>NC_072492.1:10827428-11127428 GCF_027574615.1 Eptesicus fuscus | reverse complement strand
TCCCCAGTAGGGGGCATGCAGGAGGCAGCCGATCAATGAGTCTCTCTCATCATTGATGTTTCTATCTCTTATCTCTCTCCCTTTCCCTTCCTCTCTGAAATCAATTATATATATATATATATATATATATATATATATATATATATATATTTAATTTATATATATATGTATAAAATATATATTTTAAAATCTTTTTTTTATTGATTTCAGAGAGAGAGGAAGGGAGAGGCAGATAAACATCGATGTGAGAGAGAAACATCCATTGGTTGCCTCCTGCATGCACCCTGAATGCGACTGAACCAGAAACCTGGGCATGTGCCGTGACTGGGAATTAAACCTGCAACATGCGGTCCACTGGACAATGCTCAACCAACTGAGCCACACTGGCCAGGGCAAGAGGATATTTCTTTGCCTCATTGAGCAGTTACAATAGCTGTTCTAAGTCTTTTTATACTAATACCAGCCTTTATCTCAAGATAGACCTCTGTTGATTTTTCTTTTCCCTTGGGAGTCCATCATATTTTCTTGGTTCTATGTATGTAAAGTAATTTTGGATTGTACTTGTACATTATTAATGTTATATTATGGTGACTCTGGATTCTGTAATATTACTCTAAAGACTGTGTACTTTTGTTTTATTAGGCAATTGACTTAGTTAGACCCAACTGCAAATATTGTCTCATCTGTGGTAGATGGCAGGGGGAATTTATTTCAGCTTTGTTCTCACCCCAAGAGAGCTCTTAGCTGCACCTCACCCCCCAGCCTCTCTGGTGAACTAGCTGACCTTACTGCTTTTAATTACGATGAACTACCAGCATCCTCTTATTGGCTTACAAAATCTCCGTAGTTTTAGAGAGCACCCTTAAACTTGACCTTCTCTGCACTGTTTCGAATAAAGTCCGTTCCTTTGGAGAGAGTGTCAGATCTCTCTGTTTTTATGAACGGCCTTGTCCTCTGGGGAAAATCTCTCAGCCAATACCCTGGGTGCTGGGTTGGAGGGGTGGGTAGCCTCTGATCTTCTCAGCTGGCCTCTCCCCAGAATGGAGCCTCTGTCCTATGAGTGAGCTGAGGCGAGGACAATTGGGGCTCCAGCCAGACCTGGGATCAAGCCTCTTTCCATTGTACCTGTCCCCAGATTGGGAGCTGAGAGGAGAGGACGTCTTGTCTTCTTGGCCACACCTGCCCAGAGCTTCCATCAAAGTGGGCTGGGGAGGCGCGGGGTGGGGGGTGGGGCGGGGAGGAGGTGCGGATGTAGAGAGGGAGCAGCGGGTTGTGGTGCGAATGCTGTAGATCCTCGCTGTTCTTACTAAGTTTTAGCGGGTTTTCTTGAGTAAATGTTTCCTCACCTCTGGCATCCTCGTAGGACAATTACCAGACTTTTAAACCATATTTAAAATAGTTTCCACCAGTTATATCTGTTTCACGTGGGAAGTAGTCCATGGAATTCCTCATGCTGCCATCCTGGAGGCGAAACTTCACCTTTCTTCTTCTTGTCTGCTCTCTCTTTTTAAAAGTTAACAACTTTATTGGGATATCACTTACACATCATACAATTCTCCCATTTCAAGTGTGCAATTCAATGGTTTTAATTATATTCGTAGGTATGTGCAACCATCACCGCAATCAATTTTAGAACATTTTTATCACTTGAGAAAAAGAAACCCCATACTCTTTAGCTATTGCCCCTACCCGCCTCCATCTCTAAACAACCATTTATC
Source organism: Eptesicus fuscus (assembly GCF_027574615.1). Taxonomy (NCBI): domain Eukaryota; kingdom Metazoa; phylum Chordata; class Mammalia; order Chiroptera; family Vespertilionidae; genus Eptesicus; species Eptesicus fuscus. Next base: position 11,125,710 of record NC_072492.1, on the reverse strand, counting down.
TACTTTGTGTCTGAATAGAATTGCTCATTCTGAAGATTTGATACAAATGGAATCATAGTATGTGTTCTTTTGTGATTGGTTTCTTTTTACCTTTTTTCTTGAATGATAGTGTTGCTGATTTTTTTAAAAATGTTTTTGTAGCCCTAGCCGGTTTGCTCAGTGGATAGAGCCATCAGCCTGTTGACTGAAGGATCAGGTTCAATTCCAGCCAAGGGCCTTGGTTGGGGCACGTGCATGATGCAACCAATCAATGTGTTTCTCTCACATCAATATTTTCTCTGTTTTTCCCTCTCCTCCATGCTCCCTAAAAGTCAATGGAAAAATATCCTTGGGCGAGGGTTTAAAAAATGTTTTTGTAGATTGCTGTTTTTCACATGTAGTTGGTGTGTCTGATTTTATTTTTTAGTCCTTAACCAGGATATGTTTCATGATTTTCTTTTCTTTTTTGAGAGAGAGAGGAAGGGAGAGAGAAAGAGAAACATCAATCGGTCAATTAATCAATCAGTTGCCTCTTGTATGCAGCCCAACTGGGGATCGTACTTGCAACCTAGGTATATGCCCTGACTGGGAATCGAACCCACCACCTTTTTGGCATATGGAATGATGCTCCAACTAACTGAACCACCTGGCCAGGTTGCTGATTCTTGAATTCTAGGTTGACAGTTATTTTCTCTCAGAACATTAATGATTATTCTTTTGTCTCCTGGGTTCACCTTTTTGCTGTTGAAAATTTAATCATCAATCCAATTGCTTTTTCTTTGTAGAAAATCTGTCTTTTCTCTTTGGCTGTTGTAAGATTTCCGTTCCTTGGTGCTTCACAATTTCACTATGACATGTCTAAATGTGGCTTCCTTTCTATTTCTCATAGTCCTCTTGTAATGTTGTGAGCTTTCTAGCTATGGAGATTGATATCTTTCTTTTTAATATGTTTTTATTGATTTCAGAGAGAAGGGAGAGGGAGAGAGAGAGAGATAGTAACATCAATGATTAGAGAGAATCACTAATCTACTGCCTCCTGCACGCCCCCTACTAGGGATTGAGTCCGAAACCCGGGCATGTGCCCTGACCAGAATCGAACCTGGGACCCTTCAGTCCACAGACCAGCTGTCTATCCACTGAGCCAAACCGGCCAAGGCTGAAGATTGATAACTTTCAATAATTCTGGAAAACATTACCTTTTTTTTTTTCATTCTCTCTATTTTCTCCATCTGAAATTCTGGTTAGAAATATGTTAGGCCTTCTTTAATTGTCCATGCCACTTAATCTCTCTCTTTTTTGTTTTCTGTCACTTTATCTCTCTTGAATGCATCCTGGACAATTTCTTCAGATCTATCCTTGAGTCACTATTTTCTTTAGTTAAGCCTATTCTGTTTATTTCATCTATTGAGTTCATTTTAATTTTTATATTTTTTTCCTTTCTAGAAGTTCTGTATGTGTGTTTTTTGTTGTTGTTTTTTTTTTTTCAAATCTTCTTATCTGCTTGGTCATTCTTTATAGATTCTTATCTCTTGTTAAATGTCTAAGCATCTTTTTTATTCCTCTAAACGTATCAACCAGGTTAAGCTGGGTTACGCTGCGGTAACAAACAACGTGCACAGCTGATGAGCTTACAACAACAAAGATTTGTTCCCACTGCAGTTCGGCTGGGCCTGTGTTCTAAGTCCCTGTCCTCACTCTGGGCCCAGGCTGATGGGGGCCCGGGCCGGAACTTTGTTGTTTGCAGTGGTAGAGGAAGACAGAAATTGGTGATACGTTATTTGAAAAGCTTCTGTCAAAATGTGACACCTCTCTTTTAATCACATTTCATTGTAAGTCATGACTAACTTTCAGGGGGTGGCAAAGCGTAATCGGCTTGCAGGGAGAGAAATAGGTATCAGTGAATAGTAAAAATACCACTCCTGCCCTAACCGGTTTGGCTCAGTGGATAGAGCCTCGGCCTGCGGACTGAAGGGACCCGGCTTCGATTCCGGTCAAGGGCACGTACCTTGGTTGCGGGCACATCCCCAGTGCGGGGTGTGCAGGAGGCAGCTGATCGAGGTTTCTCTCTCATCGATGTTTCTAACTCTCTCTCCCTCTCCCTTCCTCTCTGTGAAACATCAATGAAATACATTTTTTTAAAAATACCACTCATGGAAAAAAGTGTTAACTGATCTTTCATTTCTGACAGTTACAATGAGTGAAGTCTCTGCCAGGGCCAGACCTGAGGTGAGGCAAGTAAGACACAAGCACAACATTTAAGGGGGACAAAAATCTCCTAATTAAAAATATAATTACTATTTTAAAGCAATATTTTTAAAAGCAAAATTAATGTAAAAATCCATGATGAATGAGATATCAACATTTTAAGTGCATAAAGGATCAACCTTAGTAATTGCCCCCTTTGCCTCTGACCCAGTGTTTCAGCACGACACTGGTCTTTGTGGGCGCAATCCGCCCCTCTCTCCCGGCACCTCCTTTGCTGTGAGTTTTATAGCTTCCGGTTGTGAGCTGGAACGTTATCTGAGGGAGAACTTTGAGTCCTTGATTGAGGTGGCGAGCCTCTAGAACGAATCTGTCTGCTTGGCTGGGTCCCTGGGCGCCCTGCCCACAGGGGAGCCCTTTGCCTCCCGTGGCTGAGGGTTTCTCGACTCCTGAGGGCAGTGGGCTCTGGAGCACAGGCCGTGGGAACCCTGGGTGGTGGCTTCAGGTTCTCAGGAGAGACTGCTTTTTCCTTCCGCTGAGGGTGAAGGCAGGCCAGTTCCCTGGTCCTTCCTTCCCTGAAACGCGTTTTGGTTGTCTTTGCACGTCTTTATACAGCGGTTGTAGGAAGTCCCGGCCACGTGCGGAAACCTCCCCCTCTCTTGGCAGGGAGAGCCCTGAGTTTTATCGCCTGCCCCCCGCATCCCAGAAAACAGTCTGTGCAAAACTCAAGGTCTCCTCTGTTCAACAGAAAGCCGTGGGAGCCACGCTGACTTTGGAACTCCCTTATCGCTTAGGCTTCCTGACTGAACTTCATTTGTGGCCTCTGTAGGAATACTGTTTGTGCCCGCTCAGCAGTCATTTGTTGGTTTTTTATTTTTTTTAAATATGTTTTTATTGATTTTTACAGAGAGAGAGAGGAAGGGAGAGGTAGAGAGAGATAAAAACATCGATGAGAGAGAATCGAGCCCGAAACCTGGGCATGTGCCCTGACCAGGAATTGAAACCAGAGACCTCGTGGTACATGAGGCAACACTCAACCACTGAGCCACACTGGCCGGGCAGCAGTGGGCTTTCTCTATTTTTATTTTTACAAAATATTTTATTCTAGATTTTAGTTTTTTTCTATTAGAAGAGCTATTTAGGATATCTAGTCTGTTGTAAGGCATCCTACCTCCTGAGTGTAGCTTTTATTCTTGCTGTTTTGTCAGGTTTTATACTATTTATTTTCTGTTCTGCAAATATCTCCAGTTATATTATACTAGAGGCCTGGTGCACGAAATTCATGCACGGGGGGAGGTGGGGTGTCCCCTCAGCCCAGCCTGCACCCTCTCCAATATGGGACCCCTTGAGGGATGTCCGCAGACATCCCTCTCACAATCCAGGACTGCTGGCTCCCAACTGCTTGCCTGCCTGCCTTCCTGATTGCCCCTAACCTCTTCTGCCTGCCAGCCTGATCACCCCCTAACCACTCCCCTGCCAGCCTGATTGATGTGTAACTGCTCCCCTGCCAGCCTGTTTGCCCCTAACTGCCCTCCCCTGCAGGCTTGATCATCCCCAACTGCCCTCCCTTGCAGGCCTGGTCCCTCCCAACTGCCCTCCCCTGCTGGCCATCTTGTGGTGGCCATCTTGTGTCCACATAGGGGCAGGATCTTTGACCACATGGGGCAGCCATCTTGTGTTTGAGTGATGGTCAATCTGCATATTACTCTTTTATTAGATAGGATAGTCTTACTTGGGTATTTAAATGGCTCATCTGTATGTAGTCTTACCACTGCTTCTCCACTGTCATTTTTAAAATTAATCTCTTTAGTACATTTTTAGAAAGATTTCATAATTGCTTTGTTATATTCCCTGAATTCTATTATTTTTGAGAATATCTTCCTGTAGCCTTTAAAATTGAAGCACATCTTGGCTGGATTTTTTTTCTTTCAGGATTTTGTAGACATTACTTGATTTTTGTGTTAGTCAGGATTCTCCAGAGAAACAGAACCAGTAGGATAGATAAATTGATAAAAGGGAGTTTGCTATGAGGAATTGGATCATGGTATTATGGAGGCTGAGAAGTCCCATAATCTGCCGTTTGCAAACTGGAGATGAGAGAAAGCCAGTGATATTCAACCCCAGGCTGAAAGCCTGAGGAGCAGGGGAGCTGATGGTGTAAACTCCAGTTTGAAGGCCAAAGGAGAGTTGTCTCAGCTCAAGCTGTAAGGTAGGAGATAAAAGGAATGCATTTCCCCTTTTACCTTTTTTTAAATATATTTTTTTATTGATTTCAGAGAGGAAGGGAGAGGAGGAGAAAGAGAGATAGAAACAACAATGATGAGAGAGACTCATTGACTCAGCTGCCTTCTGCATGCCTGCTGGGGATTGAGCCCGCAACCTGGGCATGTGGCCTGACAGGAATCGAACCCGGGACCCTTCAGTCCACAGGCCAATGCTCTATCCACTGAGCCAAACCGGCTAGGGCTAGTGCTTATCTTTGATTCTATTCATGCCCTCAGTGGGTTGGGTGGGACAGTAATCTGCTTTATGAGCTCACCAATTCAAATGCTAATCTAGCGGGCACACCACACAATATACAGATCTTGTAACATAGAAACCCACACCTGAAACCTATATGTTCATGTTGACAAATGTCACCCCAATAAATTTAATTTAAAAAACACACAAATGCTAATCTAGCCCTGGCCAGGTAGCTCAGTTAGTTAGAGCAACATTCTTATATGCCGAGGTTGTGGGTTCGATCCCCAGTCAGGGGCACATACAAGCATAAATAAGTGGAACAACATATTGATGTTTCTCCCTCTCTCAAATACATTTTTAAAAGTTAAAAACAAGTTGCTTGGCCAGAATGTAAGAATTTATACCTTTCTAGTTCTTACTCATCCTTCACATGTCAAATCAGTGATATTTCCTCTGACCAGCACCCCCAACTCCCAACACCCATTAGATAGGGCTTTTGTAATGTGGTCCCCAAGCCCCCACTCCTCTGCATACATGCAGAATTGTTTACCGACTTACTTGCTCCATGTATGTCTCTGAAGAGTCAAACTCCGTGCAGCTGCTGTAGGATTTGAGCCCCCATTGCTGGGCTCCTGGGGCCCTGCTAAAGGAGGTGCTGGTTTTGCCTGCAGGAGCCCCTCTGTAGGGCGACTGACTCACCCGTTTACCTGGGACTGAAAGTCCAGGGTCCCGTAAACACCTCAATCCTAGGCGAGCTGGAAGCTGGTCACCCTACCGTTGGCGCTGGAGGACAGGTTTGGGGCAGGGGCTCTGCGTCTTTATCATGCTCCTCGGCATCCCCCCCGCGTATGTGAATCTAGCTCCCTCCCCGTGTCTATAGGGAGCAGACTGTGTGCTCTGCCAGCCATGGACCTTCCTGATCCCCTACGGCCACCTCGCCGCCACCCACCAGGCCCGAAGCCGGGTGAGAGGAGCGTGGTCAGGAGGCAGGCTCCTTGCTCAGCCCTTCCGAAGACTCTTGCTGGACTCTTGCTGACCTGAGACATGGGCCAGGCCAAGCTGCAGAAGCAGAGAACTAACTCCCTTGGAGGCCAGAGCTCATCACCACCCTCCAGAGCTGCTTTCACCAACGTGCTCTGCCAGCCGTGCTGCCGCCCGCACGCACGGAGGGCTTTCTGAGCAGTGCTCCAGGACTGCTGCCCTCAAAACCTTGTGAGATTATTCTTTTTTTTTTAATATATATTTTATTGATATTTTACAGAGAGGAAGGGAGAGGGACAGAGAGTTATAAACATCAATGAGAGAGAAACATCGATCAGCTGCCTCCTGCACACCTCCCACTGGGGATGTGCCCACAACCAAGGTACATGCCCTTGACCGGAATCGAACCTGGGAACCTTCAGTCCGCAGGCCAACGCTCTATCCACTGAGCCAAACCGGTTTCGGCGTGAGATTATTCTTCACCCCAGCCTTTTAGCAGGTTCTCGGGAGAAACACTTCCATGCAATTTATCTGAATACCCAGAGGAGGAGTTTTCCCGAACAATCGCTTTGTTGTTAATCTCAGGGACTCTTGAAACTGTTACTGAGAAAGTCACTCTTCCTACATTAACTCGGGACATTCCGAGAAGACTGGTGCCTCCCACACAAAGCAAACAGGGCATTGCTAGTCTAGTCTCCACATTAGAGGTGTTTCTGGTTTGTGATGGCCCCTTGATTTTTCATTCTTCTTTCCCCTTCTCTTCACTAAGGTAAAATTACATCCAATTAAGCACACAACTGGATGAGTTTGGACAGCACAAATGTTGACACCATGTACCTTTCAAACAAACTCTGGAGGCTTTGGCTAGAAATAAATGATTAAGATCTAAGGCAGGGCTCCTCAAACTACGGCCCGCGGGCCACAGGCGGCCCGCCGAGGACATTGATCCGGCCCGCCAGGTGTTTTGGCCGCCGCTGCCTGTCCTGCTTAGCAGCCGACTTAGCAGTGTGCATAGGAATTTGTTCATAGTTTTTTTTTTAAACTATAGTCCGGCCCTCCAACGGTCTGAGGGGCAGTGAACTGGCCCCCTGTTTAAAAAGTTTGAGGACCCCTGATCTAAGGGGTCGTAGGGTTTGCAAACCAGAAACAAAACTAGGCAATACCCGGAGTGTTCCAAAAAAGAAAGAAAAGTTCTGAGTTCTGTAGTGAAGACAAGATTGTTGAGAAGAATTCGTCCTGCATTCTCCCCTCTGGAGCGGCCCCAGACGTCCTCCCTCCGGATGACGGGGGCTGGAGGATGGATGTCTGGTGGTCCCTTCGTCCTCCGGGGTAACTAGAGGCTTCTCTGGGGGGTTGATGTACATGCAGGCTTTGTTGAAGGACTGGAAAGTTCAAAAGCTTAGGTTCAAAAGCTAGGTTCACAGACTAGATTAAGAGGCAAACACCAATTTGATACATAATTGGGAACAAATTATCTAGTTAAAATAATAGGATCGGTTCCTCATACCTCAACCTACTTGGTTTTAGTAATTCAGCAGCTGGATTGTAGTGACTCCATTTTATTTCTTCACTCTGTTCCCCATACCTGACACCCAAATCAAAAGAAAGAACATTTCTACCACCCAGAACGTTCCCTCATAGTCCTTTACAGCCGGCCCCACACCCTGAAACCACTCTTTCCCTGCTTTTAATGTCTCCTCTTATTTCCATGTTTTCTTTCAAATATCTTAATCTTCTCTTGGATGGCGAAGGACATCAATAATTAGGAGACTAAAGTCTGGAGAAGCCCCAGCTCTGGCTCATCCCCTCACAGAGCCAACCTCCCAGTTGGGAGAAGGACGGCCACAGAGCAGGGAATGACGAGGAAGCTCCGAGGGCTGATGCCGCCCTCAATGGCCTTCTGACCAGGCCCTGCTCCCGCCTCCACATCTTCTATCCAGCCTGAGAGCTTCCCAGGACACCGACTCCTGGATGACTCTCGTCTTTGTTTCATCGGTCCCTCTCCCTGTCTATCACTATGGACCCCCACCTCCTTCAACCCATCCCCCAACTCCGTCTTCACGGTTCATCCAGCAAACCCTTTTGCTATGAGCCTATCACTGCGCCAGGTGAAGGGGGGACGGACGGACACTGAGGACTCTGTTAAGTGAGGGGCCTGCTTACCCACATGTGTAAACGTCACCTCTCACTACAAGGCAGTGAGTGACTTCGAAGATGACGCTAAACCTCTGCCCACCAGCCTCACCCGGGCCTCCCTGGAATGCAGCAATCCCTGCTCCTCTAGATTATTCACAACTACTTACCATGGCCACCAGGTGCCTGGGATTCATCAGTAAACAAAGCAGTAAGGCCCTGCCCTCGGGAGCTCACGTTTTAATGGCAGGAGACACATAATAATGGTAATAAAAGTAAATTCTGTGGCATGTGAGAACGCGGCAATTGCTATGGCAGAAAGAGAAAGAACGGGATCAGGGGGCTGGGAGTTCGGGGCTGGGCCAGATGCGGGGTTACATGAAGGGGCCAGGGTAGACCCCCTCGAGCAGGTGCTATGGGAGCGAGGCCCTGAAGGCGGTGAGGGGGAACTCCCAGCGGGTACCTAGGGAAGGCTCATTCTAGGCCAGCGGTTCTTAACCATTGGTGATTCCTCCTCTCAACCAGAGGACTTTTGCCAGGTTATGGAGACATTTTTACTTGTCACGACTGTGTGTGTGTGTGTGGTGGGGGGGGGGGGGGGGGGAGGACATCTGGCAGGGAAGGCTGTATAGCCAATGGTGCCGACTGTGAACGGAAGGAGCCACATGCTAACCTGACAAGCTCAGGGGAGGCCTATGTGGCAGTCTTGCAAACTCAGAGACCTGAAATAACCACAAAGGATGGTTTGAAAATTAAATATTTAACTACAAACAGGTTATAGTGGGCAGTCATGTCCTAGGCCGATATCTTCCCTGACAAAGGTCAACTTAGATCTTTACTGAGCCCATTTGCCTTTTTGCCTCTAAGATAACATATCTGTGAGATGTCTGTGAGATGTCTGGGTAACTTGTAACTTCCTTTTTACCCCGGACCCCTCAGGGCACAACAAATGGCACCGGGACATTCCTTCATTGTTATTGTTATCAAGTTAATTGTCAACTGTTAATTACGTTAAAGTATCCTGTATCTATCTCTGTAAGAGAAGCACATGTCCATCATTTCACTTTTCACCCAATCCCAGAGGTTTCCCCGCTTTGCTTTGTCCCACCTCCCTAATCTGTCACCAATGGATTTCATGTAACTCACCTACGTCCCTTTTCTTTGATTTCAAGGTATAAATATAGATGTAACCCTGCATTCTCCGGAGCATTATCTCAATTCATTGAGGTTCTGCTTCCCGGCATATGTCGACATTTTGGCTCAAATAAACTCACTAAAATTCTTTACAGGTTTCAATGGTTTTTTCGTTAACATTTTTGGCGTAGTCGTGGCAGGATTCCAAAGAAAACTCACCCGGGATCATCCTTTGGACTTGGACTTGGAGCTAGGATCCAGCAAAGGGCCCGTTGAGCCCACCGGTTCTCCGCCCATTGGGTGAACGTGGGTGAGTTTTTCTCTTGGATCCAGGACCGTCCCCTTGTTTTGGTAGAGGGTCTCTGACTTTATTTGAGCTGTGTTTTAAAATCCTCGAGGTGGAACCAGGGTTGACAAAACCCCAGGTTAAGGGTTGGCAGAACCCAGGCTTAGGCAGGACTGGAGGAAAAATGGGTGGCTGGTTTTGATTTTGGCTTTTCAATTGGAATTGCTGAGAGTCTGAGCAAAAATAACCTTCGCCGTATAAATGAGCTGAACTCATTCAGCTCCGAAGATAAAGGGTCAACACTTTTTTATTTTTAAAGAATAGTCCGATTCTGAGGTGTCCTTAGGTGACTAAGAATTTTGTGGAAGTGTCAGAAATGCAGGAGCCCCGTCTGGAAGTTCCGACTGTAATTAACTAAATGGCTTTTCTAGGGGGCCACCTTAAAGGCTTGGTCTGCCCGGGCCCAAAAAAAAACCCTCTTTTTTGTGGTTTTAGACAGCCGGGAGAGAAACTGAGGCCACATTTGACCTACTACATAACATATCTAAAGTTTGCTCAGACTACAGATATCCAAAAAAATAAAAAAAATTAACATGGGAAATTATGCCTCCAAGGCTAGAAGCTCCCAAGACCCCAGCCCTCATTTAATACTCCTGATAAGAAGCCTTTACTTGCAAGTACTTAACAGAAATGAGAAAATTTAACTAGAACATATTAGCTGAGGAATGGCCAGAAAGAAAAAATGCAGTTTGTTTGGGGTACCTATGTTAATATTTTGCATGCAGGAATTTAAAAAAAAAAAAAAAAATGCCGGCTCTGAAATTAAAGTGAATGAGTATATGGGAAGCGTATCTTGATTTGGAAACTAGAAGCTTCTAAGAAAAAATTTTTTTTCTTCCTATAGATGGAAATTAATAAAAAGATTTTCAGAGACTGTCTCAGAACTGTTCTGAAGTTAACAAATGTCTACAGCCATTTTTGAATAGTCCTTTGGGAGTGGACTGAAATTCTAGAGAGGGGCAGTTCCCAAACCGGGGACAAAGACACTGCTTTGGTAATTTTAATGCTAGACATTCTCTGGTGTAAATTCTTAGTGTGTTTTCTGCGCGCCTGTATAACAGTGTTGATGTTTTTGTGTCTCTGTTGTTGTTTAATTTGTTGAAAGAAAAGGCAAGTCCCACTTCGGGGAAGCCTAGTTGTGTGTGGTGGGGTTGAAAGCGTGAGAGAGATTGCAAGAACGTCCCAGCAGCTGCCAAGAATTCTTATTAATCTTGGGGGCTCTTCTTGCTCTCCCTCTCAGGGTTCAGCTTCCAAAAACAGCTAGTGAGATTTCTGTCTGTTTGTCTGAAATATAATTGTGGCTGTCTATCTCTTAGGGATTTCGGTTTGCTCTTTCCTTTGTTGTGAGAATAAACAAATCATCTTTTCTGTCTAAGAATAGTTTAGACAGCCTCCATTTTGGACTGTGACTTGGCAGCCGCCATGTTGGCCGCATGGCTTGATGCTCCCCTTGAAAGAGCAAGGACCAACCCCTCCCTTTGAATTAGCCAATCAGGAAAGACTGTGTGCCTGAGCTCCAATCAATAGCAAGGACAGGTCACGTGCGTTGCTAAGGCACTCTGCTTCAGAAAGAAACTTGCAAAGATTCTCAGAGCCAAGTTCAAACAGGAAACTTTAGGAGGGTAGCATGTGTCCAGTCAGGGACACCGGCAAGCCAAGAGTCATGATTCCCTGTGGGGGCGTCTGCCAGTGATACTCTGGGTATTTGCGTTTCACATATTGGGAGTTTATGTATTATTTTCAATGCTCAATATACTGCTTGCAATAAGCCAATGTGCCTCATTTTAAAATCTTGCATATTATTCTTTATATGTTGAAGTTATAATTGAATCTAAAGGTATACAAATTTTATATTATTCTCTATGTCATTTTACAGGGATTATTACTTACCAAGAAGTTGTTGTCTTGGAATGTTATATTTTATAGAAAAGCAAGGTTTTTATCAAATCTATAACCATGCTACTTTTAAATTTTTGTCATTTGTGGACCGCTTTATTCTGATGCATTTGTAGGTATATATGTCTAGAAAAATCCATGAAAAGGACTCGGATTTACTCTAACTTGCAGGCTTCTAAGCAGGTCATATTTTGAACTGGATGAAGATTTATAGAACTTCAAGGAATAAATAAACAAAAACAACTATGGGACTAAATGAATTGAGGATAATTATTCTTATGATTCTATTTAAAATATTGTTGACTCTTAAATCTTTTGTTTCCTGAATATAGGGAAAAGTAAAGAGCAGACATTCTGCATTGTAGGAACTAACAAATAGGTAACAGATTCATTTCACAGTGTGCTCCCGGGAGACGAAGGGTTCAAAGATCATGGCTTACAACCAGGAGATTTGCTGTCTTGGAAAAGACACCAAATAAAAGACTCTCCAACCTCATTGGAGGGGACCTTACCAGGTATTACTAACTAACCCATGTGCAACTAAACTTAAAGGAGTTAGCTCATGGATTCACATTTCTCATTTAAAAAAGGCATTTGACTATGAATGGACGTCTACTCCCATCTCTGACCCCATCTCCATCTGCAGCGGAGATCAAAGACTTTTCAAGGATAAGGAACAGCTGGGACCTTTCGAGGAGGAGAAGTCGCAGACCACGGAGGCAGACAGCTATCCCAAGACGACGTCAACAAGGCCTGTATGCTCACAAACTGATATTGCTTGTTTTATACCATCTGATTGATATTGATTGAATGTATATAAAATGATTTTCATATTATTATTATCCTTATGGTTCCCTAGTGGAAACAATATCTGCCTCCCCAGACCTCCTCCCTTATTAGATATGAAAAATTTAACCTAAATACCTGCTAATCTTTCCCACCTAGTATACAATGATGTTCTGATTATCAGGTATGATCGTGAAATTAATGCCTTGTTAGCCATACATTGGTCTTCTCCTACTATCAATATAAGCTTTGGTGGTTGTTGTTGTTTTCTGGCTCTATCTATTATAAAGGACCCACCTTAGGCAAATACCTCCAAGAATATCTCCCTGATAATTCCACTGGTAGAATTGTATATGGATGAAATCTGGACGAATATTGTATGGCTATAGAGATGGGTGATAAATAACTAAGAAAAACACCTGGATATGATGGCCAAAGGCTTGCAGCAGCCTGTGCTATCTGTCATAGCATATCATGTCCTCAGACTCACCAGCCATGCTCTTATGGCTGGATGTCTGTGAAATAAGAAAGAAATCAATGGGTCCCCATTTCAGAAATTATTGACATCACTTGGTGGGTAGATATGTTTATAATTACCCCACCGTCCTTGTGTCCCGGACGTTTGAGGAGCCCTATAAATACTCAAACTCTAGCCCATTTGGGAGTCTCCTTCACCCATTTAACTATGGCATGGGAAACTCAACATTTTTGGCTCCACTCAGTATACCCTAACTGCTCCCAAGTCATAGCTACCCAATGGCAACAATATTTCTGGTGGGTCCAACAACATTGGTCTCCCTAAAAGAAGCAAAAGGGGAATACTTGGAGGAGTAGGGGCTGGCCTTGGTATCCTGGGACAAGCTGAACTTGCAGCTAATGAAGAACATCATTCATTAGAAAAGGATTCTTATCTCAAATAGGTCATCTAGAGGGAATGCTGTTTCCGGAAGAAGGAAAAACAGGGGGAAGCAGCATGGAAAGACAATAAAGCCTTAGTTTCATGGATAGAACAGACTCTAAAAACTTATGCACAAACCCAACAATGGGAACGTGCCTGTGCCCTAACTCAACAGGGCCTATTGTCTATGTTAATGCAAGGAATCTGAAGTGGCTATGCAACAATGGCCAACTATAATGGTTGCAGAAGCCCAAGCCAGACACTTATGGGACTCATGGTTCCCCAGGAATTTGGAAAATTTTAAATGGGAAATGTGATCTACGATATTGTGTTTTTAAAAGCCCAGGTGTGAGTTAAATCCTAAGCTTAAAATTCCCAGTAGTTCAACTGGCTGGCGTAAGGACTATCCTCTATAATACTAGAATACTTCCAATGGGAAGTTGATGGGCCATATTTAAAAATAATAAACAATGTGAACCCATCTCACTGTCAGTGAAAATTGGAAAGGTGAATGGTTATGCCCTCAATCCATAGGGAATACTGAATTCACCCAGTCCTGGCCTATTGTATCTACCCCCATGAATAACAACATATGGTATATGGGAAAGGGCCTTTTTGCTGGGAAGGGTTAAAAAACTCTTCTGTTATAATAAGTGATTTTTACTGTAATAACACCACGTTTACTTTAAATAATACTGGAATATGGTGTAATACTGAAATTATAGGCAAAATAACTTTGCCTGAGGTTCATAAAACCTATGATAATATTGATACTGAAAAACCAATTTATTGGGAAATTGAACTTAATCCTCCCCATGAAGTCATTTCTATGGAAACTAATTGGCCAGAAGAAAAATTAGAACTTCTAGATGATGAAATAGTAGAGAGTCTTAATTCATCTGGCCAAACATATCATAAAGTACAAATGACGGTGGATGAAGGAAGAAAACATATAATTAGCTTAATAAAAAATTATGATAATACATGTAAAGGGTTTTTCAGTTGGCTGTGATGCTTGTTCCCCTTAGACTTTTCCTTGTCTAGTATTAGACATTTTCTGTTCCTAATCAGTGTTATTGGTTTACTATTGTTACTTTTGTTCATATGTAAATGTTATATTAGATGCAGAAAAGCAGAATGTAAGACAAACAGCAAAAAGACTCGGATCATGGTGGCTCAAAATTAGAAATGATCCAGAATACTTTTTAACAAGGACATATAGGATCTGACTGCCTCCCATTTACCTGCCTTTTTAAAATATATATGTAATTCGACCTTAAATGCCATCTAAGGTTATGGTCTTGCCCCATCCCCAGTGGTCCACCTGTTCAGCGAGACATGCTGACACTGAGACATCCTAGGAATGAGCCTTCCTAGCACCGTGGGACTCCATTATCCAACCAAAAGGTTGGTCATCAATGCATCCTTTGGATTGATTTATGACCAAAAGGGGAATGTGTGAACGGAAGGAGCCACATGCTAACCTGACAAGCTCAGGGGAGGCCTATGTGGCAGTCTTGCAAACTCAGAGACCTGAAATAACCACAAAGGATGGTTTGAAAATTAAATATTTAACTACAAACAGGTTATAGTGGGCAGTCATGTCCTAGGCCGATATCTTCCCTGACAAAGGTCAACTTAGATCTTTACTGAGCCCATTTGCCTTTTTGCCTCTAAGATAACATATCTGTGAGATGTCTGTGAGATGTCTGGGTAACTTGTAACTTCCTTTTTACCCCGGACCCCTCAGGGCACAACAAATGGCACCGGGACATTCCTTCATTGTTATTGTTATCAAGTTAATTGTCAACTGTTAATTACGTTAAAGTATCCTGTATCTATCTCTGTAAGAGAAGCACATGTCCATCATTTCACTTTTCACCCAATCCCAGAGGTTTCCCCGCTTTGCTTTGTCCCACCTCCCTAATCTGTCACCAATGGATTTCATGTAACTCACCTACGTCCCTTTTCTTTGATTTCAAGGTATAAATATAGATGTAACCCTGCATTCTCCGGAGCATTATCTCAATTCATTGAGGTTCTGCTTCCCGGCATATGTCGACATTTTGGCTCAAATAAACTCACTAAAATTCTTTACAGGTTTCAATGGTTTTTTCGTTAACACGACATTGAGAAACCCTGGTCTAGTGGAGGGAAAAGCCAGCGCAGGGACCGGCAGCGGAGGTGTGCTTGGAGGTGTGCTTGGTGCTCACAGAACTCCAGCGCCACCGGAGGCTGGAGGGAGGGAGGGCTGGGAGCCAGGGGGGGGGAGGCCCTGGGACTCCGGCTGACTCCGGGGTTGTGAGGTGAGGGGCCACGGCAGCATTTGAAGTGGAAGATGACATCACCTCACTGACTGTGTCAGAGGACATCACCTCACTGACTGCTGGGAACAGGCTGGGGGCGGGGTGGGGTGGGGGGTTGGAGGGGGTGTCAGAGTAGAAGCTGAAGCCACAGGAGACCAACGCAGTGACCCCGGGAGCCAGCTCGGCCTCCTGTTCAGGCTTCCTCCTCTCTCCTTAAAGCTCGGCCCCCATTCCTCTCCTTCCCTCTCAGCGATGACCTGACCACAACTTCACAGCAAAAGCAGCAGCTGTCAGAGGGGACTCCCCCGTCACTCCGCGTCTCCAACCCGCCCCTCCTGGCACAGGCCGAGCCCAGGGTGAGGGCCGGGACCCCCCTGTGGCCCTTCCCTTCCACACTCGGGTGTGCTCTGGTATCTCCCATGTGAAAAACAACAATCAAATGGACAAGACTCTCCTACAACACAGGAAACTCCGGATGGGCCACCATTGAGTGCCAACCTCCCGGATTATTGAATTCCTTTGTTATGAGGATCCTAGGGTAAGGTGACCAGACGTCCCGCTTTTGGCGGGACAGTCCCGATTTTTAACAATTTGTCCCACGTCCCGCGGCGTTTTAAAAAAGTCCCGATTTTTGGAAAGAATGCACGACAAGCTAGGGAACGGCGGGAGAACGGGAAGGGAATAGACGGTTTTCGGCGGCCATGTGGCTATTTAGCCAGGATATCTACACTAATAAAAGAGAAACATGCAAATTGACCGTACCTACGCTACGCCCACCAGCCACACCCACCAGCCAATCAGGAGTGAGTATGCAAATTAACCCAACCAAGATGGCTATGGCCACAGAGTGAGCAGGAGGCTTGGGTTTCTCCAGCAATGGAGGAAGCCAAGCTTCCCGCACACCCTGGCCAGCTCTGGCCTCCACTCAAGGCTACAAAGTTTCAATTATAGAAGATAAATAAATCCCAACAAAAATGGCTGCGGCCACAGAGCGAGCAGGAGGCTTGGGTTTCCCCGGCGATGGAGGAAGCAAAGTTTCCTGGCCTGCCCTGGCCTCCACTCAAGGCTACAAGGTTTCAATTATAGAAGATAAATAAATCCCAGATACCAGGGCCTCTGCTTGGGTCACCAGGGGGCGTGGCCGGCCTGCAAACCACCACAGACCCCTCGCCCAGGCCACCCCACGCCCCAAGGGAACACCCTTCAGGGCAAACCAGCCAGCCCCCACCCATGCACCAGGCCTCTATCCTATCTAATAAAAGAGTAATATGCAAATTGACCGTCACTCCAAAACACAAGATGTCTGCTCCTATGTGGACACAAGATGGCTACCACAAGATGGCCAGCAGGGGAGGGCAGTTGGGAGGGACCAGGCCTGCAAGGGAGGGCAGTTGGGGGCAATCAAGCCTGCAGGGGAGGGCAGCTGGGGGCGACTGGGCCTGCAGGGGAGGGCAGTTGCAGGGGACCCAGGTCTGCAGGGGAGAGCAGTTGGGGGGAACCATGCCTGCAGGGGAAGGCAGTTAGGGGCAATCAGGCTGGCAGGGGAGCAGTTAGGCATCAATCAGGCTGGCAGGGGAATGGTTAGAGGGTGATCAGGCTGGCAGGAAGAAGCGGTTAGGGGCAATCAGGAAGGCAGGCAGGCGAGCAGTTGGGAGCCAGCAGTCCTGGATTGTGAGAGGGATGTCCCAGATTGGAGAGGGTGCAGGCTGGGCTGAGGGACACACAACCCCGTGCATGAATTTCATGCACCAGGCCTCTAGTGAGTTTTATATTATTTTTGTTAATTTTATAATGTTAAACTTTAATAATAACAAATGATTGTTGAGAACTGATGATCGAGAACTACTTATCAAAGTTCGCATTGTTGATCAGTTGTTAGAATTCGACCACCATTGTTTGGACTTAATGAACAATGGCATTTTTGGGGATTGGCAACGACGAAAACATTTTGTAACTGTCTCTCAGACGATGCACATCGTACTGCGTGCTAGTAAGCTAGTTAAACAAG
The DNA here is from genome assembly GCF_027574615.1 of Eptesicus fuscus. NCBI lineage: Eukaryota > Metazoa > Chordata > Mammalia > Chiroptera > Vespertilionidae > Eptesicus > Eptesicus fuscus. The sequence goes on along the minus strand of NC_072492.1, from coordinate 11,108,578 downwards.
TGATGTCATTACAAATCAGCTATTCAGATAATTAGGTAATTTATTTATTTATTTCATAAATACATACATTTTCTTGAATTTAGCAGACAGTACTCGTATTATTTATATTTTATAGTGGCGGCAAAAAGTCTAGCGCCGGCCTTGAAAGTGACACTTACGACTTACGTTACGGCAAATTCAGAGGAAAAATAATACAAGTTAGTATTATTATTATTTAGAAAGAAATATAGGATTAAAATAATTTTAAAAATATAGTTACTTTATAACAATCAAATTAATTTAATTTATAAACTAACAATAAAATATGTTCATGTAATTATGTACCTACTTACTGTGTTTTTAAGCAATATGTATATAATAATTTATAATATAATTTTAAATTATTTTTTTTAGATTTTTAACATAATGAGTAAGACAAGAGGATGCAAATTCAACGATGATCTAAGAAGTGAATTTCCTTTTATTAAAAAAACCAAAAGCGATTATAATATAGACCAAATTTTTAATCAAGAGCCCCCCCCCACCCGGGCTGAAACCGGTTTGGCTCAGTGGATAGAGTGTTGGCCTGCGGACTCAAGGGTCCCAGGTTGGATTCCAGTCAAGGGCATGTACCTTGGTTGCGGGCACATCCCCAGTAGGGGGTGTGCAAGAGGCAGCTGATCAATGTTTCTCTCTCATCGATGTTTTTATTTTTATTTTTAAAAATATATATTTTATTGATTTTTTACAGAGAGAAAGAGAGAGGGATATAGAGAGTTAGAAACATCGATCAGCTGCCTCCTGCACACCCCCTACTGGGGATGTGCCCACAACCAAGGTACATGCCCTTGACCGGAATCGAACCTGGGACCCTTGAGTCCACAGGCCGACACTCTATCCACTGAGCCAAACCGGTTTCGGCTCTCATCAATGTTTTTAACTCTCTATCCCTCTCTCTTCCTCTCTGTAAAAAATCAATAAAATATATATATTTTTTAAAAAGACACCCCCCCCCACCCCTGTCAATGGTGTCCCACTTTACCAATGTTAAAATCTGGTCACCTTATCCTAGGGGTTCCCACTGATGCTGCTGTAACCGGCTAGTTGCTATTTAACAGGAATGGAGGAAAGGAAAGACTAGATCTGGGCATGCCATGTATACAGCTTTGCCAAAAAAACCTGCATTTAACACTCTCCGGGTCTGTTCCCCGCTGAGCTGATTGATGGGGGAAGGGACTAGACAAAGGCAGTTTACGCCCCTGGGTCCGGGTGAGGCCACGCGCCCCTGGGTCTGGGAGAGGCCACGCGCCCCCGGGTCCGGGTGAGGCCATGTGTCCCTGGATCCGGGTGAGGCCTCGCGCACCTAGGTCCGGGTGAGGCCACGCGCCCCTGGGTCTGGGAGAGGCCACGCGCCCCCGGGTCCAGGTGAGGCCATGTGTCCCTGGATCCGGGTGAGGCTGGGTCCCGGGTCCAGGTGAGGCCTCGCGCACCTAGGTCCGGGTGAGGCCACGCGCCCCTGGGTCTGGGAGAGGCCACGCGCCCCTGGGTCTGGGTGAGGCCACGTGCCCCTGAGTCTGGGTGAAGCCATGCCCCTGGGTCCGGCCGAGACCAAACCAGAGGGAGTCGGACCTACGTAACCACCATTTGTCCACCATCCAGAGCTGAGGGGTCAGTGCTGACATGTACACATAAGGAACTGCTGGACATTGAAATTGGGTCTCTAAAGAACTGTTGGTCCAGAAAGAAACTCACTACAGACTGATTCATTTGCCTGTCAGCATAACTATTATTGCTCGTCTCACATTCAGTTCTTATAAGTATATCTCTAGGGACACATGATCTCGCTCATCTAGGGGAAATGATGAACAAGAACAGAACCAGAAACAAGGAGGCATCGATCGGACTATCGGGCCTCAGAGGGAGGATAGGGGAGGGTGGGGGGAGGGGGGAGAGATCAACCAAAGGACTTGTGTGCATGCATATGAGCCTATCCAACGGTTAAGTTCAACAGGGGGTTGGGGCATCCGTGGGGAGGGGTGTGGGATAGAAATGGGGGGATGAGGACAAATATGTGACACCTTAATCAATAAAGAAATTTAAAAAAAAAACAAAAAAAAAAAACAAAGGCAGTTTAGACGCATGCCCAGTGAGGTCTGAGTGACAAGGGAAGGTGCCTACCTGTCTGCCAGTCATACCTGGGAGCAAATTAGTGGCCAGGATGGGCGTGGCCACTGCAAGCGCACAACCTACCCTCTCTCTCTCTCTCTCTCTCTCTCTCTCTCTCTCTCTCTCTCCCCTCCCTCTCACGCTCAGGGTCCCTGGCTCTCCTGTGGCAGGGGACGCACTCCCTGTGCCCACATGGCGCCTGGCCATGTTGGCCTCCACACATGGGCTAACAGACTTGAGCCGATGTTGACCTTCACCGGTTCAACATGGAAGGGCAGCTCTGGACACTGGCCCCGCTTCGGGCTCCGCTGCACGCCCAGCTGCCCCTCTCTCAGGCCCGGCGCGGGGCCATGGGAGAGTGGACACTGAGGAATGTCACTCCAGGCCAATACAATCTTCTACCACCTCTCAGCCTCCCGTCGGGGCTTCTGAAATTCTTTTTCCAGTGACACCCCAGAACCCCACTCTCTCCAACAGTAGAGTTTCCCCACCCGCACACTCCTCCGGCAGCACCACCGTGCTGTGTGAGTTCTTATCATGACCATGAACTTTTTCAAATAAAACAGAAAGGGCCCGGCCGGCGTGGCTCAGTGATTGAGCGTTGACCTATGAACCAGGAGGTCACAGTTCGATTCCTGGTCAGGGCACATACACGGGTGGAGGGCTCCATCCCCAGTGTGGGGCGTGCAGGAGGCAGCCAATCAATGATTCTCTCTCATCAATGATGTTTCAGTCTCTCTCTCCCTCTCCTTCCTCTCTGAAATCAATTAAAAAACACACACACCAAAAACAGAAAGGGAAAATTAAACATATTTAACAAAAATGATTAAATGCTGTCAGGAAGGGGGGGGGGGAATTCTCCCTTCTACCCTTCTCTAGTTCTGGTGGTGGGACTGATAATAAAATAAGAAAACGGACACAGACTAGAGTAAGAGGCAAACACCAATCTGATACGTGCACATGGGAGATCACATGGTGCTCGGGCCATAAAATGAGGCTCAAAGAAATGATGAACGAGGCACCTTTTTATACTTTGTAGACAAAGAAACAATACATTTGTGAGAACCTGATAGAACAAAGGAAGTTAGTGTTCACTCGAAAGGAATCTAAGCAAGATTTGGGCTTGGGCAGTAAATTAGTAAAGGCCGTACAAGGTTTGTTTACACAGGCTTTTCGGCTCTGGGTTTTATAACTCTTGTGATAAAGCTGTCTCAGCCCTCACGAGCAGGGTGGGCCTGGAAAGACAGGGACACAGAGGAGAGTCAGAGCTAGTGCTGCCTTCTCAAACGATTTCAATTTGAAATAATCGCCATGCCAGTGTGAGGTAACTTGGGGCGGCCTGCCCTGGGCCCCCACAATACCCTCCCACCATCCCTGAGGCCCCCCTTCAGCTACCTGCCCCCCACCCATCCACACATCCCCCGGCAGCCAAACTGCACCTTCACCCACTGCGGTCTGGTTCCTGCCTCCATCTCCACGGAAACTGTTCTAATCTCCTTGTTAAGTCAGCACAGCTGGCCCCGCTCTGAGGGGGGGGTCCTGGAGCCATGGGGCCGAGGTCCCAGGCCAGAGCGGAGGTGTCACCTGAAATGCAGCTCCTCCCTGGCAGACCTACGAATCAGAAAGTCTGGGGAGGGGACCCCAGCAACTGGTGTTTTCTGTTTGTTTTAAGAAGCTTAAAGAGAGGAAGGGAGAGACAGAGAGAGGGAGAAACATCAATTGGATGCCTCCCGTATCCGCCTTGACCAGGAATCGAACGTACAGCCTTTTGGTAACCAGGATGATGCTTCAGTCAACCAAGCCACTTGGCCAGGGTGCAGCTGGTGTTTTGACAAGTCCTCTAGGTCAGCGGTCGCCAACCGGTGGTCCGTGAGGTCCGAAAGGTTGGCAACCGCTGCTCTAGGTGACATAGATGCACCCTAAAATTTGCTCTGTCACTTTAAGGAAGAGGCATGTGCAGCAGAAAAAGCAACAGACAGAAATCAGACACTCTGACTTAGCCCTTGATTTTGTACACATGGGCTTTACCTCCCTGAGTCTAGGTTTTCCTTCCTCTGTAAAATGGGGATTCTGGTATCACCACAGCGGTTTGCTGTGAGGGTTAGTTAAGGAACACTGCATCTCCACCGTGCTGGTCGTGGCTCCTGGCACAGCACGCGGCCCCACATGGCAGCCAGCACCGTTAGCACGGGCTGCGATCAGTCCTCTCAGTGGGCAGCTGTGCAAATTTGGGCACGGCCCCCGGTTTCTCAGGCTCACTGTTTTTTCTCTGTAACACGCAGATAACAACCTTCACCTCCCAGGCTGGTTTGGAGAATCGAAGAAGATAAAACATGAAAGCAGTATTTTATCTAAGCTAAAGCATGAAACTACGAAAGCACGAACTAAAACACCAGAGATGAAAATGTTCCACGTAAACACCAACAGGAGATGTGACGGGGCTCACGCGGGCTCTCACCCAGACGCCCGGGCCCCACGGGGGCAGGAGCTGCGTTAGGCTGCGGGGACCCAGGAGGAACCAGTTGCTCATAATTTAACTTTCAACTCAATTAGACCAGTGTAGGCTGCTCATATTTCTACAGTGAAACTTACATATAGAATTGTGTGTGTGCGTAACTTATTTATATAATTACTAAATTTATTAAAATATAAACATTATGTTTGTATTTATATTCATACATATATAACTACAAAATCCTCTTTACATATATTTAATATATAAAACTTTTTCTCCTCGTTGGCCTGTGGACTGAAGAGTCCAGGGTTTGATTCTGGTCAAGGGCACATGCCCGGGTTGCAGGCTTGATCCCCAGTGTGGGGCATGCAGGAGGCAGCCGATCAATGATTCTCTCTCATCATTGAGGTTTCTATCTCTCTCTCCCTCTCCCTTTCTTTCTGAAATCAATAAAAATATATTTTAAAAAACTTTATAATGTGTGCTAAATATGTGTGTATATATAGTTGCATAGATCTGAATTAGATCTAGATTGAGGTTAGTTTTGAAAATGTACATTTAAAAAATGTGTTGTCTGGCCGGCGTGGCTCAGTGGTTGAGATTCGACCTATGAACCAGGAGGTCATGGTTCAATTCTTGGTCAAGACATATGCCTGGGCTGCGGGCTGGATCACCGGTATGGGGCATGCAGGAGGCAGCTGATCAATGATTCTCTCTCATCTTTGAGGTTTCTATCTCTCTCTCCCTCTCCCTTCCTCTCTGAAATAAAAAATATATCTTTTTAAAATAAATAAATAAAATAAAATGTGTGACAGTGTAAATATTAAAAACAAATAAAAAAACACAAGTTGTTGATAATTCCCTTCCTTGTTGCAAACAGGTAATTATTTACGTCTTCAGAACAGATGAGACGTGCATATGGAGGATAAGTCCTTCACCACAGCCCCAGATACCCAGTTTCCTTTCTGCAGAGGAAACTGCCGTTACCGATTTCTTGTGTCTCATTCCAGGAGCATATGTTTTTGTATATATAAGATGTGTGTGTGTTTTACATTTTTGGTTTTTTCCTCTTAACGTGCTTCTATGCATTAGGTTTTGTCCATTATTTTTCTGCCACAAACAATTCCACAATGACAAAATACACAGCTTTAAAGTGTGCCGTGATGTGACCCCCACTCTCCAGGCCAGCAGAACCCCGCACCCAGGCCGAATTTCTTTCAGCCCATCTTCCCACGTGAGAACCAGAGAGTTGGGAGGTGTTACCAAAGGCCCGAAGCCAGTGGAGACCATTTCCGGGCCCACCTCTGGACAAGGCCTTGGTGACTGTTGGAGGACACAATGTATTTTTTTTTTTTACTGATTTATGCATTTATATTTGACTTCCCAAAAGGGTCTGAAGTGGCTGCCATTGAGGTATCAGGACTTGTGTTTGCTTTCAGTACGTTCTCTCCTGCTTGGAGGGAGTCCAGACGGTCTGACCTATCACAGCCAGGCCAGAGCTGAGTTAAGCTGTAGCTCAGGGCCAAGGCTGAGGCAGGTGGCAAGGGCCGGGCCAAACTCGATCGATCACATTAAGCTTCAGGCAATGCACCATGTTGCCAACACAGCCAAGTCTGAGCTTCAGGCCAGACAGCCAGGCCAAGTGGGGGGTGGGGGGTCCGATGCACACAGCACCTGGAAATCTGGCACCTGCTGAACTCAGCACCTGTCCAGGCTGTCTTGCTCTGAGGCAGATATAAAATGGATGGAGAGCTGGGGAAAACAGTAAAAACCTTGGACTCTCAGAGAAGGTCCAAAGGCAGAGAAATGATGACAGTCAGGCTAATAATGGCCCATCTAACCTCGGAACGCTGACCCCTCTCTGCTCACCAAACCCTACCTGGTCTTCAAGGCCAGGTCCTCCTTCTCCTCTTCCAGGAAGTCAAGGAACATGTGGGGAGAGAGGAGGCCAGACAGGCCCACGGGTGCACATGCACCGAGCCTCTAGTCAATAATAAGAGAGAATCATTGATCAGCTGCTTCCTGTATGCCCCCTACTGGGGATAGAGCCCCCAACCCGGCATGTGCCCTGACCAGGAAGCGAACCGTGACCTCCTGGTTCATAGGTCAACGTTCAACCACTGAGCCACGCCTCCAGGTGGGAATCCATGTTTTGAAATCAACATAGTAGATATTGGTTCGGGCAAGAATCATTAATGGATGCTAACATATTCAGGTGAAAGTGTGCAGGAAACAAGGTATTTACAGAGTCTCAAAGTGTTTTTCCACAGATTATTTATTCATGACAAAGATAAAAGGGGTAACTTTAGAGTAGAGAAGCCTGGCACACGTGACCCTAACCAAGGCGTCACAGTTAGTAGCACCAGTAATGGGGTGAGTTGACGTCCTGTACCCCCTGATGTGAGCGGCACCAAGAAGGACCACAAAGCGTTTCTATGGCTTTCCTCCCCAAAAATGCGCAACCCGAGTTTACTCATGAGAAAAAGCTAGGGGACATTCCGTGATGTTGTGATTCATAATAAGAAATAGATATTTTTGCCTTCATCTCCATTTCTGGCTCCTAAACCCTTGGAATTTCCCAAGTGAAAAAGAGCAAAAGGAGCGTTTTCTGTTATAATGTTTGGTCTTGTGCGCTCAGCTCCTGAAACAGCTGTGGAGCCATAAGGTGAAAGGACTGTCTGTGTCGTAACAAGCCCCTCCACCCGTAGCTGAGTGTGTGTTCACGGGGAGACGTTTGAAAAGCCTCTAAGGATGGGGCTGGTTGCCAGGGAAACCAACCAAGTGATTAGAGGTTTTGAACTTTCAGCCCACTTCACCCCCACCTCCAGGAGGGGAGAGGGTCTAGAAATTGAGTTCAATCACCAATGGTTGATGATTTAATCAGCTGTGCCTATTTAATGAATGACGACTCCATGGTTCAGAAAGCTCCTGGGGGGTGGGACGGGGGTGGGGTGGGGGGTGTCAGGGGTGGCATGCCTGGAGAACATACGGAAGCTCCACGCCCCTTCCCGCACACCTTGCCCTGTGCATCTTGTCCACCTGGCTGTTCCTGAGTTGTATTGTTTTGTAATAAACTGGTAATCTAGTAAATAAACTTTGAGCTCTGTAAGCCACTCTAGCAAATTAATCAAACCTGAGGAGGGATTCGTAAGAAGCTCTGATTTATAGCGGGTTCGGAGAAGCACTGGTGACCTGGATTTGCGATTGGCGTCTGAAGTCGGGAAAAGGAGCATTCTTGTAGGACTGAGCCCTTAACCTGTGGGATTTGACCCAATCTACAGGTAGATGGTGTTCAAGTTAAGTTAAATGGTAGGGCAGGACATTCAGTTGGTGTCACAGAATTGCTTGATGCCTGGAAAACCCACACAGAAGCGAAGCAGCATCGGAGAGTATTGAAGAGCAGAGGAGACATACAGCAGGAAGTGAGTTTTTCTTGCACACATTCTGTAAAACAACTGGCCTGTATTCAAAAATATCAATGTCATGAAAGACAAAGAAAGACCTAGGAACAGTCATCAACAAAGGAGCCTAAAGACATAATTCAACATGTGATCCTAAATTAGAAGAAACAATCGCTATACAGGATATTTTTGGGACAATGGGGGAAATTTGAATATCTATATTAGATGACGGTATTGTATAGATATCAAATATCCAGAATTTGGTAGTTATATTGCAGTTAAATAAGAGAAAATTTCAAAAAAAAAAGTTAAAAAACAAAATAACAACAAAAAGTAACTGCAAAAAAAAAAGAGAGAAAGAAAGAGAGAGAGAGAGAAAATTCTTGTTCTTAGGAGTTCCATGCTGGAGTATGTAGGGTAAAAAGGTCATGATGTCTGCCACTTCCTCTCACATATTTCAATTACACACACACAGAGAAAGAGAGAGAGAGAGAGAGAGAGAGAGAGAGAGAGAGAGAGAGAGAGGAAATGGGGGAAATGTTTAACCATTGGTGAATACAGGAAAAAAGCCTAAGGGTGTTCATTGTCACACTTGTAACTTTTCTGAAGTTTAAAATTACTTAAGCCTGGCTGATGTGGCTCAGTGGATTGAGTGTCCTCCCATGTATTAAGAGAGGTCACTGGTTTGATTCCCTGTCAGGGCGTATGCCGGGTTGCAGGCTTGATCCCCAGTAGGGGGCGTGCAGGAGGCAGTAGATCAATGTTTCTTTCTCATTGATGTTTCTATCTCTTTTTCCCTCTCCTTTCCTCTCTCTCTAAAGTCAATTAAAAATAAATAAGTAAATAAATATCCTTCAAAATAAAATTTCAAAATAAAAAGCTAAAAACATACCCAATATAAAACACATTGGAGTGGCCCTTGCCGGTATGGCTCAGTGGATAGAGCATCAGCCTGCGGACTAAAGGGTCCCGGTTTCAATTCCAGTCAAGGGCACATGCCTGGGTTGAGGGCTCGATCTTCAGCAGGGGGCGTGCAGGAGGCATCTGATCAATAATTCTCTCTCATCATTGATGTTTCTATCTCTCCCTCTCCCTTCTTCTCTGAAATCAATAAAAAATATATTAAAATATGTTGGAGTGAATTCAATGATCAATTATGGGATTTCTATTTAAACTTCACTTGTGATATTGTTTGGTAAAATAACAAATGAACCAACTTAAAGATAGCACATTTATCTTCCTAACATAACTGATGAAGGAAACTAGGAGCCAGAGAGGTCTGAGGCCAAGAAAGGCGGGTTTCCCGATGAGAGAGGGAAGCAGCAGATGTGCTGCACAGAAGAGGCGGGCTGAGGATTACCTGCGGGAGGAAGAGCGGAGGCCTTCGGAGGAGCACCTGTTCCACGGGGCAGCGGGAGGTGAGGGCAGAAGAGTCCTCCGTGAATGGACGGTTGTGAGAGCCTGGGGAGGGATGGGGACGATGGGTAGGGGTGGAGAGGAAGGAGTCCAGGACAGGCTTTGAGGAAGTCAGGTGTTTTATTAATTGATTGAAGTTAAATAGAGTTTATTACTTTTGACCAAATACGTGTGTGGTGACAGCGTGGGAGAGAGGTGAAGAGCGAGTCCTCCCCGAGGCTTGGTAACAGCTCAGCTGGTTTGCCTGGGGCTGTCCAGGCTTAACATCCATGGTCTCTCTCCTGGGAGCTCCTCAGTCGCAGGCAAACCTGAATGGTAACCAGCCCTCAAGGCCGCTCCCACCATTAAGTGTCACCATTGGCCTGGGAGGGTATACGTTTATTCATTCAACAAACTTTTGCTGGCACTGAAACTATGATGGCCAGCAAAGCATACACAATCCCCTCCCTTACAGACCATGTAAAATTCCTCCTTCTTTGCATTTAAATGATATTAATCAGACTGGATCTCTAAAGGAAACTCAGAAAACCTTATTTTCCCTCATTGTAATGGTAGAAAATTCTAGAAGAAAAGCGTAAGAAGGCAGAGGGGGAAAAAAAAAACCATACTGGCAGATTTCCCTTCAGTATTTTTCCTACACATTTCCCAAGTCACTTCCGATCAGCATCCAAAAAAATACAAGTTAATTTTAATTTTGGCTGCAAACCAAGAACAAAAAAGGATAAGTGTATTGAATTAAATTTTCAAGCCAAAGTTAAAGGTTCTGAGGATGATCCGCTGTCTCCAAGGGTCAATCCTGTATTTTTCCATTAGCAGGTGTGATCACAGGCCAGGCCTAGGTGGATAAAAACTCCCCCTCTCCTCAGCAAGGCTTCCTGCTTTACCAGTTTTGCTCTTTACAACTTAAAATGCTGCATTCACTTGATAACACTTGGAGTAGAACAGAGATTATGATGAAAAACAACAGAGCCTCACCCCTTCCCATCCTGTTCCACCCACCGCAACCCTTCAACCTAGAGGCAACCTCTTTACAGTTTCTGTTTGTTTTTATTGATTTCAGAGAGGAGGGAGAGGGCTAGAGAGATAGAAACATCAATGGTGAGAGAGAATCATTGATTGGCTGCCTCCTGCATGCCCCACACTGGGGATCGAGCCCACAACCTGGGTCCAACCTGGGCATATGCCCTGGCCGGGAATCGAACCGTGACTTCCTGGTTCATAGGTCAACGCTCAACCACTGAGCCACACCGGCCAGGCAACAGTTTCTGTTTTTTGTTCTCCTGAAAGTTATTTCCAAAACCCTAGCTAAAATACTCAGACTTTTATTTCTTTATATATCAGCTTCAGTGAACATTGACTTTCTAATATAAAGCACGAGGCATTTAACTCACACTGCCTCTTCCTCTCCTCTTCCCAATGATGATTATTTATTTAAGTATTTTTGTTTTTATAGTTATCATTTTGGTTGTATAAGTAACCCGCCATTGTTCCGTGTAGTTTTGTCAGTGTCTCTGGGGAGAGAGGCCAGCTTATAATGCCTCTTTTTCTCCACATTTCCACATGCAACCTTTTCTCAGCCACACAGTTACAAAGATTTTGAGTAATTACAATCTTTTCTGCAACCACAACCAAGTCTTCAGGATTTTTCTACGGTGATTCTGAAAGTTGAGCCCCTGAACAGTACTTGAATGATGACAGTGAAGTGAGCATTGGTCAAGCTCAGGCAAAACACTGGGCTGGATTACAGCTACTTCTCTACACACTCAATTCCACCATCCAGGAGAACATTTCAAGCACTAAGGTCATTAACTGATACTATGTTATGTCATAAATACCTTTACTTTCATTTATTTATTAGTTTTTAATATATATTTTTATTGATTTCAGAGAAGGGAGAGGGAGAGAGAGAGAGAGAGAAACCTCAATGATGAGAGAGAACCATCGATGGGCCACCTCCTACAACCCCCCCTACTGGGGATCGAGTCCGAAACGTGGGCATGTGCCCCGGACCGGAATCGAACCTGGGACCCTTCAGTCTGCAGGCCGACGCTCTATCCACTGAGCCAAACCAGCTAGGGTATTCCCTCTATTCTTGATGTTCTAAAATTTCATAAGGAAGACTCTAGAAGTAGATCAATTTATTTTGGTCTTTCTTTGCATGCTGCTGATTCTCCTCATATGCATGGTGATCACTGATAATATTTAATAAAGAATTACCTAGATATCCAGGATTTCCTCTGCGGGTGTGTAAATTACACTATTTTTCCTCTAAGTTTCTCTCTGGGTGGGAATTCTGCCCAGAAATTCTTTGTGGATCAGTCAGGACGTGTCAAATGGAAGGCTTTGGAGTTCGATAGGAAGGGCCAATGGTCAGCTCAGACGGTGGGCCATCCCGAAGGCAGGAATGGAAACATTTATCCTGGATCACCAACATCAATATAGAAGCTTAACTTCCCTCAGATAACTGATTTAATTTCTTTCGAGACAAGCTGTCTGACACTTTGCCTGAGGGAAAATACCTCTGGGTGAGGAAAGTCCTCAACTGAGGCTGTGGGCCATCTTACAGGCTTTCAACTCCAAGTTCAGTCCTGCCTCTCCACTTCCTTTGCCTGCTGACAAGGATATTGCCTGTCCTTGGCAACCAAAATGACCAGGCGTGGCTGGCACAAACCCCTCCATCTTTGCTTTCTTTCTCTCTCTCTCTCTCTTTTTTTTTCTTTACTTTTATTTCAATGGGATCTAGGAGGGGTTAGAAACAAAGGTGTGTGCCTGGCGTGGAATCAGGAACCTTGTTTTATTCTTTAAAAAAAATTTTTTTTTAATCCTCACCTGAAGAGTAAGATAATTTTTAGAGAGAGTGGAAGGGAGCGGGGAGGGGGAGAGAGAAACATGGATGTGACTGAGACATATCAATTGGTTGCCTCCCACAAGCGACAAAGGAGGGGGTGGTGGGGAATCCGACCTGCAACCCAGGTATGGCTTCTGACCAGAATTGAACCCATGACCCTCCAGTACACAGGCTGATGCTCTAACCACCGAGCAGCCGGCCAGGGCTATTTTGTCTACACATTCAGTACCCAGATTGATAGAGGCCCATGGTAATGGCTCACTCATAAAGCTCGGTACATTTGAAGAATCATTTACTTAATATCAGGGTCATGTTGCAAACACAGGACTTGCATGTATATCTCAGAGCTCTGGCTTCAAGGTCCCTGGCCTTGGAGCTGAGAAGAGAGCTGGTAAACTGAATTACTTTAAGAAAGCACACGTGTCGCCTAGCCAGTATGGCTCAGTGGTTGCGCATTGACCTATGAACTAGGAGGTCATGGTTCGATTCCCAGTCAGGGCACATGCCCAGGTTGCAGACTCAATCCCCAGTGTGGGGTGTGCAGGAGACAGCCAATCGATGATCCTATCGCATCGTTGATGTTTCTATCTCTCTCTCCCTGTCCCTTCCTCTCTAAAATAAAAACAATATATATTAAAACAAAAAAAGAGAGCACAGGTGTCACAGTTGTGTGGGTCAGATTTTTTCACCTGGATCGTTTTAGTCACCTGAAGGAAGGGAGTAAATGGCAGGGACAGACCCCCATGAGTGAAAAAAACAGGACCTTCCTCAGCCCTAGGTCTGATGACAAGAGCCAGCCTCCCTCCAGACTGCATACAAACTCCCTCCGTTTTTCTTCAGTTCTTCACCTGGCTCAGACAAGAGTCTCCAGTTCCAACTGGCATCTCCCTCTTCTTTCCTTGATTTTGCTCGCTCTTGCTCAATAACGTTAGAGAATTCCTTTCAACTCCATCATCCCCGTCTTCATTTCATTTGGGATGCACCCACATAACCCCAACCTAATGGGTGGGACATGGGATCAGGGGCCCCTTCCCATGCTCCAGCTCCCCCTCCCACCCGGTGGGAACTGGAGTGAAGGCCATCAGGAAGCGGACTGAGACCTTGGGAGCCTGGCCAGCTCCCCTCACACAGCGCCGGCCCCCGCCCCGTGTACGCCTTGTTTTTCTGGTTTCTGTTCTCTGTTATAAAACCCTGTGTTGGGAAAGTCTGGGGAGTGGGGAAACCATAGCTCCAGCTGGCCACTCCGGGTGCGGCTGGTCCACAGGCCAGGTGGAACTTAGCGGTTCACCTTCACCAGTGACAGCCTGTGTGGCGGTAAACTTCACCGCTGGCCGCCACTGGGGCCCATGTAAGTGCTAAGTCCCTGTCCTTCACAGCCAGTTCTCCAGGTTACTTATTTGGAATCCACGAACAATATGCTGAGGTTTTCTGGGACCTCAGTACTTTCATAACACCGTATCTGCTAAGCACAGAATAATGACAAAGAGGCCCTTCCATCAAGGAAAAAAGGAAAGTCACAAGTTTGAAGTAAAATTACATTTAAATCAGTGCCATTGAGTTATATAGATCCAGAAAATGACCAGAATTCCTTCTGGGCTTTTCACCAAAATCTCCGGTGCGTCTTCTTTCCCCCTATATTAAATGTCGACGCACTAAAATCCATTTGTCCATTCATTCATTCATTTATTCATTCAAGAAATATTATTGAGCTCTCTCCACCATCTGGAGTCTGGGGAGGCCAGCTGGGAATAGGACTAATAAAATATGCCTGGACGCCGAAACCGGTTTGGCTCAGTGGATAGAGCGTTGGCCTGCGGACTGAAAGGTCCCAGGTTCGATCCCGGTCAAGGGCATGTACCTTGGTTGCGGGCACATCCTCAGTGGGGGATGTGCAGGAGGCAGCTGATTGATGTTTCTCTCTCATCGATGTTTCTAACTCTCTATCCCTCTCCCTTCCTCTCTGTAAAAAATCAATAAAATATATTTAAAATATATATATATGCCTGGAAAGCTGTGGTTAGCCATTTCTGCTAGTGGGGTCTCTGGAACCACAGGCAGCACACAGGTAACTCGTGTGCGTGCGAACAGTGGCCTGGTTCCTGCCGAATGCCAAAGCAACCTTCCTGCGAAGGCCACGGGCACAGAGTCCATGAAGTGTGTACCCCTCAAGGACTTAAACTTATTAAAAAGTAAATAAATAATTGGCTACATACTCACACAATCCCAATGTCTAGGGATGGATTTGTTTAAAAAAAAAAAAAAAAGAGAGAGAACTATTCATTGACTGCTCAGACACTGCACTAGTCATGGAGTATAAACAGAGGAAAAGACATATGTAGTCCCTGTACCCTTGGAACTTTCCGTTCAATCAACCAACAATGTTCATTAAACATCTATTCTGTCCAAGGCCCTGCAGTAGGTTGAGAACTGAAACCTACACTCACACAACTTATATCTATAGTAACGTGACTGCTCCCCTCTCTTCATGGGCATAACTATGGTTTCGAGACATTTACATTTAACCCTTTGCACTCGCTTGCTTTTTTCTCGATTCCTTTATTCTACTCGGGATTTAATTTTTTAAATACCCCAGATTTTACAAAGCGCGGCAGTAGAATAAAAAACTGGAGTTTCTTTTAATACAAACTTATTTATTTGGATTTTTTATATTTCAAATTATTGATACACTCAATAGCGGTCACACTTGACATCCGAGTGCAAAAGGTTAAGATGAATGTTGAAAATAAACGTTATTGTTTATTCCAGGAACATCCTGAATAGGCAGCATCAACTGACAGTTTGCACTGTTAGACTGAATCCCTCACCTCAAAATCTTCATTTTCTGTGTTCATCTTAATGAGTACACTATGACTCTGAAGCAGCCCTTAAACAGCCCTTTGAAGACGCCCAGCCTTTGCAGATGCCCAGTTCTTTGCAAATCTCCAGCCCGCGTTACCTGTAAAACTGCCCATTGGGCATACTGCTTTGCCTACTTCCCCACCCCTACCCCAGCATGGAAAGACCTGTCTCTCTTTTTTTTTTAAATATATCTTTATTGATTTCAGAGAGGAAGGGAGAGGGAAGAGAGATAGAAACATCAATGATGAGAGAAAATCATTGATTGGCTGCCTCCTGCATGTTCCCTACTGGGGATCAAGCCCACAGTCCGGGCATGTGCCCTTGACCGGAATCAAGCCTGGGACCCTTCAGTCTGCAGGCTGAAGCTCTACCCACTGAGCCACACCAGCTAGGGCCCTGTCTTTTTGTTTTGTTTTGTTTTTTCCCCCAATTACAGTTAACATCAATATGACTTTGTATTGGTTTTAAGTGTACAGCATAGTAACGGGAAGACCTGTCTTAGGCCAGACTTCCAAGTCTCCATAAATGTGGCCTTGCTCCTCTCCCCATGAGGCCTTGTCAGACTGTTAAGGGAAAAGTAATAAACTTTGTCTTAGCAACAGGCTGTTCTAGTGCTACGCAGAGAGCCAACATTTGACAAGGTTCTGGGGTATCGGGATGAGTAATGTCATCATCAAGTTTACATTCTAGAGACAGCCAATGAGCACACAAACCAATAAATATGTAATTTTATATTTTACAATGTAGATGGGTAGATAGTAGTCAAATCGATCATTATAAATTGTGATAACTAAGAAAGAAATAGAGGGCACCAGAATGGAGAATGAGGGCAGATAAGATCCTAATTAGAAAAGATGATCTGAAAAACTCTCAAAAGTGACTTCAGCTAGGGGTGGAGGTGGACTGATTGTTCAGGTTCTTGAGACCCAGAAGCAGGAAAGCGGTTCAGCAGGTTCCATAACAGAAAGGGAACCAGCAAGAGAGGAGTGTAGGGGGGGGGGAGAGAGGGCAGGACTGAGCAGGGGCACTGGGCACGAGGCTTCCACATTATCCAGAACCACTGCTTTACCCTATTGTTTAATCATCTCTCTTGCACCAGGATTGTTTGGTTGTGTGTGTGTGTGTGTGTGTGTGTGTGTGTGTGTGTGTGTGTGTGTGTTTTAATTTCAGAGAGGAAGGGAAAGGGAGAGAGGGATAGAAATATCAATGATGAGAGAATCATTGATCAGCTGCCTTCTGCATGTCCCCTACTGGGGATCGAGCCCGCAACCCGGGCATGTGCCCTGACTAGGAATTGAACCGTGACCTCCTGGTTCCTAGGTAGGTGCTCAACCACTGAGCCACACAAGCTGGGCCAGAATTATTTTCTAACTAGAGGCCCAGTGCATGAATTCATACACGGGTGGGGTCCGGCCTGCCAGGCCCCACTCGGCAGATAGGGGCCGGGCCTGTCAGGAGGGAGACACTGTGGGAGGTTGGCCAGGGGGCCGCTCTGATCCGTTGATCAGGGCTGGGCCGGCTGCGGGGAGGGGCTGCAGGTCAATAGGGGTGGTGGGGGCCCATCCAGAGAGGGGCCTGCTGAGGAGAGGGACTGCAGGAGGTTGGCCGGCTGGCTCCACCCCCTATTGGGGTGGGGGTGGGGGATCAGGGGCGGGCCTGGCTGGGGGTGGGGGAGGAAGAGGCTGTGGGCCCATGGGGTGGGGCGGGCCGATTGGGGATGGGGCCAGCCAGGAGGAGGGACTGCGGGAGGTTGGCCGGCCAGCCACCCCCCCCACCCCGCCCCCCCCCAATTGGGCATCATAGCGACAGGTTGTTCTGATTGGTACAGCGTTCAGGTCGCTGGCTTTTTATGTGTAAAAAGAAGATAATTCTCACTGCAAATGTGCAGAAGTGAACAGTACGGGTTAAATGAACTTGTGAGGGCCTTACCGATTACAACAGTGTTTCCATGGCAAAAAGCATCCAGCTCTTATGAAATTCCTTTATGGAGCTCTTGCAGCTCCACGTCGAGCTCCAGTGAGCCCTGTTATGAGCTCGTGGCCCTCGTGTTTCCAGATGCGCCTTTGGAGAACACTGGCTGGGGGTGGGGGTGAGGAGGGATCTGCCATCGTTAGATAAGTTTGCTCAACCTACTTGCAGGACACTCAAGTTGAAATCAACTACCAATTGATTCATTGGAAAGTGAAAACAGTGAACCGAGATGACGGTGGTGAGGTCGTCAGGAGTCAGATTATGGGAGACCATGACTCCCAAGGCAAATGTTTTGAAGTCCATTGGAGATGCTCTACAGCAGTGGTTCTCAACCTTCCTAATGCCGCGACCCTTTAACACAGTTCCTCATGTTGTGGTGACCCCCAACCATAAAATTATTTTCGTTGCTACTTCATAACTGTAATTTTGCTACTGTTAATGAGTCGTAATGCAAATATCTGTGTAAAAAGAGAAGTGAAAACAGGACCCATGTTAATGATGTTCTCAAGCTCTTCCTTGTTACTTGCAGGGCAGTACTTTAGGTGCAGCTATAAAACCCAAATGTGCTTTGGTCCTCACCATGTTGACCGAGGGAATTGAAAGGGTTAACTGGAGAACACAAGGCTTGAGCCTTACAAAAATCTAACAAATGTCAAAGGGAAACATTCTGTAAGCCTGAGCCTTGTAAAGACATGTTCCCCTGAGCGAGTATCTTACAGGAACTTCTAAGACCACAGCTCTTGCACAGACCAGATACGCGCTCAGCAGAAACGGCCTGCAGCCCAGCCCAGATACAAGTGTCAGCTGAAGCCTGCAGCTTTCCCTCATTCGGAACTGGCTTCTTTCTCAGACTCAGTCCACCGGCACCCAGGTGCCTTGAATAAATATCATTTTGATCACACTGAGCCTTGAGTCGGTTCTGTGCGACCCCGGCCCAACCCGGAACCTTTGAGAAATAATAATGTAACCGGACAATCAGTGGGTCCGGGCTGCCTGTCGCTACTTGAGCCAGTTCAGCAGAGACAGGGCTGAATCATATGAGCGTTTATTCCAGTCCTGCCGGCAGTACGGAGAGCAGCAGGCCATCCACAAACATCTGCTCTCCCCCCACCATGAGCCGGCTGCTTATATGGGTAGAAGGACGAAGATTACACAGGGAAGTAGGCAAAAAGCAAGTGCCAAGTGGGCAATTTTACAGGTAATGTGGGCTGGAGATCTGCAAAGGCTGGGGGTCTTCAAAGGGCTGGCGGCTCTGGTTTCTGCAACAAAGTTGTTCATCTTTCCAGGCAGCGCCTGGGGAGGGAATGGAGAGGACGGGCCGCACTTCCAGGTGAGCTCCAGGTCCCACGTGCAACTCCCAGCCAGGTTAGCATGTGCCTTCTGTAATCCGAACAAAACAATCACGGTTGACAGAGCATGATGACTATTTCTTACAATTATAGCTGGTCCCCAGTATTCCATATCTGCCCCTCTCAAGACCAGCCACACTGCCTCGTCCCCTTGGTCTGGGAGCCCTACATTAACCACCTGCTCCGGCAGGAGTTGCAGGGGTCTCGCAGCATGACCATGTGGACAGGGACCTGGGTGGAGTTTCTGCTCATTTCAGCCTCCACTCCCTCTGGCCATCCGCCTGGAGAGCCATTGGCTACACACTCACACAAACATCACCCCTGCCTTTACACGCCCCAGGCATGTGCCTCTTCACAGGGAATCGCCCTGTGGGCTCTGAGTTTAATCACACAGAGTCCAGCTTCCTGTCCTCCTCCCTGCCCTGGGCGGTCTCCCTTGCCTCTCCTTCTCCAGCCCAGCACCCCCACCCCCAACCCCTGGGGTCCAGGATTGGCGGGGGCAGGGAAGCAGTCACTTCTTTCCTATAACATTTCTAGGGAGGCCGAGCAGCCCTGTCCAGGCTCTCCTCTGTTGCTTAATCCCTCAGATTGGAGCCGCCATGTCCTTTGTTGCCACCGCTCATTCACGGCCTTTGAAGTCTATCTGTGGGTAATTAGGAATGTAAACAAGGCTGAGGTAACTAAAGAACAAAATGCCACTTTAAAACCTTCAGCAGCTGAAGTTGCCCCTGCCAGATATTCCCTTCCTCTTTTCCAGCCTTCTTAAAAGTTATCAAAAGCAAATGAAAAAAAATCTTGTACCTTCTCTATAAAAATTAGTAATTTGGATTATGTGTATGGTCTTTATGTGATATGTGTTTGTGTATTATATGTGGTGTGTTTTCTGCCTCTAGATGGCATAACTAGGGTGTTCCTCACCTGAGGACATTTTCATTGATATTTGGAGAGAAGGAAAGAGAGAGAGAGAGAGAGAGAGAGAGATATCATCGATTGATCGGTTGCATGCCTTGACTGGGGCTGGGGATCCAACCCCCAACCCAAGTAGGTGTCCTTACTGGGAATTAAAACCATGACCTTTTAGTGAACCGGATGACTCTATTACTAACTGGGCCACACTGGCCATGGGTAGGGTGTAATATTTTATTGGCCTAAAGAGATTAAATACGTATATTGATTAAGCAGGACCCTGTGGTCTGGGCAAAATATTTGATATTAAAACCGGTTTAAGCCATAGCTGGTTTGGCTCAGTGGATAGAGTGTCAGCCTGTGGACTGAAGGGTCCCAGGTTTGATTCCGGTCAAGAGCACATGCCCAGGTTGCGGGCTCGGTCCCCAGTGTGGAGTTTCGGAAGGCAGCTGATCAATGATTCTCACTCATCATTGATGTTTCTATCTCTCCCTCCCTTCCTCTCTGAAATCAATAAAAATATATTAAACAAAAACTGGTTGACATATTTTAGAGTTATTACCATAGAATATGTGTTTTACCTGGATTTATAAAATGTTTATGTTATGATCTTTTGGTTAAGTTTGTTTGACAACCTTCCCAAAGTTTAACCAGTTAACTGTCCTCACTATGTTGATGGAGGGAATAATTGCCCCGGCCAGCGGGGTCTTCTAACGGGGGTACCGAGGCGGCGCACCTAAGAGAATGAGAGACAGACAAGGGACGCAAAGAATGGAGGCAAGACAAAAGGGATTCTGATCAAGCCTCGAAATTTTATTTTTTACAGCGTTCCTTATATGTGGTTTCTAGAAGGGGAGATGCCTAGGAGGGGTAGGGGCTGAACGGGTCATGTGGACTTAGATAATTGACTAAGGTCGTAAAGGGTGCAGACTATAGATAGAGAATATGGCGGTTGAAGGGCAACTATGGAAAGAATGCTTTGTCCTCAGGCAAGAGGAAGTGGGCCTAGTTTCAGTAACTTACTGAAGTAAGGTCAGAGTTAATCCTTTGACCAACTCTTGGCTCCTGACAAATAATAATGTAACTGAACAATCAGTGGGTCTGGACTGCCTGTCACTACTTGAGCCAATTCAGCAGAGACAGGGTTGAATCATATATGAGTGTTTACACCAATACTTCCAGCAGTATGGGAGAGCAGCAGGTCATCCCCAAAAATCTGCTCTGCCTCTCCCCATAAACCAGCTGCGAATGGTAGAAGGACAAAGATTACTTGGGAAAGTAGGCAAAAGGGATAAGAATGGGTATGCAAAATGGATAGTTTACAGGCAATGCAGGCTGGGGGGTTGCAAAGGCCTGGGGGTATGTAAAAGGCTGGCGCCTCTGGTTTCTGCATCCAGGTTGTTAATCTTTCCATGATAACAGGCAGTTCCCAGATGTAGAGGATGTAGAGCTCCCAGGTCCCTGTTGAGCTCCCAGGTCCCGAGTGCAACTCCCAGCCAGGTTAGACTGCAGAACAAAACAACCACGGTTAACAGAGCATGATTAATGTTTCTTACAGTTATAGCTGGTCCCCAATATCCTATTTCTTTTTAAAAAATATATTTTATTGATTTTTTTAATGTTTTATTGATTTTTTTACAGAGATGAAGGGAGAGGGATAGAGAGTTAGAAACATCGATGAGAGAGAAACATCTATCAGCTGCCTCCTGCACACCCCCCACTGGGGATGTGCCCACAACCGAGGTACATGCCCTGGACCGGAATCGAATCTGGGACTCTTCAGTCCGCAGGCCGACGCTCTATCCACTGAGCCAAACCGGTTAGGGCTCCAATATCCTATTTCTGCCCCTAACAAAATGACTTTGAGTTATTCCAATAGACCCCTGGAACACCTCAAGGATTTATTCGCTCTCCTTATAAAATAAGTTTTTGAACTAATTAGACCTATTTTGATATGCTTGAAATTACATGGGAAGCTTTGCCAAATAAAATAATAGCTATTTGAATACATACATTTTAATTAAACAGTCCTATTGTATACATATATTTTTATTAAAATGGATGTTCTAGAAATTTCAGCCTGCCTTAGCAAGGAACGTGCAAAGATTCAGAGCCAAGTTCAAACAGGGAGCTCTCAGGGGTAGCAGGTGTCCCGTCAGTGACACTGGGTAAGCCCAGAGTAATGGTTCTCTGAGGGGGTGTCGGGCAGTGGTACTCTGGGTGTTTGTGGTCCACACATTACATTGGGGCATTTATGAATTGTTTCCAATGAGCCATGTACAGCGTTTTAAAATCTTGCATATTGCCCTAGCCTGTTTGGCTCAGTGGATAGAACGTCCGTCTGTGGGCTGAAAGGTCCCAGGTTTGATTCCGGTCAAGGGCACATGCCCAGGTTGCGGGCTTGATCCCCAGTAGGGGGCATGCAGGAGGCAGCCGATCAATGATTTTCACTCATCATTGGTGTTTCTCTCTCTCTATCTCTCTCTCTCCCTTCCTCTCTGAAATCAATAAAAATACATTTTTAAAAAATATATTGCGTATTATTGGTTCTTTTTAAAAAAGTGTGGGCTTTGTATTGTTCTTTTATGTCATTTCATAGCAACTATTATTTACCAAGAAATTGTTATCTTGGAATGTTATATATTACAGAAAAGCAAAGTTCTTTATCAAATGCATTATAATCAAATCTATGTCATTTTAACTATTTTTAAATTTATTTAATTTATATTTTTGTTTTTTGTTAATCCTCACCAGTGAATATTTTTCCATTGATTTTTAGGGAGAATGGAAAAGAGAGGGAAAGACAGAGAGAAACATCGATGTGAGAGAACACATTGAAAATTTTTTTTTAAAAAAGAACACATCGATTGGCTGCCTCTTGCACAAGCCCAACCAGGGCCCAGGCTGGGGAGGAGCCTGCAACCAAGGTATGTGCCTTTGGCCAGAATTGAACCCAGGACACTTTGGTCCACAGGCTGACACTCTATCCACTGAGCCAAACCAGCTAAGGCTGTTTTTTAAAAAATATATTTTTATTGATTTCAGAGAGGAAGAGAGAGGGAGAGAGAGATAGAAACATCAATGATAAGAGAGAATCATTGATCAGCTGCCTCCTGAATGCCCCAAACTGGGGATCGAGCCTGCAACCTGGGTATATGCCCTGACCAGGAATTGAACCGTGACTTCCCAGTTCTTAGGTCAATGCTCAACCACTGAGCCATACCAGCTAGGCTTTTTCTTTTTTTCTTATTTTTTTGTTTCTTCATTTTAAGTTTTGTCATTTACAGACATTGTTTTACTCTGAGGCATTTACACATATGTTACATCTTTAAAAAGATCCATGATAGGGACTCTGACTTACTCTAAATTACAGGTTTCTAGGCAGGTTGTATCTTTGAAGTAGATGAAAATTTATAGAATTCTAAGGAATAACTGTATTCATGGAAATACTGGCAAATGATCAGGATAAACAAAGTTGATTATCTGGGACTGAATGAACTGAGGATAATTATTATTCTTATGACTTTGTTCAAAATATTGTTGATTTTACAAAACTTTTTGCTTTCCAGATATAAGAAAACTTGTTTTTTCCCCCTAAAGCAATTTAGTAAATTATACCCTCATCTATAAAAATAAAAGCTTAATATGCTAATTAGACTGGATGTCCTTCCGGACAAAGCCAGGGCTGCGAGGGAAGCCAGGGTCCTGGGTGCCAGAGGGAAGCCGGTGCCAGCAGCTGGGGGAAGGAAGGCCTACTCTTGCACGAATTTTGTGCATCGGGCCTCTAGTAAACAATATTGAAGCATTTATATTTTTCTCCCTACCTAATCCCTCCAGAATTTGACAATTCTTTTTTTGTGTGTCATTAATCCTCACCCAAGGATATTTTTTCCATTGATTTTTAGAGAAAGTGGAAGAGAGGGAGGAGGGGAGAGAGAGAGAGAGCCCACACACCACATGCAGGGCCCATGATCAAACCTGCTACCCTTTGGTGCATGGGCCAACACTCTAACCACTTAGCAACACCAGTCAGGGCCAGAATTTGACAACTCTAAATGGGTGAGAATTACTTTCAGGTTGGTATGTTTATTTTCATAAATCCAATAAGATTCTCTTTACTAATAAGACACACAGAACCAGTTTCCAATTGTGGTTTTCTTAACCAAGACTTTGACTGAAATGTCATGATCAAAAAAGACATGTCTAGGCTCTGGATGTCACCAGAAAGCTTTAAGGAATGAAGATTGTCTTTGAAGTCGATAAAAGCCCTTTGGGAAAATGGTCTGGTACCTTGCTTAGTCACATGGTTCATGGCAATTTTTCTAGTAATCGATGGAAGTTGCTTCCCTAGGAGGTTGGCAAAGAAAGAACCTCAACATTTTGGGGACTTCAAGAACTTGAGAAATTCACCCAAATCTATAGGAATTGCAAGCAAAGCCTGATGGCAACTATGTGGTTTAGCTTCTTTACTCTGGGGGGCTAATTAAAGCTCAATCTGGATATTCATTATAAGATTCCAGCAAAGCAGATTTAAGAAAGCCTATATAATCAATTACTATTCTTGTGTTTATGCAAATAATCAGGCCAAATTATATCTGGACTTAATGCAGTAAATAGTCTTGAGTCATCTTTGATAAAATGAGTGCAATTTTAGGAAGAAAAATGGTGTTTCAATAGAATCTATAATACACAATTGTGGATATTAGACTCTAGTTAAAGTTTTATTTTTCACCTACAATCTGAATTGAATCTTGAATTTTTTCTAGTTTTCTTCCAAACTAATGTTTCATTTTTTTCTCCCATTCCTTGACTTGGAATTATTGAAAACTACTGATGCAAAATGTAAGCCATACAGTATTTACCTAAGCACCTGATAACATCACCAGAGTATTTAAACTGCAGATAAGGAGGATCTATCATATTGCCACTGGTTGCTTTCATTCCAGCAAAAGCCTTACCTCTAAAATCCCCTCAACCGACAGTCTTAAAGACTCAGAAACTGGTTTATGATTTGCTGTGTTCATTAACCTTTGTGGTTTTTTTCTTGTTTTCATAGGCACACTCCTTATTAAATACCTGATTGCTTGTTTATACAATACAGGTCTCACTCTGGAAGTCCATCTGCATCATTGCCTCCTGAAGTGAGACTCAACCATTTAATTGAATTGACTTATTTTCAAGACTACATAATTGAGTCAACGAAATATGGAGCAGTCTACCAACTTGGCTTCTGGAATGTAAACCTTTATTATTTAAAAGGTGGGACTGAAGGGACCAAAGTTCTGCCACCTTGAAACAGCTTTCCCTTTCCAGCCCAGAAATTTAGGCAGAAAAAAGCTGCTTCAGAAGTGAGATCTTCGAATATACCCCCTTAGTCTAACTTGAATTAAGTATAATAAACAAAGGGGCTTCAGACACCTTCGTCCAGGGAAGCCCCTCCACCAATTTAATCTGGGACTCTGTAAAGTTGGTCCCTCCTTCTATCACCTGGTTCGTACCTCTCCTCAGACCTGTAGTTACTATAATTTTCCTTCTCATTTTTAGGCCATGCCTTTATAATCTTCTTGTCAAAACCTTCTAGTCAAATTTGTCACCTCTAGGATACAACAATTCCATATCAAGATGATGATGGTTCCGGGACTCTGGCCCATCCCTACTTTGGAAGAATCAGCTAACAGCCTCTCAGTTCCAGTCTCAACTCCTTACATCAGACAGGGAGACACCCGTAGCCTACAAAGGCAGTGACCACGGCCCTTGTCAGCAGGAAGCAGTTACTAAAGACAAAACCTCCTTTCCCATCACCCCTAAAAGATTTCAGGGATGGAAGTCTCTGAGGGTGGAATGAGACAGGATAGTAAGAAGCTAGGAAAGTTCTTTGTCAAGTTGAATGGGGAAACTGAGACAGATAGCTGAACAAATAGGCCGAGCAATTTACTAGTACAGCCAGATACAGAAGGTCACCGCCCTAGAAATAACATCTAGGCCTCAGTTGTATTTCAGCTCCAGGCCCAGAAAAGCAGCAAAACCAGGTGTGAGCAATGCCAGGACCTCTGCCCTGTTGCTGACTGATCAGTAGAGACCATGACCTTGAAAGGGCACACCTGGAAAATTGATGAATAATCTGCTGAAACCCTCGCCTGGGACCTCCCCCAAGATTCAGGCCTGGGAGAGAGTGCCTTTCCCTCCTCCCTCTTTTCCCCCACAGGCCTGCACGACCTAAACTCTAATGGTCCCCAGGAGACTTGCAACTAGGGGAGCAAAGGGCGGCAGCAGCTCACCCCCTGACCCTGTCTCCAAGCCCCCCTTTTCTCTGGCTTCCCAGTGAGCTAAAGCAGCCCCGCCTCCGCTCACCTCTTTCCTATAACATTTAGAGAGAACCAAAGCAGCTCAGCCCAAGGCTCTCCTATTGCTTCTTCTGTGCTAAGGCCTTCCTTGCTGCCCTCATAATCACCTGAACTTGTGTTGTTAAATCTTTCCTGCAGGGAGTCAAGAACCCACAGGGCACTGGCTGGCCCCAGGCAGCCCCGCTCCGGCCGGGCCCCCGCTCCGGGAACCGGCGGGACTAGATGGCAGGAGTCGCAGGTGTCTGGTAGCACGACCACCCTCGCACGGACCTGGGTGGAGTTCCTGCTCATTTCTGCCTTGGTTCGCTCTCTGCCCTCTGCCTGGAGAGCCACCGGCCGCACACCCCACCTCGGACGGCTGCACGCGCACAAACAGCGCCCCGCTTTTACACGCCCCGCGGAGGGTGCCTCTCCGCAGGGACTCAGCAGAGCGCAGTCCGCCCCGTGAACGGCGCTCGGCGGGCTCCGGTCTAACCACACAAACAGTGTCCGGCTTCCTGTCCTCATCCCCGCCCTCCCGCCTGGTTTCCCTTGCCCCTCCCTCTCCCCAGCCCGATCCTCCCGCCGGCTCCCCCTCCCCCGATCCCTCGGGTCCCGGGATGGGGGGGCGGTGAGGCAGGAACAGCCCCCGCCCCCATGGCTGCCCGTCGGAGCCCGAGGCAGAGGGGGCGCACGGGGGAGCCGGGCACCGCCCTGCTGGCCCCGCTTATGCTGGGCCTGGGCCTGGCGCTGGCCTGCCTTGGCCTCCTGCTGGCCGTGGTCAGCCTTGGGAGCCGGGCATCGTCATCTGCTCAGGTGAGGCCCTGCTGCACACCCCTCCCAGGGTAGATTAGGAGCAAAATCTACAGAGCAGTGTCTGAGGCTGCGTGGGCTGAGGACAAGGGGCCAGGAAGATGGGTGGAGGGTGAGATGTCAGGTGGAGAAGGACAGGGTGACCCTCCCTCCTTCCCAGCAGGAGCCTTCCCAGGGGGAGCTGGTGGCAGAAGAGGACCAGGACCCTCTGGTGAGTGGCTGTGGGTGCTGATTGCAGGCTGCAGGGCATGGGCAGTGTGTGTGAGCTGAGGATGCAGCGAGTGCCCTGGCTGTGTCGGCCATTCGTAGGTGTACGGGAAAGAGAGGGTGACAGCTGTGTGAGGGGTTTGTGCTGGGTTTGTGTCAGCTGAGTAAAAGTGCTATTGGCTGCGGGTGAAGTGGGAGTGGGGGATATGGAGGAGGAGGGATGCTGGTTGTATGTGCAGGGTGGTTACCCACCGTGCACTCTGATGAGTGTGGGCATGTGTGCAATGTGCCAATTGCTTGCAGGGTCTGCACTTGGTTGTGGGGTGGGGAAGTGTGGCTGCTCTCTGAAAGGCGTGAGGGCGGAGACCTGACCCCAGAAACGTGCCTCCCCTTGGCCTCGGCCACTGTTGGCCGAGAGCGCCGTCCCTCCCTAAGACTTCTGTGCCGGTCTGTGCCTCTCCTAATGGCCTCTGTCGATCTCAGTTTATGTCTCTGGGAACCCCTGGCAAGACTCTGATTTAGCCCTGCCCGTACTTCCCCTAGGAGCTGAGTCCCCAGTCGGAGGAGAGCCAGGACCCTGTGCCTTTCCTGAAACAACTGGTTCGGCCTCGCCGAAGTGGTAAGCACCTCTTTATCCCAACATTAGTGGCTTCTGAATTCATTATCGCTTTTGTTCATCATAACAGCCGTATGAGTGGGCAAAAACCATTCTCATTTATGAATGGAGAAACTGAAACACAGAGAATGAAGGGGGAGTAGGGTCCGAGTTATGATGTAGACAAAGTAGGGAAGTCAGAAGCCTAGGCCCCAAGAAGCAAAAACGTGTGAATGGGATGACCATGAGACCATATATCCAGGTTTGTGGCTTACACCTGTTATCTCAGTGTGATTATTAATAGCACCCTTTTTGCGCTCAGAAGCATCCAATTTGGATGATAAATCATATAGTCACTCTACTTACGTAGAAAGATAAGGCATGAGGTTCTGAGGCCAGAAATCTGGACAAAAGTGAGGATGCCAGGGTTGTTAGAGGGGCCGGGGGAGTGGCTCCTGGCCCCCAGATATGTGGGGGCTGTTTTGCCCATCTGTCTTTCCTTGATTCTCAGCACCTAGAGGCCGGAAAACGCGGGCTCGCAGAGTGGTTGCAGCCCACTATGAAGGTGGGTGATGGGTGAGCCATGCCCAGGGGGAGGGGTGGCAGAGGGGCAGGCAGGTCGCGCCAACCCTCCCTGTGTTTTACAGTTCACCCACAGCCTGGACAGGATGGAGCACAAGCAGGTAAGACCCTATCTCCACCTCTGTGCTTTTCCCTGACCCCCACAGCACCGGCCTCCTGGAAAAGGGACCCCTCAAAACCTTGACCACCCCTATCCCTGCCTTCAGCCTCAGAACCCCTGAAGCCAGTTGGGGAAAGTCCTCAGGGTTCAGTTCTCTCAGCTCCCAGACTTGGACTTTCTCTGTGATCCAGGCACGGGACCCCAAGAAGGCTTCTTCCCCTTCCAGAACCCAGGCAGATTCTCCCACCAAACCACCAGCCCAGCTTCTCCTCAGACCTCACTCTTCTTCACCTTTGGTCTCTTCCTCTCCTTCCCCCTCCATATCTTCATGCTCCGATCGTGTTTCTCAAAATGCTTCTAGTTTCTGTTCTTCTTTTCACTTTTGGTTGATTTCAGAGAGGAAGGGAGAGGAAGAGAGAGATAGAAACATCAATGATGAGAGAGAATCACTGATTGGCTGCCTCCTGCATGCCCCACACTGGGGATCAAGCCTGCAACCCAGGCATGTGCCCTGATCGGAAATCGAACTGTGACCTCCTGGGTCATAGGTCAACACTCAACCACTGAGCCATGCTGGCCGGACATTGTTCTTTTTTTCCATCCCTACCATACACCCCCCACCTCAGCACCTTGACATTAGATCTCAAACCCAGTCTAAATCTTTCCCCATTCCAAACTCTCCCACCACCTGTGTTGCCAAGCTAAGGCCCCCAAACCTCATCTTCATTATCCCATTGCTTCTCTGCCCGGCTTCCAGGCTCTCATGGTCTCAACCTCTTTTCCCTGCACTTCCTTATGAATTCTCCACACTTGGGCTGACTCCCCTTCCCCACTAATGTTCCTCTTCTGGACTTTGCCCATACTCTTCCCTGACTTGGAATGCCCTTCCATGTGACAGGCCAGGAGGCAAGACATAGGGTGAGCTGGCCTCGGAGGCTGGCAGCTGAGATGGAGAGAAGCAAGCGTGTGGCTTGAAGCTGTGGCTCGCTTGTTGTTGGATGTGTAGGGTAAGGGAAAGGGAGGAATCGGAAATGACTTCTAGATTTTTAAGTTGGGCAACTTTGGAAATAACGATGCCATTTGCTAAAATGGGGTTAACCGGGGAAGAACTAGGTTGGGAGGTCTGTATATTAATAATTAAATTTGAGATCTAATAATAAACAAGTGGATAGATAAGAATAGAAAGTGAGTTCCACAAATAGATGGCTGGACAGAGTAGACAAACTCAGGCTAGGCCAGGACTAATAAAGTCAGGGGTCATTGCCAGGTGGATGGTATTTAAAGCTGCAGGACTGGATGAGACACCAGTGGAAAAAAGAGCCCCATGAGTGAAGCCCTGAGTCGATTGGACACCTGGAAGTGGAGCAGAGGAGGACCCAGCAGAGTCTGAGAAGCGGCCAGAGAGAGAGGAAGAAACCCAGGGAGGGTAGTGTCATGGAACCTAAGATAAGACACAGTTTCACCCTCGCCAGTTTGGCTCAGTGGATAGAGTGTTGGCCTGTGGACCAAAGAGTCCTGGGTTCGATTCTGGTCAAGGGCATGTATCTCGGATGCAGGCTCCTCCCTGGCCCAGGCCCTGGTCAGGGTATATCCAGGAGGCAACCAGTTGATGTGTTTATCTCACATTAATGTTTCTCTCTGTCTTTCCCACTCTCTAAAAATCAATGGGAAAAAATATCCCCTGGTGAGGATTAAAAAATAATAATAATGAAAGAAATGCTCTTCAAATTTTAAAAAAAGACAGTTTCAAGAAGGATGTGGCTGTCTGTGTTGAAGGCAGCTGAGAGGTCACATGAGATGAGAACAGAGAAATGACTGCGGGTTTGCTAATATAAAAAGTCAGCTGGTGACCTCGACCAGGGCAGTTCTGTGGCATAGTTAGGATGGAAGCCAGCATGTATTGGGTTAAGAAAAAAATCTGAAGTAGGAATTGGAGACAGTGACAACCCTTTCCAGAAGTTTCTCTGTAACAGGAGCAGAGAAATGGGCCAGTAGGTGGAGGGGGATGTGGATCAAGGAAAAGTTCAGTCCTTTCAGTGGTAAGGAATACTACGTGAATCTCAGTTAAAGATAGTCTGATCATTTTATAGATGGAGGTCACTTAACTTGTCTGAGGTCATGGCGATACTAAGTGGTGGAGCGTGTGCTTGTGTACTGGACATGGTCCATGTGAGCAAGCAAGGCTGGAAACGGGGAGTCACTCAGAAATGAGAGGCTGGGAAGACTCGCAGTGAGATGTGGCCGGGGCCAGACTGGAAGGGAGATGGGACAGAGCCGTTTAAGTAGCAGAGATGATGGGGGAATAAAGTTGGTGAAGGAGAGGGAGACATATACCTGGTGGGAGGCAGAACCATGAGCCAAACGTGGAATAAAGACAGTAAAGCAAGTTTGGAGTTGGGGTGCCCGGCCAGTGTGGCTCAGTGGTTGAGCGTCAATTCATGAACCAGGAACTCAGGTTCAGTTCGGTTCCGATCAGGGCACAAGCCTGGCTTGTGGGCTCAATCCCCAGTAGGGGTTGTGCAGAAGGCAGCCGATCAATGATTCTTTCTTATCACTGATGTTTCTCTCTCTCTCTCCCTCACCCTTCCTCTCTGAAATCAATAAAAACATTTTTAAAAAATATTTTTTATTGATTTCAGAGAGGAAGGGAGAGAGACAGAAACATCAATGATGAGAATCATTGGTAGGCTGCCTCCTGCACGCCCCCTACTGGGGATCAAGCCTACAACCCAGGCATGTGCTCTTGAATGGAATTGAACCCCGGACCCTTCAGTCCTCAGGCCGACGCCCTATCCACTGAGGCAAACCAGCTAGGGCATTAAAAACATTTTTTTTTTAACTTTGGGGTGGCAGGCCAAGCTCAGTTTGGTTAAGATGAGTGTGGGGTGCCTGGGCTATTCAGATGCCGAAGTTAGCAGGATGAGAAGGGGGAGGGCTGGAGACTCAGAGCTGAGTCTGCACAATCAAGGCCACAGTCCCCCGTAGGTGAGGATGAAAATGCCCAGAGAGCGTTACATTTCCCTTGAGAGAGTAGTAAGGATGGGGCCCTGGGGCTAGCAGAGGATGAGGGGTGGAGGGAGGCAGCCGCTGAGGCTGCAGAGGTCAGCCAGTGAGGTCCAGCAGATTGGCTGTGGACCCAAACAAAGAGCTGTGGTCCGTGTTTACCTCCTTCCCTCTATCTTCCCACCACTGTTTGCTGGGCGCCCACTCAGAGCAGGCCCAGGTCCTGGTGCAAGGATACAGTGGTGAATAGAACCACTGTCCCTGCTCTTTTAGGGAAGTCAGACTCCAAACTGTCACATATATAAATCAACCAGATGAGCTCTAACTGGTTAGGCTCAGTGGAAAGAGCGTGGGCCCTCGGACTGAAGGGTCCCGGGTTCGATTCCAGGTCAAGGGCATGTACCTTGGTTGCGGGCTAGATCCCCAGTAGGGGGTGTGCAGGAGGCAGCTGATTAATGACTCTGATCCATGTTTCTATCTCTCTATCCCTTTCCCTTCCTCTCTCTAAAAAATAAATAAAAATAAAAATAAAATAAGCCAGATGATTTCCCATGTTGGCAACTGCTATGAAAGAAACAGGGTGATGTGGTGAAGAGATTAACGGAGGCAGAGCTGAGTCTGGCTATTTTAAACGGGGCGGGGGGGGGGGGGGCGCGGGGGGGGGGGCCCTGGGAAGGCCTCTCAGATGAGTTGAGACCTGACTGACAGAAGATGCCAGGCAGGACAGAGTGTTCTGAGAAGAGGGAAGAAGAGTACAAAGCCCTGCAGGGACCCGGAACTTGGTTCTCAGCAGGAACAGAAAGAAGGCGGGAGTGGGCGGAGTCTTGTGAATAGGAGGTGCGTGTGAGATTAGATTGGATAGATGGGGTGGCTGTGGAGAGCCTGGGAAGCTACTTGAGGTCCTGTTCTATCACTTTATTATTTATTTTCTTTGCAATTTTCTATTATCCTAGCTCTAGATTTAAAAAAAAGTTTTTGTTAATCCTCACTCAAGGATTGCTTTTCAGAGAGAGAAGAAGGGAGGGTGGGAGGGAAAGAAGCAGGGAGAGAGGGAGAGAGAGACATCCATGTGAGAGAGACACATCGACTGGTTGCTTCCTGCACCTGCCCGACCCGGGCGGGGAGTGAACCTGAAACCCAGGTACATGCCTTTGACCAGGAATCGAACCCTGGGCCCTTTGGTGCACCGACTGATGCTCTAACCACTGATCCACACCAGCCAAGGTAGATTTTTTTTTGTAATGGCTTTATTGAGATAAAGGTGTTCTCACATACCATACAATCCACCCACTTAAAGTGACAATTAAATGGTTTTGAGTATATTTACACAGTTGTGCAACCATCACTAAAGTAATTTTAGAACATTTTCATTTCCTCAAAAAGAAAACCTGTACCTTTTAGCCATGACCCCCTATTTCTCCGATCCCACAGGCTGCCAGTACTAAGCAAACGCTAATCTACTTTCTGTCTCTCTATATTTGTATATTTGGACATTTCATAGATAGAAATCATCTACTATGTTGTCCTTTATGACTGAATGCATTTAGCATAATGTTTTCATAGTTCATAGCATTTCTTTTTAAGGCTGAATAATGTCCCATTGTATGGATATATACAATTTTCCCTATCCATACATCAGTTGATGAATATTTGGGTACCATTTAAAAATATTTTTAATAATCCAAGTAATGTGTGATTCAAGTAATGTACGTATACATTCTCAAAGTAAAAGAGGTAAACACTATAGATGCAAAATATGAAAGCCCCCAGGCTTCTCCTTCAGTCCTGCTCTTCTCCCCAGAAGTGGCTGGTGACAGCTTGCTGTGTGTGGTTCTGGTTACTTAGGTCCGATTTCTTCACATAACTTCCCATTACACCGTGGGCTCCAAAGGCCATGGGTCAGGCGGGCCCTAAAGGTTCATAAAGTCCAAGGGTGTCTGGGGAATGTGAAAGTCCTGTGAAGGGACTTTCCCTTCTCTTTGAACATCCACATTCAGGTGTGGACGGGACGGTGAGTGGCTGGGAGGAGGCCAAAATCAACAGCTCCAACCCACTGCGCTATGACCGCCAGAGCGGGGGATTTATAGTCACCCGGGCTGGGCTCTACTACCTGTACTGTCAGGTAAGCCCCACCTGACTCCCCGGGGAAAGCAGGAACTGAGGAAGAAGGGTTTGGTTTGGAAGGTGGGGCAAGCTAAAGGTGGGGTGGGGCAGTTTGGGGTTTGGGCTGGAGAGGACATTTGGGTCTCAAAGGAAACGTGAAATCGAGACGAGGGCAGGCGAGGCCCGGACTCGGCCACCCGCTCCCTCCCCCCAGGTGCACTTTGACGAGGGAAAGGCTGTCTACCTGAAGCTGGACCTGCTAGTGGATGACACGCTGGCCCTGCGGTGCCTGGAGGAGTTCTCTGCCACGGCGAGTTCCCATGGGTCTCAGCTCCGTCTCTGCCAGGTGTCTGGGCTGTTGCCCCTGCGGCCAGGGTCCTCCCTGCGGATCCGAACCCTCCCCTGGGCCCACCTCAAGGCTGCCCCCTTCCTTACCTACTTTGGACTCTTCCAAGTTCACTGAGGGGCCCTGGTCTCGCAGTGGTTTTCCCAGGCTGCTGGCTCCCCACAATAGCTCTCTGAGCACCCCAGTCCCCTTGGCCCCACCCTACACTGCTCCTCCCCTCAGACTTGCCTCTCCCCGGGTAAGTTGCCAGGGCTTGTTCACGTGTTTTCCATGCCACATAAATATCCCCATTCATCTCTGAAAAGCCCTCTCCCCACCTCTGTTCTCCACCTCGCTAGCTCCCAAACCCCTGATCTTTGACACCCCCACTTGTCTCCTGACTCCCCACCCTGGCTGCAACCCCCTGGCACACTGTTTACTGTACTCTGGGTGAGGATGGGTCCCCATTACCCCTCTCAGGCACTAAGAGAAGCTGGATACCAGAGAGACTGGGACTAGACCAAGAGTTCCCAAATGTGAGGGCGAAGAGACCAAGACAAGTTCCTCCCCTGATAGTTCCCTGTGGATTTTTAAAACAGATATTATTTTTATTATTATTGTGACAAAATGTTGATAAGTAGAAATTAAAGAGAATAAGTCATGGTTGCTCTCTTTATTGGGGTTTAGGGGACCTCCTCAGGGTAACTGAAAGCCCTGAGAAGGGGGTCTGGGCACTGGGGAGTGGGGTGCAGGACACCCGGAATTCCCGGTCCGCACGCCGACTTGCGAACGGGGACCCACACGCCTCCGGCCCCCGAGGTGTGAGCAGAGAGTGGAAAGGCAAACTGCCAGGAAACAAATCAATCCTCCGCCCAAGGTCCAGCAGCAGCGGCCTCATTTACCTAGGAGGCGGGCTTCCTGCTGCGGGGAATCCCTGGCGGGCGGGACAGGGCCCTTCCTGTTGGCAGCCTCGGGACATGGGCAGGTGCTGGCACAAAGCCCTGGCTGGGATGTGGGGTGGGAGCAGGCCTCAAGGAGGTTTCAGGGTCAGTAAGCAGGACGTTGGGGCCCAGGAACATGGGAACCTCGACCCTAGGATCCAGGGGAGGAATCCTACCATGGTAGGGTGCTTGGGGCTGTCTCTTTCTCGCTTCACCCAGAACCTTATGTAAGAGCTTTTCTCGGGAAACAGGAAGTCGTGTTTGCCAAGTTCAGCACAGAGAGTAGTGCAGGCCTTATTCCAGCACACCCGGCCTGGCCTTAACCCCAGAACTCAGCCAGTTTCTTGCTTCAGAGACCCCGGATCTCCGCATTGGCCCTCTCCCCTCCCTTCCTACCTTCAGTCAGTCCTAGCGAACTTTCCCAGAGATCTCTCCTAGGTCTGAGCCAGAGGGGCTTCCACCCTCATCCCTTGACCCTGCACACTGCCCAGCTTGTCCCTTCATCCGTGCTCCTGGCACCATGCCCCATCGCCAGCTAACCTTCCCTCCCCCACTTCTAGGGCCGCCCCAGGGTTCCTGTGCTTTGGCCGCTCCTCCTGGGTGCCACTGCAGCCCTGAGCTTCCTAGAGAGACTGCACCACATGCTCCTGAGGCTGGAGGGCGGGGGTCCCAGACCACACTGGCCCCGCAGCAGAGTGCCAGGAGCACCAACAGTGTCCTAGCTTGCTTTCCTCCTCCCTCCTTTTTATTCTCAAGTTCCTTTTTATTTCTCCCTTGCGTAACGCCCTTCTCCCTTCTGCACCACTGCCTGCACCTCCTTGCCACCCACTCCTGAAGCCACAGCTGTTGGCAGGGTCCCCAGCTCATGCCAGCCTCACCTCCTTCCTTTCTAGCCCCCAAAGGGCCCCCGGGAGACATGGGGGGCCGGGGCCGAGAGCCGGCACTCTCGGTTGCCCTCTGGTTGAGTTGGGGGGCGGCTTTGGGGGCTGTGGCTTGTGCCACGGCTCTGCTGATCCAACAAACAGAGCTGCAAATCCTAAGAAGAGAGGTGACCCAGCTACAGAGGACTGGAGGGCCCTCTGAAAAGGGGGAAGGGCATCCATGGCTGAGCCTCCAGGAGCAGGTGAGTGCGGGGAGGAGGGTGTCGGAGAGAAGGGTTGGTGGCAGGGTCGTCTCTGGCACTCTTGGTCCCAGCCTCCTGGTCTGCCATGTTTCCAGTGGGTACAAGAGAGGGTCCCGGGTTTGGAGGTCAAGAGAGCAGCCATTCCAGTAAAGGAAATTGTTAAAGATTAATGCTTCTTGTACCTACCAGATCCTGGAGGACAGCCAGCACCAAGACTCAGGTTGCTGGGGACAGGTGCAGGAGAGATGGGAGGCATTCCTGGGCAGGGGTGGGCTGGGAAGAAAGGCTGTCCGGGACCCTTCATCTTGGCCTAACCCTGACTCTCTTTCCATGAGCAGAGCCCTGATAGCCCGGAAGCCCTGGAGAAGGGGGAGAGATCCCGGAGAAAGAGAGCAGTGCTCACCCATAAACAGAAGAGTGAGGCCTTCGGGGTGCCGCGGGGTGGGAGGTGATCAAGCAGCAATGAAGACTTGGAGATCGTTACCCCAAGTCAGGGTGAGGGTGGAGGGCTGACAACGGGGCAAGTGGGGTAGGTGGGCATTGCTGAGATTTCCTCCTTCTTTCCTCAGAGAGGCACTCAGTGCTGCATCTTGTTCCCATTAACATTACCTCCAAGGGTGAGCACGGTTTTAAATGGCTTTTGGGGAAAGGCAAGATCTGGGAACTTTGGGCCTGGTACCCGGCCTAAGAGAATCTTAAAGGTGAAAAGTAAGGATGCACAGGAATCCTGACTGCCACCCTCCTCACCTCCAGAGGACTCTGATGTGACAGAGTTGATGTGGCAACCAGCTCTTAAGCGTGGGAGAGGTCTGGAGGCCCAAGGATACGTTGTTCGAGTCTGGGATGCTGGAGTTTATCTGCTCTATAGCCAGGTAACCCCAAACAAACATTGAGCCCCACATGGGGGCCTGGAAGCCTATTTTTCCAGAGCCTTATGCTCCAATACTGAGGGTTCTCAACCCTCTCTTCATACCAAACTTAGAAGACCCTCCTCTATTCCTTGGCAGGGCCCTGAGGCCTCTCAGAACTGAGCCATACCATCCTGTCTTCAACATCTCCTCCCTTTCCTGCCAGGTCCTGTTTCATGATGTGACTTTCACCATGGGTCAAGTGGTGTCTCGGGAGGGCCAGGGAAAGCAGGAGACTCTATTCCGATGTATACGAAGTATGCCCTCCAACCCAGACTGGGCCTACAATAGCTGCTACAGTGCAGGTAACAGCTCTGTGGGCAGTGGGGAGATGGATATGAGAAAAGCAGGACATATCTGACCTGGGGGCAGTGGTGGGAGAGTTATGACAGGGGGTTGGAAGCCTGTATGTAGAGGTGGATCTAAGGAGTGAAGGAGAGGGAATACCTACATCCTTACAGGAAGTAGAAAAAGGTTGAGCTGGGGGAGGGCAAAACATCAGAGTATCTGCATAGCTGTCCTTCACTGAGTATCTATTTCCTCTCTTTTCTCAGGTGTCTTCCATTTACACCAAGGGGATATTCTGAGTGTCACAGTCCCCCGAGCAAGGGCAAAACTTAGCCTCTCTCCGCATGGAACCTTCCTGGGGCTTGTGAAACTGTGATTGTTATAAAAGGTGGTCCTGGGCTTGGAAGACCAGAGTGGTTTGGGTACATTTGGGAGACAGCCAAAAGCTGACCAGACAAAGGACAGGGAGTGGGAAGGAACAGAGGTTTCTTCTGGGTTTAACTGGAACCCTCAGTTTGATAACTCATGAC
This sequence comes from Eptesicus fuscus, assembly GCF_027574615.1. Classification (NCBI taxonomy): domain Eukaryota; kingdom Metazoa; phylum Chordata; class Mammalia; order Chiroptera; family Vespertilionidae; genus Eptesicus; species Eptesicus fuscus. The sequence continues at coordinate 11,071,387 of NC_072492.1, read as the reverse complement.
TCTGTTCCTCCCTTTTCCCTTTCCACCCAACGCCTAGACTTTGATTTCATGAATATAAAGGAGGTAGAATATCTTGCTTTTGTCTCTGGTCTAGCCTCAAATTCTTGGGGCTGTGGAGGGTGAAGAGAGAACGCCAGGCATTGTCTAGACCTGCTTCGGGTCCCCCTGGAATGCTTCCAGAACAGCACCACCACCTAGCGGCAGTTTGAGAGAATCACCCTATTGGCAGAAGTCCACAAAGCCTCCCCACACGCAGGAAAACTCCTGGTTCCCTGTGCCACACCTTCTCGAGGCATCTATGTCTCTTCACCGTCATCCTCACTTCCCTCCATCTACTGCGCCTTAGCTTCCATCACTGGAGGACTATTTATTATGGGACTCTGCAGGGGATGCCCGACGACGACGACGACGGTCCCCTTGCAGCCACTTTACTCTTTTGGTCCCCAGTTTTGCCCTTCACGCTCTGCATTCCCCGGCGTGGCAGGCCACTCCGAGCCCCTCTGGGGTGAGGCGGGTCGCCGGGAGAGATGAATCGTATGTCTTGAAGCTGGTCTTGCCTCACTCCTGAGCTTTGTTCTACTCAAAGTTAATAAAAGAGAATAAGTGATACCTCGGATCCATTTCCCCCACTGCCTTACCTCAGCCCCGTCCCTCTACTCGGGACCTCCTGCCTCCAGGCACTCCCCCGGCGCACCCCACTACACGAAAGGGATCGGGCCCGTGTGCTCCAGACTGAAAGGACCGTGCAAACCGGCGGCAGGAGACGCGCAGGCGCAAAAGGGAGAGCGGTGGGGTCCCGCGCGCAGCCCAGGTGGGCGGGTGCGCGGAGGCGTGGGGCTCGGGGGCGGACCCATCCCGTGGCGGCTACGTCCCTGGGTGGGCGGGACTAGGCGCGTGGTGGCCGCGCCGGCGCTGTTCGCCGCGTGTGACGTAGTAATTGTGCGCCGCCACCGCCGGTGGGCCTGGGGCTCGCGGGAGGGGAAACTGGAGGAGGAGGGGGAGGTGGTGGAGGTGGAAGCTGAAGCAGAGCAAGAGGCGGCCGCGGCGGGGCGGCTCGGCGGCGCGGCGCGCGGCCCAGAGCCGTTGGAATCCTGAATTGAGACGGCTACGCCTGAAGACAGCAGGAGTGGCGGGGCCGCCGCCGTCACCGGAGAGATGAGCCGGGAAGCCTGAGGCCGGAGACGCCCGCCCTCGGGCCCGTCAGTCCGGCTTCACCGCTCCCGGTGAGGACGCCCCTTCCCTCCCCCCCCAGCCCTGACCCGGCCATTCCTGGACCTCATTCCCACCTAACCGGGACTCACGAGGCCCTTGAAGGGGTTTCTTCAGGCCCTCGCGCCCTGAGCAGTCCGAGCCTGTAGGACGGTGCTGCTGCTGGGACGCATTCTGGTCCCCGGGGACAGCAGGAGAGGGGGCTGGGCCAGCCTGGCTCGCTCGGCTCCGTTTTTCCCCAGCGCCGTGATTCGGGTGCTTAAGCGGCCGCCTGGTTCTCCTTCGGTTTCCTTTACCATGCTTCCCTTGTCATTACATCCTACTACCTGAACCATAGCTCTGGCATCCCTAGTCCCTCCTGAGACGGTCTGAGCATGCTCCCTCTCCCCCACTTCATTCCAGGGTGTTAGAGAACTCTTCCCACTCTAGACCACGGTTTCCTTTTGGAAGTTGTGTTCTCCTCATGTACCATGTCAGTATTCCCCGGCTGAGCCATATCCTTCATTAGGCTCAATTAGGACACTCCTGGTGGTATTAAAACAGCGAAGTAGAGCCTGAAAATTTTGGGTTTGACCAAATAGGATCCCTAAGGCCTGCTGCTTTAGCCATTCTCCTTTGCCTCTATCTGGGTAGGGGAGAGATGATGGCACAGTTGCTAAAGGGTCCCTTGTGGACCATGTTAACCAGGAAAATATGAAGTTAGTTTTGCTTTTATCCCCCTCTTTCTTTTTTGCATTTCTCTGAATCCTAGTTTATTTGCCTCTGATTCCAGAGCAGGCATGCTGAGGAAGAAAAGCAGGATCTGGGAAACAATGTTTAGATTCTGACACTCCTTTGTTTTACAGGCTACTGGAAGATGAAAGAGACTATACAAGGGACCGGGTCTTGGGGGCCTGAGCCTTCAGGACCTGGCATAGCTCCAGCTTACTCAAGCCCTAGGCGGGAGCGTCTTCGTTGGCCCCCACCCCCCAAACCTCGACTCAAATCAGGTGGAGGGTTTGGGCCAGATCCTGGGTCAGGGACCACAGTGCCAGCCAGACGCCTCCCTGTCCCTCGGCCTTCTTTTGATGCCTCAGCTAGTGAAGAGGAAGAAGAGGAGGAGGAGGATGAAGATGAGGAAGAGGAAGTGGCAGCTTGGAGGCTGCCCCCCAGATGGGGTCAGCTGGGAGCCATCCAGCGCCCTCGCCCTCCCCGCCCTACTCATCGAAAAACCTGCTCACAGCGCCGTCGCAGAGCTATGAGAGCCTTCCAGATGCTGCTCTACTCAAAAAGCACCTCGCTGACATTCCACTGGAAGCTTTGGGGGCGCCACCGGGGCCGGCGGCGGAGCCTTGCACACCCCAAGAACCATCTTTCACCCCAGGAAGGGGGTGCGACACCACAGGTGCCATCCCCCTGCTGTCGTTTTGACTCCCCCAGGGGGCCACCTCCCCCTCGGCTGGGTCTGCTAGGTGCTCTCATGGCTGAGGATGGGGTGAGAGGGTCTCCACCAGTGCCCTCTGGGCCCCCCATGGAGGAAGATGGATTAAGGTGGACTCCAAAGTCTCCTCTGGACCCTAACTCGGGTAAGGTGGGAATAGGGTGGAGGAAGGGGTCGGGAGGGCTAAGATTCTGGAGAACCAGGAGCCTCTTGCTGTGATGAAAACGGCCTAAGGAAAGTAGGATGGCAGAGTGAGGGCAAGGGTAGTGGTGGTGGTGTCCAGAATAGCTGTGAAATGTCTTAAGCCCCACTTTCAGCAGGAACTAAGGGGAGGTAGTCAAGGCTGGGATACAGAATCCTTAAAGTAAGTGTTCATTCTGTGCATAGATGAAAAAGGGAGACATGGTTTAGAAAAGTCCATCTTGTCCTCTTGAAATCCCTCTTCATTCAGTCTTTGAGGATAAAGGCCCTGCGGGTGCATCTCCAGAGGGTGCCATTCTCATAGTGGTGGGATGGGATCTCTTAGTTATGGAGTGTACATCACCTATATGATTGTGTGTGAAATTCTCATTCAGAATATTTCTCTTTTGGAGATTCACGCTAAACAATTTAGGCGGTGTTTTTACTAATTACTTTTTGAGAGCCTTTGCTATATGTCAGGTACTGTGTTAGGTGCATCTCTCTGACTCCCTAGTCTTGCTTTTCTCCTATGAGTACAGTTGACCCTTAACACAGATTTGAACAGTGTGAGTCCACTTATATTTGGAGTTGCCCCTCCGTGTCTGTGAGTTTCACATCTGGGGAGTCAAACAATCATGAATCAAAGACTTTGTTTTGTTAATCCTCACCTGAGGATATTTAAAAAAAAATAATTTTGTTGTTGAGAGAATGGAAGGGAGAGGGAGAGACAGAGAGAGAAACATCGATGTGAGAGAGACATATTGATTGGTTGCCTCCCACACATGCCTCCTGACCAGGGCCAGGGCCTGGGACTGAGTCTGCGTCTGCAGCCAAATTATGTGCCCTTGACCAGAATCGAACCGCAACCCTTCAGTCCTCAAGCTGATGCTCTAACCACTGAGCAAACGGCTAGGGCTCAAAGACTATTTTCAGTACGAAGCTGGGAATCCACAGATGCAAAAGCCTGATTATATGCATTGTGCTCTACCATTTACATGAGGGGTTTGAGCATATGTGAATTTTAGTATCCACAGGGATCCTGGAATCAATCCCCCACGGATACTAGGGGACAGCTGAGTTTTGGGGGGAGTTAAAAGTTATACTTGTGTGAGGGGTGAGTAGTGTCCTTAACCCCCACATAGTTCAAAGGTTAACTGTAGTAACTCTTTCTCTTTGTCCCTATCTAACCTCTTGGACATGCTTATCTCATGCTTTAGGGTCTCCTTTCCTTAAGAGTTTATATTGATCTTCCCATTGCCCTTTGATCTGAACCAATTTTTCATTCCCATCCTGTTCCCCTGCCCTACAGGCCTCCTCTCTTGTACTCTGCCCAACGGCTTTGGGGGACCATCTGGGCCAGAAGGGGAGCGAAGTCTGGCACCCCCTGATGCCAGCATCCTCATCAGTAATGTGTGCAGCATCGGGGACCATATGGCCCAGGAGCTCTTTCAGAGCTCAGATTTGGACACTGCAGAAGAGGCAGAGCGGCTCGGGGAGAAAACTGGCCAGCATAGCCCCCTGCGGGAGGAGCATGTGACCTGCGTGCAGAGTAAGGAACCCTAGAGGACCTAGTCTCTTTCCCTCAACAGACTCCTAGATCAGAGTCTGGAGGTCTTACCGTAGTACTCTTTCCCTCCTGCATTCAGGCATCTTAGATGAATTCCTTCAAACTTACGGCAGCCTCATCCCCCTTAGCACTGATGAGGTAGTAGAGAAATTGGAGGACATTTTCCAGCAGGAGTTTTCTACGCCTTCCAGGTGAGGCATCAAAGCGATGCCCTTTAGAAGAGGGCTGAGGTTTAGGGGGTGGGCAGAGAATGCTGCTTTTTCTGTCAGGGATGTACTTGGGAAGGAGGAGGATGCTAGAACTGAAGCAGGGTAATCTGCAAGCAAGGTGCCTGGGAGGGTCTTTACCCGGAATCCTGAAATACTGTGTATACCTGAGTATTGGTGTGCTTCTTTCTGAGGAGTAGGCCTTTAGCAGGTCTCCAAAGGGACCCATGACCCAGAAAAGGGGGGAAGATTAGACTCTTATCCTAGACAACAGAAGGGACTTCTGTGTGCCCTAGCCCCCTTGTCTTTTGAGTGACCCCATCCTTGGCCTACTCAGGAAGGGCCTGGTGCTACAGCTGATCCAGTCATACCAGCGGATGCCAGGCAATGCCATGGTGAGGGGCTTCCGAGTGACTTATAAGCGGCATGTGCTGACCATGGATGACTTGGGGACCTTGTATGGACAGAACTGGCTCAATGACCAGGTGAGGAGAGAAACAGGCCCAAGAGGGAGCAGGGTGTCTGGGGCCCTCTTCGTGGGAAGACCCCTGTACCCATATCACACCCTCCATGGCAAGTTGCCTCCCATCTTCTCCCCAGGTGATGAACATGTATGGAGACCTGGTCATGGACACAGTCCCTGAAAAGGTAGGCCTAACCAGGTACCCAGGAGAATTTCCACAGTTCTGAGCAGCTTTTCAGTCCCTTTCATCTCCCATTTTACATAAAGAGGGTCCTAGTTTCTGGGGAGAGGTGGTAGAAGGTAACCTGTTAAATTCAAATCTATAATCTTGGTCCTGAATTTAACAAATCTGTTTCTTTTCCCCAATCTTTAGTGTTTTTCCCCTATGGCTAAACCACAAGTTGGGATAGGAAGCTCTAAGATAAAGTTACAAACATGTTTGGGGGTTTTTCTCTCTCAGTGAATTGGAGTGCAGGTTGCTGAAAGCAGTCTTTAGAGCCATAATGAAAGGAGAGGACACTGGAGGCCTGAGGTTTTTAATTCCATCCAGCTCTTTTCTATCATTGGCACAGGTGCATTTCTTCAACAGTTTCTTTTACGATAAACTCCGCACCAAGGGTTACGATGGGGTGAAAAGGTGGACCAAAAACGTGAGTTATGAATTTACATCTACTTATGTTAACATCTTGCCTTTAAAGAATTAGAGTTCTATTTTTATGAACTCTTTCCTCAACCTGTTCATTCAATCTTTCAGTATTTATCAAATGTCTTCTGTGTGCTAGGTACCATTCTAGGCACTAAGGATACAGTGTTAAGTAAGGAAAACTTTATTGCCTTTATAGGGTGAGAATAAATAAGCAAGTTAAGTTTCAGCTAGTGCTAAATGCTATAAACAAATTAAAAAGAGTAATGTAGTAGCCTGGGCAGTGGGAACTTTATATCGGGTGATCTGGGAAGGCCTCTGTTAGCTGGACTTGATGAGCCAGCCATGTGCAGATGTGGGGGAAGAGTGTTCTAGGCAAAGGGAGCAGCAAGTACATGGGACACAAAATGAGAGAGAACATTTGAGGACCAGGGGTCTATGTGGTTGAAACAGTGAGCAAAGGGAAAATGATACAAAATTTGGTCAGAGAATAGATCATGTAAGGCCTGGAGGATAGGGTAGATTTTATTCCATGTATACTGAGAAGCCATTGAAGAGTTTTAAGCAGGCTGTGAAGTGCCTCATGTTTTGAACTCTTATTTCAATGATAAGATGAAAGGGAGCAAGAGTGGAAGCAGGCAGATTAACTTAGGAGAGTAGCACAGAAGTCCACAAGAGAAACTTGGAGCAGTGTGGTAATGGTAGAAATAGAAGTAGTTTTATCTAGGATAAGTTTTGTTAGTAGAAACAATAGGACTTTCTGACAGATTGGATGTGGGAAATGAAGAAAAGAGGGAAATCAAGGATGATGCCTGTTACTGGGGAAAATATTTACCTGTATTTGAATCCCACCTCTACCATTTTTTCTATGACCTTGGGCCAGTTACTTTACTTTTTCAAGCTGCAGTTAACTCATTGTTAGGTTAACAGGAGAACATCCTCAAGGGATTGTTGTGTTAACTGATTCAGCATTTACTAGGTGCCATGCATTGTTCTTAGTGCATTATGGATATTTAGTTAAATTCTCATAACAAATAGGTGATATAGGTGCTGCTGTTTTCACCCTCTTACAGATAAGGGAACTGAGGTATAGAGTCACTTAAGTAGCTTGCCAAGGTCACAAGCTAGTAAATGGAGGAATGGCTTTGAACCCTGGCAATCTGGCTCCAGAACCCTGAGCCTGGGTGCTAAGCTGCTAAGCACTTGTGCCTTTAATGTGTGAAAAATAACTGGCCATTCTGGGCTGTGGCGTGTGTGTTCTGATACCACTTCCTCTGTCTTACTTTCCTCCCTAACGAAAGAATCTAGACATCAGATGTTGAGCCTTGCCTCGCACTCCAGGGGCAGTCTTGTGTTCCCCCATGTGGCTCCTTGCCTGTTTCTCCATTCTTTTTTTTTTTAAATTTAATATCTTTTTATTGATTTCAGAGAGGAAAGAAGAGGGAGGGAGAAACATCAATGATGAGAGAGAATCATTGATCAGTTATCTGCTTCCTGCATGCCCCCCCCACTAGGAACTGAACCCGCAAGGTGGGCATGTGCCCTGACCAGGAATTGAACTGTGATCTCCTGGTTCATAGACTGAGCCATGCCAGCCAGGCTTCTCCATTCTTTAGAACCTCACAGCAGTAGGCAGGACTCATGTGCTGTCTTACCTGATCTCTGACACTGCCTCCTTAGGTGGACATCTTTAATAAGGAGCTGCTGCTAATCCCCATCCACCTGGAGGTGCACTGGTCCCTCATCTCTGTTGATGTGAGGCGACGCACCATCACCTATTTTGACTCGCAGCGCACCCTAAACCGCCGCTGCCCTAAGGTTTGTGAGGGAAGGGGATAGATAGGTAGAATTGGGAAGGACGTCCAGGGGCAAGGCATTCCAGGCAGAAGGGCGGGTTTGGGGGTCTCTGGAGAAGCAACCTGGGCTTGGTGCCTGACCACCACACCATGAGTTCACGTCTTCTATTTCTCCATCTGCATAGCATATTGCCAAGTATCTACAGGCAGAGGCAGTGAAGAAAGACCGGCTGGATTTCCATCAAGGTTGGAAAGGTTACTTCAAAATGGTAAGTTTCTAGAGGGAGGGGCGTGGAGTTAACGATTGGGATAGTGGTAGGAGGCAGAAGTTGCAGTCACCAGGTAAAGGCTCTACCTTCTTTCTGTTCTCTAGAATGTGGCCAGGCAGAATAATGACAGTGATTGTGGCGCCTTTGTGTTGCAGGTAAGCAGATGACAGTTGAATTAAAGGGTTGGGAGGGAGATGGGAGGCTGTTCTACATCCCTTATTTGGCTCAGAGCCAATTGTGGAGCAGGGAGTAATCTTGTGTGTTAGAATGCAGAAATCCTGGTTTCGTTGGTTCTTTTCTGGCTTCCACATCCCACATTGTTCTCATCCTTGGTCTCTGGCATAGACCTGCCTCCTCACTCCCATTGCAAAGTGTTTTCTTTGTCTTAATACTAGGTATTTCATGTACCAAATAAGTACCTTGGATTTAGAGTCAGACTTTTTTTTTGAGTCCCAAGCTACAGGGCCGTGGATTCTTCTATTTGTGAAATGTTCTCTTCTATTTGGGCATGTTCTCTGAAAGATCAAATGAGATATCATATGAAATGTGTAGCACAGGTCCTGACTTAAGGGGATATTCACTAGGTGGTTCTCATGGCCTGCTTTGTTAACACCTAGTACTGCAAGCACCTGGCCCTGTCTCAGCCATTCAGCTTCACCCAGCAGGACATGCCCAAACTTCGTCGGCAGATCTACAAGGAGCTGTGTCACCGCAAACTCACTGTGTGAGCCTCGTATCCCAGGCCTCAAGCCCATTCGTTAATGGGCAGGGGGACATGGGAGACCCTTCTTCCCAAGAAACTCCAATTCCTTTCCTCTCTTGCCTCTCCCATCCAATTCCCTTTGGTTTTTCATATTTAAATGTTTTAATGGATTCCTGTATTTTTTTTTTTTTTTCTTTGAGAGAATACTTGTTTTCTGACATCAGGGGGTGGCCGTGGAAAAGCCCCTTGTTCCCTCTGTCTGCAGGGGACTATTGTGGCCTGGGTGGGGCAGTAATCCTCCTTCCATGTGTATGGGTGGGCCCAGGAAAATCTGTGCTGGGGTGGTGGGCGGGCAAAGGGAATACTGCCTGCCAGATCTTCAAACTTTTTTTACATATATATATAAATGCCACGGTCCTGCTCTGGTCAATAAAGGATCCTTTGGAGATACATAGTGGTGGTCTTCCTTAAGGGGCCTCAAACTTAAGGGATATGCTCTACTTCAGGCTTTCCTCCAGTCAGTGCTGTTAGCTACCCTTTCATGGGTCTTGAGACAAGGGGCCAGTTTGCCATCCTTGGCTCAGGCAGTGCCAACACCATGTCTTAGTTACCAAAAAGAATTCCCCACCCAGAGGAGCAAAAGATGGAAGGAGAGGAGGTAATCCTCAAAAATAGGGGAGCCTGAGAGGTACTAAAGTTGGGGGACAGGACACTTAAGGGAAGATAGCCAGCCAGGATTCAAGACAGCAACCCCAATGCTCTTAAGCCCGGAAGTCAGTTGTTCCATCTCTCCTCTCCAGCCAGGGGAGTCCTCCCAGCCGCTAGGGTTTGGCTCCTGACCCATCCTCCCTGCTACACTTGGAACACATCCGGGGTTTGTCCAGTCTATTTCTGCTGGAGAACAAAATGTGGGTTCAGAGAACACCTGGGGCAGAAGGCAAAGGGAAGTGGTAGTCCCGGGAGCCCGGAAGTCCCTGGAGGCTGAAACCTCGCCCCCTTTTCATGATAGGGCCTACGAGGCCACATGACTGAGACACTATCACCTCCGCACGTGTAGAGGTGCAGGGCCCCAAGATGGCTGCCTGGCCGCGAGGCCAGAGTCCTGTATGTCACTTCCGTACCGGTGAGAAGGGCGGGCCCAGTAGCCAATGAGGCTGTGGGGCGGGTCACCAACTTGATAGGCGCTCAAATTATCCAATGGTGGCTACGTGCCAGAGCGCCTACAAACTAACGTCACGCCGAGTTGCTGAGCGCCGGCAGGCGGGGCCCAGGCGGCCAAGCCAATGCGATGGCTGGGGCGGGGTCGGGCGCTCTATAAGTTGTCGATAGGCGGGCACTCCGCCCTAGTTCCTAAGGATCATGTCTGCGAGTCAAGATCCCCGGTAAGGAAGGCATTTGTTCGAGATGGGGGCTACTTACCCTGCCGTTCCCTTCCGAGGGCCCCGCGGTGGGGTGTGGGGAAAGCTGAGGCCCACAGGGTTGCGGGGAAACCACGCCAGGAAGACCGGTCCTGGGGGAGGGACGAGGCAGCTCCACGGCGGAGGCGAAAACAGCCTGGCTTTCAGAGCCTGGAGCGCGAGGTTTGTTAGGCCTCGACTAGAGACGGTGCCCAAGCCCTGGCGCCGAGTGGCGAGAGGAGGTCGCGACCTGGCGTGGGAAAGGGAGGGAGAGGCGGTCGCAACCGTGCGTGGCCCACAGCCGGACGGTCCGGTCGCCTCTGCCGGAGGGAGGTCCTGCGCGCGCTGGATTCCGCAGGATTCTGGCGGTACCACTTGCCGGGGGGGGGGGGGGGGGGCTGGGTCCTCACGTCCAGTCGTTGCGTCGCGGTGAGATACCGGTCGGGGGAGAAGAAACCGGCCGTTCAGGGTGCTGGTTTTCTTGACGGCCAGGACTGAGCCTAAGCCCGAAGAGCAGCCGCGTGAGGCGCCAGGAGCCCACCCGGCACCGGGCGGGCGGGTCCATTTTGCCGCACAAGCCGGGCAATTGGCAAACTGCGGATGGGCAGGTCCACTTTCCTTCGGGGGTGATCGCCCTGAGGTATGGGGAGGGCGACGCCATTTCGCGTAGGGGGCGGGCAGGGTGTGGGTTGTTCCATGGTGGGGGGGTTACGCCGCCGGGTCGTCGAGGGAGTGAGCACATGGCGGCCTGATGTCCTCCCCTCCCCCAGCCCGCTTCGCCTTTAAGTGTTGTGCAATCTCCCCATTAGCTAGCTCGGCTGGGGCTCATTGTGCGCGAGGCCGCCACCGCCCGCGGCCTCCCACATCCGGGCACCGCGAGGGGGGGGAGATGGGCTGCAGGGGGTGGGGGAGGGCGCCAACGCAATGACGTGGGGGGAAGGGGATGTCCTACTCTAGATTCTGGGAGGTGAAGGGCGGGACTTCCGGAGCGCTGGGGCGGTGATGGGAGGTGCACTAGCTTGGCCTCGGAGCAGCGTGGCCTGAAGCACGTGGGCCCGGCGGCAAACACCACCTCCAGGCCTCCAGATTTTCCTAGGCGAGTTACTCCATCATGTCGGAATGGGATGACCTGAGCCGCTCCCTGGGAAGGGCCAAAGGCCTGATTCAGTTACAAAAGTAACTGCTGTGTCTCTAGTAACTACTAGAGTTTGGGTTAGGGAGTGAAGATGACATCATGTAAGGCGGGTTGCTGGTAGGAAGAGCTGGCTACCGAGATTTGTATCGTGCCTCAGTCGGCATACTCATATTTTAAACCAACAGATCCAGAGACAATGGCCCCGATGGAATGGAGCCTGAAGGCGTCATCGAGGTGAGAATAGAGCCCTATCACCATTATCCTTCATTTCTGGGAATGGCATTGTTACTGGCAGTGTCCCCTAGTTTCTGGATTGGTGGTTCATTGTCTTAAGACTAATACCATACCCTGGGATTCATCTTTAATGCATAGCCTAACTCTGAAGTAATTAAGCTCTATTTACTGGGAGTCTTAACTTTTATAAATAATTTGTTTACAATATTTGTGTCCCTGAGGGTATATGTGAAATGTCATTCAAATTGAGTCCCGTCATCCCTTCTAGAACCACCAGCCTCACAGTTTTCAAGTGGACTGGTCCCTAGAGTGATTTCCTAGGCAATGTAGATTCCTCTGGCTTCCCTTGGGGGGCGGGGGATGATTTTTTTTACTCTGAAACTTTTGAGGGCAGGCACAAGGTCCTATTTGCTCCAGTGTACGATCCCTGTTTCTACTTTAATTTCTTTGCATCCTACAGAGTAACTGGAATGAGATCGTTGACAGCTTTGATGACATGAACCTCTCAGAGTCCCTCCTCCGTGGCATCTACGCCTATGGTTTTGAGAAGCCCTCTGCCATCCAGCAGCGAGCCATTCTTCCTTGTATCAAGGGTAAGATCTCTGCTCCAAAACAAGTTCTGAACTGTCCCAGGGTAGGGTTGCACCTGGTTTGGGGGTACTTGTCTCATATTAGCCAGGGACAAAATAACTCCTTTATTTACACTAGTTTGGCTTTTGGTCTGTGATTTAATAGTATTTTAGCCAGCTCATAACTTCCTCTTTGCAGCTATATTTCTAGCCTATTTCATGCAGTACTAAATGAGTTAGTGACCAGATCTGTTCCCATTAAGGTACTGGTTGTGGTAGAGTGAAGTCTGAAATGCTTTGTGCCTGGCACATAACTATTAGGTGATTATTGATAGTGTTATGCAAGGCCTTGAATGTCTCATGACCCCAGAGTGTATGCTCTCTACCATATCGAGTCTTCCTCCTGATTGTAGGTTATGATGTGATCGCTCAAGCCCAATCTGGGACAGGAAAAACAGCCACTTTTGCCATTTCGATTCTGCAACAGATTGAATTGGATCTAAAGGCCACTCAGGCCTTGGTCCTGGCACCTACTAGAGAATTGGCACAGCAGGTGAGTGTGTAGTTTATTTCTCCTCCCCTGAAAGACTGATTTAGAAATAATTAGCACAATCCAAAAACTGAGGATGCTCCCCCATCACCACCACCTTGGAAGAACTTCGGTATCTACCCAAACATAATAAACATCATTTCCTCCTCCCATTTCCTGAGTCAAATGGGAAGGCTTCTGGGTGGAGCCTGGCTGGCTGAGCAAGTCTGGCAGCTGTTTTATGGACAAACCCCCTGGCAATGGGCAAGGAGACATCTGATTGGTGATGTTGCTCTTATATCAATCAGGGACAAAGCAGATGTACAGTCCTTAGTTCATCCTAGCTTGATGCCTGTGTCGGTGGCCAGAGCTGTTTCATGCCTGAGGCACATAAAAAATGATAATTGCTAGGTCTTGGAGGGGGAAAGATCAGAAACACTGGTCTCATAAGTAGATTATTATTAACAGGCTTAGGAGGGATGTAGTTTTAAAGTTTGTGTGGAGCTGTGATTGCTCTAGTAACTTCTAGATAACAGTAAGTAGGTAGTTGTAGCACAGCTCCATTAAGAGTGAACATGTCACATAGTTTTTGTGGCATGGATATGTGTTATTTGCACATAAAACTGGGTGCTATGAGAATAATAAGTGGGTCACTGTTTGCTTTCAGAAAATTAGATGGGGGTCTAGTGTGGTAATGTGGGGGTTATTTCAGAGGGCAGTTACTGTGAATCATGTATTCTCAGGAGCCAGAATGTTCAAATCCTGAGTCTCTGCCATTTAACTGTCAGTGTGATCTTAGATGCATTTAACCTGCCTGTTTCTCGCCTGAAAAGTGAGTTTTAATAATAGTGCATATAAGTTGTTGGAAAAAAATAAAACATGAGAAGCACTTAAAATGGGGCCTGGCACAATTGTGGCTAATAATATATATGAGCATCTGTCTTTTTCTGGGTTCAGATACAGAAAGTAGTCATGGCTTTAGGAGATTACATGGGTGCTTCCTGCCATGCCTGCATTGGGGGTACCAACGTGCGTGCAGAGGTGCAGAAGCTGCAGATGGAAGCTCCCCATATCATCGTGGGCACCCCAGGACGTGTGTTTGACATGCTTAATCGCAGATACCTGTGTGAGTATCTTAATCTTCTGGTCCTCTAGGTCACTTGCCTCTTCTGCATGCTTTCCCAATCTTTCCACTGGCCACAGTCTTGTTGTCAATGAAGCTCATTTCCCCCTGAAAGAGTTGCTCTATGATGAACCCCATGCGTGTCATCTGAGCCTGGCTCCCTGTCTCGGCCCAGGTAGTGTTCTACTTCCCAGGGCTATTGTCTGGCCTGGCAAAGGATCAAAATTTGAATTCTGAGAGCAGACCACCTATCCATTTCTGGTTCTTTATTGGAAAAGTTAAGCATATTTCATGTTAACCTGATTACCAGTTGTCTTCCCCCCCGCCCCGTAGCTCCCAAATACATCAAGATGTTTGTACTGGATGAAGCTGATGAAATGTTAAGCCGTGGGTTCAAGGACCAGATCTATGACATATTCCAAAAGCTGAACAGCAACACCCAGGTGAGAAACATTTAGTCTTGCCTTTATGGCTGATCCTTTTTAGATTGGAGTTGGGGTGATAGAACAAGAATGAGGTGCCAGAGAATTCTAATCTCCAGCCTTTTTATGCACTAGCTTGTTTTAGGTGGCAATGGAACATCTTATCCTAGGCTTGCTATTTTTTCCCCTTAGGTGGTATTGCTGTCGGCTACAATGCCTTCTGATGTGCTTGAGGTGACCAAGAAGTTCATGAGGGACCCCATTCGGATTCTTGTCAAGAAGGAAGAGTTGACTCTGGAGGGTATCCGCCAATTCTACATCAATGTGGAAAGAGAGGTGGGGCCCAGTGCAGGAGGCGGACCTGATAGTAAGTTGTTGGGTATAGCCCCCTGACTGATTTTTCTTCCCCAACTTCACCCCCAGGAGTGGAAGCTGGACACATTGTGTGACTTATATGAAACCCTCACCATCACCCAGGCAGTCATTTTCATCAACACTCGAAGAAAGGTTGATTGGCTCACTGAGAAGATGCACGCCCGAGACTTCACCGTCTCTGCCATGGTGAGATTTCCCCTTATTAACCAGCAGTGTGTGAGTCAGTAGCCCACTTAAGCCAGTTCTCAGAACCAATGTGCCTACACTCTTTCCTGTTCTAGCATGGAGATATGGACCAAAAGGAACGAGATGTAATCATGAGGGAGTTCCGCTCTGGCTCTAGCAGAGTATTGATTACCACTGACCTGCTGGTGAGTAAGAGGGAATTTAGACCAAAAAACTGAAGGGAGAAACCAAGGTGATTCCCTCTCCAAGGGGACTAATAGTGCCCCTCTTCAGGAAAGTAGCAACTTGGAATAAAATCTGGCATGCCTCAGGTTTTCAAGGGAGAAAGTGACACATCATTTCCTTTGCCTTTGGCTGCCTACATGTATACTCCAGTTCCTTCTGGGTAGTTTACCCCCTCCTCTCACTCACATGCTGAAGCTGTCATATTTTCTTGCCATAGGCCAGAGGCATTGATGTGCAGCAGGTTTCTTTAGTCATCAACTATGACCTTCCCACCAACAGGGAAAACTATATCCACAGGTGAGTGCATTTACCCAGCCCCTCACGCCCAATCCTCGCTGGGCTGAAACTTGTTTTCTGTGTGCCGTGTCCTAAGGTGTCCTTCTTTTCCAGAATCGGTCGGGGTGGACGTTTTGGCCGTAAGGGTGTGGCTATTAATATGGTGACAGAAGAAGACAAGAGGACTCTTCGAGACATTGAGACCTTCTACAACACCTCCATTGAGGAGATGCCCCTCAATGTTGCTGACCTCATCTGAGGGGCTGACCTGCTACCTCATCCCAGCCAGGGCTCTCAGTCCTTGGCAGGCTGAGGAGGAGCAGGAGGGGGGAGGGAAGGGAGCCAAGGGATGGACATCTTGTCAATTTTTTTCTTTTTTTTTTTTTCCCTTTGAATAAATGTCACTTTTTGAGGCAAAGAAGGAACCGTGAACAATTTAGATACCCTTTTCTTTGGGGTAGGCTCATGCCCCAGGCGCCGTCTCTTCTCCCAAAAACACTAATCCACTTCCCTAACCTAGTCAACTCCCTGCTCCAGCCAAATTCCTCTGAAAATGATTCTTCAAGGGGGCTATGTCACTCAACCTCATTTACTGGACCAAATCTGGAGGGAGAACCCTTGAGTTAGGTGGCCCAGGGGATTGTCCCCATGTGGGGGGGAGCAGGGGAGAAAAAAATAGTAGCCATTTTTACATTGTTTTGTATAGTATTTATTGATTCAGGAAACAAAATTCTGAATAAAATTACTTGGAAACTGCCTGTTTGGGCTTCTCATTTCTTCCCCTTCCCACCTGCTATGGGGTATATATCCCCCCCCCCCAGCTGATATTTTACCCTTTTATAATCATTTAACAGTGAGTGTGACCCTTGTGTAGGGTTGGGCAATCACCATCACAAGTGCCTCACATGTCTCAACCAAGAGGAAGTGATGGGTGGAGGGGGAAATAGACTGGTAACTGGATTTTTACATTGGATGTTTTCTGGGAAACATTTTCTTTGGGAATCAGAAGGGCTGCTTTTCAACTGGTTCTGTAACCCTTTGCCAGAACCTTTGGGTTTTGTTGAGGTAGACAAATGGGTCCCCAAGGATCAATGCTTAACTCATTCTCCCCACGTGATGGTCTGGATTCTGACAACTCCCACTTTGGTGAAGCCTCGGCCAATCCTCTAGTGGCAATGACTAAGTGGTGGCTGGGGCTGAGGTCCCTGAGTCAGGTTGTGGGGCAGGGTTAGCTTAGTTACAGGAAGTTAAAGACTTCCATTTCCTCCTTTTCCAAAAGGAGGCAGGGAATAGGGTAGACTGGGTAAGCTGGCGATACACTACCAAGAACTCCGGCTGCTCCGCCATGAAGTTTGCTGTGCTTTTCCTGGGGGCTGTGCTGGGCCTACTAGCAGGTAAGGAAAAAAGGGACTTACAGGGAGAGAGGGCCCCCCAGGAAGGAGCCTGTCCCTGGGTTGTAACCAGTCTTTCTTCGGTTGAAAGCCCAGGGGACAGGGAAGGACTGTCCTCATAAGAAATCTGCCACTCTGCTACCATCCTTCACGGTGACGCCTACAGCTACAGAGAGCACAACAAGCCCTGGAACAACCAGCCACAGAACTACCAAGAGCCACAGCACCACCACCACAGGCACCAGCCATGGGCCCACAACAGCCACTCACAATCCTGTCACCATGACAAGCCACGGGAATACCACAGTTCATCCAACAAGCAACAGCACCGCCACCAGTCCAGGATCCTTCACCAGTTCGCCCCACCCAGGACCACCTCCACCCTCTCCAAGTCCCAGCCCAGGCTCCAAGGCAGCTGTAGGAGACTACACTTGGACTAATGGTTCCCTGCCCTGTGTCCGTCTCCAAGCCCAGATTCAGATTCGAATTCTGTACCCAACCCAAGGTGGAAGAGAGGTAAAGCTAAAAGGGATAGGGGGATAAGACTGGCTCAGAAGGGAGGAAGGAAGAGTAGAGAAGGGGACCAATATAGGGTGGGGTTGAAAGAAAGGTATTTTAGATGGCACAGCTGTGTAGCCTTATGACTCTTATCTTTAACTTCCACAGGCCTGGGGCATCTCTGTACTGAACCCTAACAAAACCACGCCCCAGAGAGGCTGTGAGGGTGCCCATCCCCACTTGCTTCTCTCATTCCCCTATGGACAGCTCATCTTTGGATTCAAGCAGGTACCTCACCCCTCATCCCTCACTCTCCAAGTGTCCTTTCCCTATTGATCCCTTGCCGCATCCCTCTGGGACATGAACACCACTCCCCCATTACCCTGAGCTTTCCTGGTCGCCTCTGCAGGAACCACTGCAGAGCACTGTTTACCTGAACTATGTGGCTATGGAGTACAATGTGTCCTTCCCGCAAGCAACCCGTGAGTTAATCTTCCCTTTCTCATCACTTGCACTAGATGTCTGGATTCCTAAAGGGACCTAAGCTGGGGGGTGGGGATGTGGATATAGAGCTGACCCTTCCTTCCTCACTCTCTCAGAATGGACATTCTCAGTTCAGAATTCATCCCTTCGAGAACTCCAAGCCCCGTTGGGCCAGAGCTTCAGTTGCAGAAATGCAAGCATCATTCTTTCACCAGCTTTCCACCTCGACCTGCTCTTCCTGAAGCTACAAGCTGCTCACCTAACCCCTACAGGGGCCTTTGGGCCAAGTAAGACTTAACTTCTTCCCTTCTAGAACTCTCCCACTGCACTAAAAGCCCCTACTCCAGGCTACTGCCCTCCCTTCTACATTACCCATTCTTCATTCATTGCTGTCATCTAGGTGAGTTTCTCACCAACTGCCTACGTACTCTGTAACAGCCCCCATATTCCTTCCTCCCACCTTTATCCCACCACCACCATTGTGATACTTGCCTATCTTTCTGCCAGGTTTTTCTTGTCCCAGTGACCAATCTACATGGCTGCCTCTTATCATCGGCCTGATCGCCCTCGGCCTCCTCACCTTGGTGCTTGTTATCTTTTGCATCTCCCGGAGACGTTCACCCGCCTACCAGCCCCTCTGAGCCTTTGTCCCAACGCCCAGGGCACCACTCAGCTGACTCAGAGACAAAGTTATCTTCCTTCCCTCTCGGTCTTGAAGAACAAAATCAAAGATAATGCAACTGGGAGAACTGAAGGGAGGTGTTTATTAAATATGACATTCCCTCTCCCCCTTCCCCAATGGGAGAATAGTAAAGCCTACTCAAATCTTTGTCTTTGGTTTTCCTTGTCCTTCCTGCCAGGATTAAAAGCCATGAGTTTCTTGCCATAATGGTTTCCATGCGTTACATGGTTGAGTCTAAGGGAGCTGGTGAGGAGGGATGAAAATGTCAACGTGTGACCAAATACCCTCATGGGTTCATCCCCCAAAGCCTGGTGTAGCTGGTGTTGAATCTGCTCACCTCTCTTCCTCATTCTGGGGCCCTTGGCTGCGCCAGCTCCTCCTCTCCAATCCAGTAGTCACCCATCCTGGAGGCCTTCTTCCTGACCCTTATATGCAATTACAGGTGAAGCAGGCAGCAATAGCAATGAGTGTGGGCGACAAGGTCACACCTGTGTCATTTTGTTTCCAAAGGATGTGCTAGTGGCTCCTTAGCAACAAGAATGCCTGCCTCGCCCACTATGTTGATTAAACCCTTACTGCACCTAGGATGCTACCTCACCTGCAAAAGGTTTCATCAACAATGGGAGCTGTGGGTACAACCTCCACATCCAATTCCCGCTGTGCTCCTGGAAACAACATACCTCCAGCCTGGGCCGCCCAGGGAGCCAACCCTGATGCTCCAAGTGGTGGTGGGTGGATGCCCTGGGGCAGCCTGTGCCCAGATTCTACAAAAGGGCCTGCCAGACAGCCTGCACCATCACTGAGTGCCACTCTCTCTCCAGTGCAATTGCTGGGGGCCAGAATGGGACCCTTCCAGTTGTAGGAGGCCTTTACGCTACAGAAAGTAGCCCCTGGGACCTAGAGACCCACCACCCCATTGTGGGCAGCCCCCCTGTGGCAGAGTCCCAAGAGCCCCACCACTTCTCACAGACATCCCCTACGACCTGCAGACTGTGGCATGAGAGCAAGGCCAGTCCCACCAGCGGGGTGGCCAGGGTTAGTTGCCCCAATGCTGGGTGGCAGAGGGCATCACTCCCGCCAAGTAGTCCAAGGTGCCCTTTCCCCGACAGGAGTTGCTGGCCATTTAGCCTTGCTTAAGCCCTTCCTCAGAACGTGGTCACAAAAGGTAGAGGAGCTCGCCCTCTGGCCAGCGCGGTGGAGGGGAACTCACAGGGCCCTGCCTGTGCTTCAGGGAACCCGCCAGGGCTGGGCTCCGCAGGGGGCAGGAGTGCCATTCCCTGAAAATGGTCTCGTCTTCCCCACCTCCTCCTCTTCTGCTTCACTGTCCCGGAGCAGCAGTTGCTGGCTCACCCATTCGCCAGCGCCTGGGTTAACAAGAGGAGGGAGAAGCATGGGCCCTGACCGCACCGCGAGTCCGTAGACGGCTTCCTGGTGCAGGCTCTCCTGCTCCCGCCAGTGCCATTCCCACTAGAGACGCCGAGAGAACAAAAGCTAGAGAGGTACAGCGCCCCCATCCAACGCCATTTTGGAGACTCAGCTCCTCTCTCAATTTTGAACAGTCAAGTCAGCAGGGAGAAGATAAGATGGCGCCGAGCAGGAGAAGCGGAGAAAAGCAGGAAGAGAAATCTTGCTCCCAAACTGGAAGGGTAAACAAAGGTGCAAAACAATGAAGTGCGCAGGCGTACAGCTTTAGCCTGCTTTAAAATTCAAACAGCAGGGAGGGTGGGCCTAAAACGTGGTCTCTGGACGAGACCTATTTCACGCTAAGAAAGAGCGGAGCACAGGGGCGGTCCAGCTCGGTCACGGAAGACAGGGGGCGGGGTTTCAGAGCGCGCATGCGCACCGTAGGCCCATGAGGATCTGAAGGAACTGGCGGAAACGATCTTTACAATATGGCGGCCGAAGCTGACGGGCTGCTCAAACGGGTGCTGGTGCCGATTCTTTTACCTGAGAAATGCTACGACCAATTTTTCGTCCAGTGGGATTTGCTTCACGGTGAGTTTTATTCGGCATTTGATCAAAGTTCTGCTGGAGCGCCAAAGTGGGGCGTGACCACGGACTAAGTGATGGCGGTGACTACTGCATGGCTTGCTGGGCGGAAATTACTTCTGATAGGGGCGGAAGTGGCTCGGACTCCGTAGAGAGAGTGCGCCATTTTGGGGTGAGGGGGGGGAGGGTCTCCGGGTGGAAGTAATTCTCTGAAGTTTATGCTTTAGAAAGCGGAAGGCCAAAAGACTCAAATTTTATAAAACGAAGTTAAAATATAATCCAATAGTTCCAACCTTTAATTGATCACTATACCTTCAGGAGCAAGGCCAAATTTGATTGCAGGCCTCATGAATCCAGGCCTTCAGCGGCACCCCCAAAGGTTTCTGCCATCCTGATGATGCTTCCCTTCCAGCCCCCACGTTTGTTCATGGTCTAATTTTTGAATAACTTGACTTCCTTCAACTTTCTACGAGGCAATTCCACAGCAAGGCCCATCTGAGAACTCAGACATTTTGGGAAGCTTTCCCAGTCTGCCCCTCGGTTCATGGCACCCCACTGTGCTTCTGAAACACTTTGTTTTAGCTGCATTCACGACCCTAGAGAATCTTGACACCCACTGGGCCAAGCTCCTTGAGAAGAAAACTCAAAGGCTGGAGAAAATGTGGGTGGCCCGGGCAAAAAAGTAAGCCCTGGAAGGGAAGGACCAGGAACAGCGGGTTCAGTCAGGGATGAATGGTAAAGACGAGACCCAAGTGGCTCGCCCCTAGATGCTTAGTGAAGGGGAATAAAGGAGAGGAGTCCTCTTGGGCATTGTTCAGCTTTATACAGGGAGAGCGTTTGAAGTAAGACCTAGGAGTTTATTTTATTTAATTCTCACCTGAGGACATGCTTAGAGAGAGGAAGGAAGAGAGGGAAACATCAGTATGAGAAACACCGGTCAGTTGCCTTCAATAAGCTCCCCGACTGGGGATCAAACCCGAAACCCAGGTATGTGGCCTGGCCTGGAATCAAATCCGCAACAACACTCAACCAGCTGAGCCACTCATGGCTGGCAAGACCAAGGAGCTTAGATGTAATCTTCAGGGAATGGAAAATTGGGTTGGAGAGAAAGAATGGTGAAAGCTGTTTTGAAAAGTTACTTCATCTTAGCATATGATTTGGAGCAGTCAGGGCCAGGCCTTTTCACCTGCCTCCAGACAACCCAAGGCTTCCTTGTGTGGGTATGTCCCAGTCTGAGGGAGCAGTGGCAGCCACAGAAGTGCTTTAAGTCTATAGGCCCGTACTGTCTCCTGAAAACCCTGGCCTGGGTTCCAGAGATCTCCTCTCTGCTTACCCCTTTTTCTCTTCCCAGTCCCTTGCCTGAAGATTCTCATCAGCAAAGGCCTGGGGCTGGGCATTGTAGCTGGGTCACTTCTGGGTATGTATTTCATCTTCCTTTTCCTGCTGTTGGGTGGATGGAGATTGAGTACTAAAATGCCATAAACTGGATGAATCCCTTAACCAGAAGTGGGGTTAACATGCTTCTCAATAGCTGTTGTGTTGTGCTTCCAAGGGATATCAGCTCTTCACCCATACCCTTCTCATCCTTTCTCAGTAAAACTGCCTCAGGTGTTTAAAATCCTTGGAGCCAAGAGTGCTGAAGGGCTGAGCCTGCAGTCAGTAATGCTCGAACTAGTGGCATTGACTGGGACCATGGTCTACAGCATTGTCAACAACTTCCCCTTCAGGTGAGGGGTTTGCCCTTTATCCCCAAAGGTAAATACCCACAACTCTAGTGGGGTTAGGGTGGTAAAAGGGCAGGAAAAGCGTAAGCCCTTTTGGAAATAGTCATCACCTATGGAGCTGATGAGAGGAGCTGAGCATAGATGCTCTAGATTCAGAGTGAGTCAATCAGAGGTGGCGGTGGTGGTGCTGGGAGGCAGGAGGTAGGAACCAGCAGGGCTGTGGAGGACAGGGAGTAATCAGATAATTGTGTCCCCAGATGGATGGGCTATGGAGGCTTTTCCTGCCTCTTTCCAGGCCCGCCTTTCTTCCTTCCAACTCTTGACTCTGCAGCTCTTGGGGTGAAGCACTATTCCTGATGCTCCAGACAATCACCATCTGCTTCCTGGTCCTGCACTACAGAGGACAAACTGTGAAAGGTGCTGGGGATTTACCCAAGAGCAGGCTGTGACTCCTGAGAGCCCTGCCGGCTGGAACTCAGGCATGGGGAAGCCAGAGGACTCCTGAGGTTGATGAGGACTCCTTGTCTCTGACTCCTAGGTGTGGCTTTCCTAGTGGGTTACGCTCTGGTCCTGCTGATACTACTTTCACCACTGATGCCCCTGGCCGTGATCACCATACTCCAGGCCTCCAATATGCCTTCTGTGGTGGTGGGGAAGGTGCGTACTGGGAGCAAGGAAAGAAATATTGAGCAGAATGGAAGCTGTGTGGGAATATTAGACTGAGGAGAATGGGGGGAATCTGATGGGAACATGGGAAGAATTCAGATGATAGAACAAAGGGTCTCAACTCCTGTTCTAGCTGCTCCAGGCAGCCACCAACTACCGCAATGGGCACACGGGCCAGCTCTCAGCCATCACAGTCTTTTTGCTCTTTGGGGGCTCCCTGGCCCGAATCTTCACCTCCATTCAGGTGAGTTCACCTCCCTCTAGGGGGCACTAAAACATCTTACCTCCCACCTGAGGACTTAAAGCTGCCTGGTCTCTGGACCTTTTTGGGGGTGTTGAAAAGTGACCCTAGCTGTTTCTCACATTCAGGAAACTGGAGATCCCCTCATGGCTGGAACCTTTGTGGTCTCTTCCCTCTGTAACGGCCTTATTGCTGCCCAGCTTCTCTTCTACTGGAATGTAAAGGCTCCTCACAAGAAGAAAAAGGAGTAATAGGGCTGAGCCGGCTATTGGCGTCCATTCCATGTTTCTGTTCATCCACCTAACCTCAGGGTCCTGAGCCAGCCTGCTGGCTGACTTTTAATCATTCCCCATTTCTCTGCAGATGCACCTTTTTGAGCCAGAGTTTGTTTCCGTGGAAAGGCATAGATGGTAGACCCAGATTATCAGGCTGACGTTTGATATTGATTGTGCACTGTCCTGTGTATGCACTATTAATTAATTTAACCATTTGATGAACTTCTTTTTTTTAGCAATTTCTAGCTACTTACCTATTCTGGGCAAGTCTTGCCCTGCCCTCCCATCTCCCCACTTCCCTTTTGGCCTTAAGAGGACAGAGCCTGGACAGTGCAAGGAACTAGAGGCTTATGGCTGCCTCCCTCCCCCAGCCTGGCTGGGACTGTCTCCTGGACCCCAGTGCTGGGGGGGAGGCAGGGGAAGGGGGATGAAGAATGACTCAGTCAGGGCCGCAGGGTGGGGTGAGGAGGTTCCTGCTCTGGCAGGTCCAGGCAAAAGGGAGTGGAGATGATGCTGGTTCCTGTTGTAATGAGGGGGGAACAGAGATGGGGCAATAAAGACGCAGAGACATGGCTTAATTGTACAAAACCGTGTTTGTCCTACAAAAAATATAAAAATTTGTGTTGCTCCCACTGGATGGGGGTGGGCGGGCGGGGGAGGGGACTGGACCACAGGCCTCCTCTAAACTGTGGTCTAACAGTGCAAAAGAAGGGTTTGCAGTTTGGAAGTAGGGGGATAGTTCTGGGTGAAAAAGAGGTTGGAGCCCTTCCTGGGAGGTCCATACCCATGATTATTAGAGGTGGGCCAGGGGCATGGGGGCCCCTGAGAGGGGAGGGTTGTAGGGAGTAGGAGAGCCTGGGGGTGGATAGGGATTATAGGGGGGGAGCAGTTCCCCCTGGAGTCTAGGGTTACTCTGATGGAGGGAGCACGTTGAGGCCTCTGGTTTAGAGTGGGAAGAGCTGCAAAGAGAGAAATACGGGTTAGAGGGCACTTTCCTAGGTTGGTGATGCCAGGCAGGGTCCCCAGTGTGCATGGGAGGGCAGGTCTGACCCATTCTGGGTAGACAAATAGAACCTACCCATCCCTGGCTATTTGGGCCCCACTAGGTACTTCAGGTCCAGAACCAGACCCAAAGCTAGCTTAGAGAGCAGGGCAGCCTTGTTGGGGCAGGCTCACCAGCGAGCTTGCGTGCTGTGCGCCTGTTTTCCTCTTTTGGGGCAGCAGGCCAGAAAGGGGTAGAATTGGGATTAGCCTCTCCTTGCCCTGGGGGCTGAGAGGAAGTCAGGTCACATCAGGGCCAGAAGTGGGGGTGGGGGATGGGGGGAGATGGAGGAGGGCGATGGCAGGAAATCCAGATAGGTCACAGGAACAAGGTCAACATCTAGGGGCCTGTAGTCTGCCCCCTTCTCCCCCTGCAGGGCCCCCACTGCCAGGCTGATGGGAAAGCCCTCCAGGAAAACCCTGGGCCGCCAGAACCCTCCCCAAAGATCTGGGGGTGCTGGCAATGGTGCTCAAATCCCCAAAGGGGTGACCTCCGCTTTGGTGGGTTCAGGCCCCTTGTCAGCCAGGCCCTCTGATATGTGCCCCATCTAGCCTCAGGGAGGGAGGACACGGCATCTCCTTCCTCACCCCCGCTCCCAGCCACTTACATGAAACCTCGAGGCAAGTAGGATGTCGAGTAGTTGGGGGGCCGGTACCCAAAGCCTCTGCTCCCCTGGGTGGTAGCGTATCCTGGGCCCCAGACCGGCCCGCTGACAGCCACTCCGCCGCTTCCCTGGCCGAAATGGGGCAGCCCAGTTCCCGCGCTCTTCGTCTTCCGCCGTGGCCGGTACTTGTAATCGGGGTAGTCGCGCAGGTGTCGGGCCCGCAGCCGCTTGGCCTCCTCCACGAATGGCCGCTTCTCGTCCTCGCCCAGCAGCTTCCACTGCGCGCCCAGGCGCTTGGAGATCTCCGAGTTGTGCATCTTTGGGTTTTGCTGCGCCATCTGGCGGCGCTGAGCGGAGCTCCACACCATGAACGCGTTCATGGGTCGCTTCACCTTCTCCAAGGGAAGGCCCCCGGAGACCACGGGGCTCTCGGCGTCTTCCCGCTCCTGGGAGCCCGAGGATGAGGAGGCAGGGGCCGTGGGAGTGGGAGGTTCCAGGCTCCAAGCCTGGTCTTGTGAGAGGACGGGTAGCGCCATGGGGATGGAGGGAAGCCTTAAAGAGGGCGCCTACACGCCCTCTCCTCGAAAGCGAAACGGTGATCCCCAAACTCTGTATCCTTAAAATGGAAGTGTCTTCCTAGTATGGAGTCCTTCTAGAGAATCTCGTGTCCTTAAAAAGTATATATCTCGTCCCCAAGTTCGGAATCCTTATTCTGGAGCCCCCGCTCCCTACCGGATTAATCCTGTTCCCTGTAGGAGAGGGGAGTGCAAAATCTGTCCGTACAGGGCAGGTTGCTTTCGCCTTTTCTTGCTGCGGTGCAGTGCCAGACCCAGTCCCGCTCCTACCTTGGGCTGGTCGGT
This sequence comes from Eptesicus fuscus, assembly GCF_027574615.1. Taxonomy (NCBI): domain Eukaryota; kingdom Metazoa; phylum Chordata; class Mammalia; order Chiroptera; family Vespertilionidae; genus Eptesicus; species Eptesicus fuscus. Next base: position 11,046,005 of record NC_072492.1, on the reverse strand, counting down.
CTCTGGTGGAGGCCGTAAACTTCCTGCTCAGACTCTAGTGTTGTAGCTGAGGCTGGGCCCGCAGCCCGGGTACCACAGCACTCGCACCTGGCCTTAGTGGGTGAGTCAGGCCCGGGAACAGCTTTTAACGACTGACTCCTCCCCACTCCCTCCCAGCAGGCCGCGCCTCCTCAAGAGCGCCAGCATCACCTAGTCCTAGGCAGACTCGGGTATCCTGCTCTTCCCAGCCCCCAACACCCCCTCGGGGTACCACGCCCCCTCCCCACCCAAGACCCACATGTCAAGCCTTCCAGCCCCAGTAGCTCTGCGAGTCTTCCCCTCCCTTAAGCGTTGGCAATTTAAAGTCAATTCCTTTGCACAATGGGAGCAAACACCTGAATCAAAAGCCCTCAGGGTCAATTGTGCTAGGAAGAACTGGAATACCCCACACCCACCCCAAACCCTTTTCTTGTGCCCAGTGCCCCTCAAAACCCGATCTGCCCCTGGGGCAAGAAAGTCAGGGCAGTTACTGGGAGGCAGGCCATTCTTGTTGCCTGAGTCATCCCAGCAGGTGCTTGGGTGGTGATTCAACACCACTCCAGGTGAGAAAACTTAAAACTCCCAACTCCGGCCCCCAAACAAAGGTTTCTCCACCACACTGCTTTATCTTCAAACTTTAGTCAGAGTCTGGAGGCAGGGAGCCAGGAACCCCAGGACAACTCCCCTGGGGTTGAAAGATCAGTGACATGGATGCTGGAAGATAAAAAAGGTCTGACTCTAGAGCAGGAAATGAGGGCTGGACATCTAGGTCTCACTCTGCCCAAGACTCAGCCCAAGCCCCAGGCCTCAGGTAATCCGATTAAGCAGCCAGTCTTGGCTCTTGGCTCCTAGCAGGAACAGTTCCAGCTTGGGCAGCCCTACCTAGCCAGCTGTGACTCAGGGTACAGGAGTGGCCCAGCTCCCTCCAGCAGCAAACTTGGGGGGAGGAGAGAAGCCGCAAGACACAAGCCACTCTCCTCATCCAGGAGGGTACCTGGGCCTAGGGAACTGAAGACTGTCCAGAATCCCCAAAGAAGACCAACTTTGGAACACGAGAGCCAGGTGCAGAGAAACAAGGCAAGGGCCAGGGACCAGGACAGATCAGTCTTAGGAAAACAGCTGGACCAAACTGGCACAAGGAAGACACAAGAACCAGAGAGCCGTTTGGATTTTTTAATTCTCTTTTTAAATACTGTACAGTGAAAAATAAATACGCCTTCTCATCCACCAGATAAGGTTGGTCCCCCTTCCCCTGGGGGACCTTGTCACCCCTTTCATACACACCCCTGGTTCTACTCCAAAACCTTCCCCATGCCTCCCACCCACTTATACCCTTACTATCCCCGTCTTCCACAGTGATGAGGCCCCAGAAATCGGGGGTACAGGATGGTAGGAGGGGGATAGCAGGGGAACCCCCCTGAACTGTCAAATCTGGGTGGGTCAAGAAGCACCCCGCACCAACAGGCGGAGAATGGGGGTGTTCAGAGAGAGATTGGGGCATTAGAGGATAAAGGCACATCCAGTCTGATGGGGAAGGAGAGGCTCCCCTCACCCTGGGGTAGGGTGGACAAGAGGGAGGTGGGTATGACCCTGTTACACACCCTCCACTAGCTCCTGGAGGTTGGGGAGGGGGACCCAAGCTTTTGTGCCACCCCCCTCCCCCCTAGATAAGAGCAGCTCCAGCGCAGGTCAGTCGGGCCTGTGAGGGCCATGGTGTTGGGCAGCAAGCGAGATGGAGAAGGGAGGGATGCAGGCTGGAGGTTTTATGAAACCCCATTCACCAAACTACCCAACTCCAGGGGAACAGAGAGCTCCCCATTCTCTGAGGGGCCCTTAGGAAGCTTGCTGACAGAGTCACCCTGAGGGAAAAGTGGGAAAGAAAATGGGAGAGGAAGAAGTGGTCAGCAGAAATTCAGGTAATGACATTCTCTACCATCCTAGCACTCCTGGCATCTGGTGACCCAGGGATTGGTCCTTAAATTAAGTCCCTCTCATTGGGACCCATAAAATATGAACCAAACTTTCCTGGAAACTTCTTTCAAATTTTCCACTATTCTAAATATAGTCTAAACTCCCATTAGACATAGTCTTCTCTGCCATTTAGCAAGAGATTTCTTTGTGCCCTAACCGGTTTTGCTCAGTGGATAGAGCGTCAGCCTGAGGACTCAAGGGTCCCAGGTTCGATTCCGGTCAAGGGCATGTATGTACCTTGGTTGCGGGCACATCCCCAGTAGGGGGTGTTGCAGGAAGCAGCTGATGTTTCTCTCTCATCGACATTTCTAACTCTCTCTCCCTCTCCCTTCCTCTCTGTAAAAAATCAATAAAATATATTTTTTTAAAAAGAGAGAGATTTCTTTGTGAAATTTCTTGTGTCCCTTGCCCCTAAAGAACAAAAAAGGGGAGGAGTAACTTACATCTTGCTTGCCTACCTTCTTCTGTCCTGAAAGAGAGTCCTCTAAGGGTTTAGTGCGCTCCAGGGTTGGCCGCTGGCGGCTCTGAGACTCTGCTCGGGAGATATAGTCAGCCACAGTCACTGCGGAAGGCAGAGGACCAAGCGTTTCAGAAGGAACCCAGGTATCCAGCCCCTAGATACCCAATGAACCCCAATCCCTGATTATCATAGGGTAGGAGGCATCCCATTCTCTCAGCTCTAAGGAAGGATGCTGGTACCCAGTGTTAGCTGACCTGGTTGGCGATCTCCACTGACAGAACCATCAGTACGGTTACCACGGTTACGGCGGCGGCGGCTCCTATTTCGACGCTGAGGTCTGGATTCATCTTCTGTGGGGCAGAGGAAAATTCAAATCATGCATCAAACTCCCATCCCTCAGTTCTTGCCCAGGTCTAATTTTTAAACACCCCTTACCCAGGCCATTTTCTGTCGTGCTAAGCCCATCAGATTCCAGGCCTCCATCCATTATAGTCCTGTCTTCATCAGTGCGCCGGCGGCGGGAGCGGCGGCGCCTGGCACTTGCTGGGGGCGGTTCCCCAGGCTCTGAATCAATTGGAGGCTCTGGTTCAGATGTGTCCAGTAGGCTGTAGGGATTACTGTCTGGATCCTTCAGCACTGGTTAGAAAAGGAAGAATTAGAAAGTCAGGTGCCCACCAACTTTCCCTTTGTCCTACATTAATGAACCCAGCTGTCTGGTACTAGTACCTGAGCTAATAGATGAAGAGCTGTATCTCGAAGTAGGCCGGGGAGCAGGTGGAGGTCCCCTACCCCGGCCCCCAATTGGCCGCCTCCGGCTTTCTTCCCCCCGGGTTGGGGGATCTCGATCTCCTGTCCCAGCTCGGATAGGCTCTTCCCTCTTCTCAGACTCGGTCTCAGAAGCTGTAGATGGGTCTGAGCTGGGGCCTAAAGAACACAGGGAGTTGAATCAAGTCACTCCCCCCAATCGCAGGATCCATCACCGTCCCCAAACTGGAAGACTTCTTCTCACTCACCAGTCCCCCAGCCAACTGTCATCTCCATCACCCTTTCCACCCAGACCTTTGCCTCTCCTCACAAGCCCCACCACTGTTCGCCTCCCTCTCCCATATCTTTCTTACCATAGGCAGGACCACCTGTCCTCCGGCCCCGGCCCCGGCCCCCATAGCTGCCCCCATAGGTTCGTGTGGTATGCAGGGAGGAGGAGCTCTCATCCGTGGTATATCCAGCTTTGTCACTGCCTCCGGTGCCCCTCCCACTTCCAGGAGGGCGAAAGCCCAGCCCAATCTGCCGAAGCTGTTCATCAATTTGTAGCCTCTCTAAGCGAAGTTGCTCCACCTCCTGGTTGGGTAAAAAATGCAGGAAGATATGGAAGGAGGAAAAAGTATAAGATCAATAACAGTCTCCTTTCATGCTTCTCTGCCCCGACCATCCCTACATATCTTTACCTTCAGGAATGTAAGAAGGAAGGCATTGGTTAAATAAAAAATATTCTGGGATCCAACCCCACAGCCCCAAATTCCCACCCAGTGGTTTCTATTCGACTCAGAGAGACAAACTGGGCACAACTCCTAACTTGACCCACCAGCAGTCTTCGCCCCCTTGCTAGACTCAGAGCTTTCCTCTCCCAGGTTTCTAGCCTTGGTACCTGCAGGTAGGAGAGGTGATATTCCAACAGAGCCTGAGCATTGCTGATATTCTCTCGAGTGCCAACAAATATGAAGGGAACCATACCCTGGAGAATAGAGGGAAAGGCAGATGGGTTAGAAGGAGAGCCAAATGGAAATATTAACTCCCTTAGAAACCCTAGCCCTCAGAGAATGGCTTTGTGAGCAATCCCATCTACTTCTGGACACCAATCTCTAGGCATAGTTGCCCATACCTCCTCCCTGGGGTTCTTCTTGTCATTATCACCTTCTACTCGAACCCTCACCACACCAGATTTATCCACGATCTCCTGGATTACTTTTCCATTCTTTCCAATCACTTTGCCTGAATGGGTAAAAGAGATTTTAGACCTCTTTTTTTTTTTTTTAAAGGAGAGAAAGCAGAGTCAAAACAGTTAATATAAATAGTCATTCAGCTTCTATATGCAGATTTTAATACTCTACTGCGTCTAGTTTCCTATCGAGTTTTCACCGGACAAAAATATTACAATCCCTAGAAATCTGTTCTTCCATTTTTATCACTCCTGCTATAGATCATTCTGTCCTTGTGAAACTGAAGTCCATAGGGAGGTGCCAAGCCCAGAATCACTTTAGAGAATTTCATTTCTGGCTCCCCCCCCCCCCCCACTGTATTCTCTTTTATATATACACACCCCCAACTCACCAACCAGGTTCCTAGGCACTTGCACAGAGTCCTCAGAAAACTCAAGGTAGCTTCGGGCCTGTCGGCATGCCTCAGGAGTCTAAGAGGAGTGGGGAGTCATTACTAAAACAGAGAACTTGGATCTCAAACAATCTTTCTGTCACTCTTCGTCTTTGAGAAAATCACTGCCACCAAAGTCAGGGAGGGAGATCAACATGACTCAGGTTTCCTTTCTACTTCACCCTCTCTTCTCTGAATCCCCTAAGAGATCTAGAAAACAGTTATCTTTTGCTGACCTCCCCATAGATGCGGAAAGTACAGGTCTCTTCACCCAACTCAATGGCAGTCACCCCAGGTACTTTTCGGGCCTGCTGGATGTTGGCACCATGAGTCCCAATTGCCAGTCCCATCAGGTCCTCTCGCACTGTGAACTCCTCTTGGAATGCTGCTGCCAACTGCTTACTGGTCTGAAAGGAAAAGGCACTGTAGGAATCATAGTGGCGGAATCTCAGAATACCTGTCCCAGGCACCTGACGCTTTGCATAACTTTAATGAGAAAAGGTATGTGCAAGCAAACCAGAACCACCCCAGAGTCTGCTGCCATCAGAACCTGTGTGGAAAATTCAGGAACTTTAAATTCCACTCCTACCTTCCAAATACCAATGGCTTAGGGGAAAGGGGAGAAAATGAGGGCAGAGTTCGGGCTTGGAGCCACCAAAGTTCTGGATTTAGCTCTACCACTATCTGGTTGTGTGATCCTAAACCAGTGATGGCGAACCTATGACACGCGTGTCAGCACTGACACGCGTAGCCATTTCTGCTGACACGCGGTCACATACCGAGGATGAAACATTTGCTGCTCCTGAGGATGAAACATTTGCGACTAGAGTCTTGGAGTTAGTTTCTTCCTCAAAGTGACACACTACCCGAGTTATGCTCAGTTTTTTGGCGAAGTTTGACACACCAAGCTCAAAAGGTTACCCATCGCTGTAAACAAAACACACACAATGTGCCTCCATTCTGTCATCTGCTAAATGATTACACCTGACCCACCCCATTCCCAGACAATCAAGAAGATTAAAAATAAGATTGGTGAGAAAGAACTTTTCACAAAGTAAATGCAAGTATAAGGAACTATGACTATTACTTAAGCAAACTAATATCAATTCCCAAAATAAAACCTGGAAAGTCGAGCAGAAAGCAACGGGTTAAGAAAAGCAGAAAAGGAACCAATGGAACACCATACTACTTCACTTCTTTTTTTTTTTTTTTTTAATATATTTTATTGATTTTTTACTGAGAGGAAGGGAGAGGGATAGAGAGCTAGAAACATCAATCAGCTGCCTCTTGCACACCTCCCACTGGGGATGTGCCCACAACCAAGGTACACGCCCCTGACCGGAATCAAACCCGGGACCCTTGAGTCCACAGGCCGACGCTCTATCCACTGAGCCAAACTGGTTTCGGCACTACTTCACTTCTTAACCAGTCCTTTGTGGGATCCCTGAGTACGACGACAGGAAGACAGGAAAGATTCTAGAAGAGAGAGTCTTAGGTAAAAAGCACCAAATAGGAAAGATATCTAAAGGGGACATTCCCAAATCACAATCCATGACTTCCTACTTCCAAAATAGATGAGATTGAATTATAGCAAGGATTTACACTAGGCAAGAAGAGAAGTCTGGATAAAATAACTAAGTTGGGTGTTCAAAATAACTTAGGAAGGAAGAGGAAAGGATCTAACTGGATTTATAAGTATCTTCTAGAGAAGTATACTAAGGGTGTTGTATTATTTTATTATCCCTTATATATTCAATATTTTAAGAATAATTAAAAAACAAAACACAAGCCCTGGCCGGTTTGGCTCAGCAGATAGAGCATCGGCCTGCGGACTGAAGGGTCCCAGGTTCGATTCCGGTCAAGGGCATGTACCTTGGTTGCGGGCATATCCCCAGTAAGGGGTGTGCAGGAGGCAGCTGATCGATGTTTCTCTCTCATCGATGTTTCTAACTCTCTATCCCTCTCCCTTCCTCTCTGTAAAAAATCAATAAAATAAATAAATAATAAATAAAAAAAACACAAGATTTCTCAAAACCAAAAGCATGTCCCGATTCTTAAGACCTTGCACCTATGGTTAACTTAGCTATCTGGTACACTTTACCATACAGATCAATACAGCCAAGTCCTAGAGGAGTTAAATATTCTACCTTTGTCACCAGGAAACGTGTTCATTGAGAAATGAAGCAGATGTAGTTTTTATTACCAGGAGGCAATGGTGAATTTTTATTTTTATTTACTTATTTTTTAATATATTTTAATTGATTTTTAGAGAGAGAGAGAGGAAGGGAGAGGGAGAGAAAGAAACATCGATGATGAGAATCGTTGATCGGCTGCCTCCTGCATGCCCCCTACTGGGGATCGAGCCTGCAACTCAGGCATGTGCCCTGACAGGGAATCAAACCAGCAACCTCTTGGTTCCTGGATCAATGCTCCACTGCTGAGCCACACCGACCAGCCGAATTTTTAACTGCAGTGCCCTGAATAGCATCCCTAGAGAAGTGAAAGATTACCATGATCCAGAATTTGCACAGGCTCAGAGAAAAGCTTCCCAAAAAGACCAGTTTACTTGATAAATGGAAATGCATGTTCAAACATAAACACATATTCTACTCATTTAGAATGGAATAATACCTAAGAAAAGGAAATATAACCATCATAAGATGGTTAGATCTCAAATCTCATAGAAATACAATGGTGGGCAAAAGTAGGTTTACAGTTGCAGTACAAATAATATGAATAAACTTTTGCACAGTCACAACTGTAAACCTACTTTTGCCCACCCCTGTATTTTAGTCTAACCTCACTGTCACAAATGAAGATAAAAGTTCAGTAAAATAAAATGATTTGCCAAAGGTCAATTATTTGACAAAGCAAGACTTACGATCCCAAGTTCAGTTGTCTTTCCAGTGTACAAATGGTTCTCAAATATATCCTTCAAAGTGTTTTGGTTCTGAGTTAATTTGAGGGATGCCAGTAGAAGAAAACGCCTCCCCCCCACACCCCCCTCCACTGCTCTGATGGATGTTTTATGCGCTGTGCTTTCAAGTATATTTCACTTAATCAGAGTCCCATGGCTCAAAAAGAGTTTGTAAACAACTGTACTATAACATGATGGAGCTCTGCCATCTGGAGGCGTCTGGGATAAAATAGCAGATCAGGTATAATGGCCCAGAAAAGCCTTCGTCTTTGTGTTCTGTAAACATAAGAGTATGGGTAAAGGATGGGGCAAGAAGGGAGGACAATAATTCTATCCTATCCTATCTAATAAAAGAGTAATATGCAAATTAACCATCACTCCACTACACCCACAAGCCACGCCCACCAGCCAATCAGTAGTGGGTATGCAAATTAATCAAGCCAAGATGGCTGCGGCCATAGAGCGAGCAGGAAGCTTGGGTTTCCCTGGCAATGGAGGAATCCAAGCTTTCTGCACACCCTGGCTGGCCCAGACCTCCACTTGAGGCTACAAAGTTTCAATTATAGAAGATAAATAAATCCCAACAAAAATGGCGGCAGCCACGGAGCTGGAGAGAGCAGGAGGCTTGAGTTGCCCCTGACGATGGAGGAAGCCAAGCTTCCAAAGCCCTAGCCTGCCTTGGCCTCCGCTCAAGGCTACAAAGTTTCAATTATAGAAGATAAATCCCAACAAAAATGGCTGCTGCCATGGAGCAAGCAGGAGGCTTGGCTCTGCTCAAGGCTACAAAGTTTCAATTATAGATATAAATAAATCCCAGATACCAGAGCCTCTGCTTGGGTCACTGGGGGCCGTGGCCAGCCTGAAAACCACCACAGGCCCCTCGCCCAGGCCGCCCTACACCCCAAGGGAACCCCCACCCTGATCTGGGACACCCTTCAGGGCAAACCAACTGGCCCCCACCCATGCACCAGGCTTCTATCCTATCTAATAAAAGAATAATATGCAAATTGACCATCACTCCAACACACAAGATGGCTTCCCCCATGTGGTCAAAGATGGCTGCCCCTTGTGAACACAAGATGGCCACCACAAGATGGCCAGCAGGGGAGGGCAGTTGGGAGGGACCAGGCCTGCAAGGGAGGGCAGTTGGGGGCGATCAAGCCTGCAGGGGAGGGCAATTAGCGGTGACCAGGCCGGGAGAGGATGGAAGTTGGGGGCGACCGGGCCTGCAAGGAAGGGCAGTTGGCGGGGACCCAGGCCTTCAGGGGAGAGCAGTTGGGGGGTGCCAGGCCTGTAGGGGAGGGGCCTGTGGTGGTGACCAGGCCTACAGGGGAGGGCAGTTAGAGGTGACCAGGCCTGCAGGGGACAGCAGTTAGGGGCAATCAGGATGGCAGGGGAGCAGTTAGGCATCAATCAGGCTGGCAGGGGAGTGGTTAGGGGCAATCAGGAAGGCAGGCAGGCGAGCAGTTGGGAGCCAGCAGTCCTGGATTGTGAGAGGGATGTCCGACTGCCTGGTAGGATCAGGCCTAAACGGGCAGTCAGACATCCCTGAGGGGTCCCAGATTGGAGAGGGTGCAGGATGGGCTGAGGGACACAAACCCCCGTGCACGAATTTCATGCACCAGGCCTCTAGTCCTATATAATAAAAGGCTAACATGCAAATTATCCCCTTGGGAGTTCAACCAACCGGGAGTTCAACCACTTGCTATGATGTGCGCTAACCACCAGGGGGTGGCGCGGAATAAAGGAAGGCCCCAGCCAGCAGCTGGCAACCGGCAGCTGAGAGAAAGCAGGTCCTGATTGGCCCTGATCACTGGCCAGGACTAGGGACCCAACCTGTGCACGAATTTTGTGCACTGGACCTCTCTAGTACCAATATAACAGCAGTAAAGAGTAAAGCCAAAATCTACCTCCAGGTGTTTCGTAGCTTCTTCATTTCGAGACATGAGTAGCAGTTTGGTGCGCAGGCTTCGAAAATGCATATCACCCAGCAGGGATGCACGCTTCACAGGGGCTTCTGTGGTTGACTGGGAATAAACCAATGGAAGTCATTAAAATTGACTCTGAAGCCCTAGCTGGTTTGGCTCAGTGGATAGAGCATCGGTCTGTGGACTGAAGGGTCCCAGGTTCAATCTGATCAAGGGCACATGCCTGGGCTGCAGGCTCGATCCCCAGTAGGGGGCATGCAGGAGGCAGCCAATCAATGATTCTCTCTCATCATTGATGTTTCTATCTCTCTCCCTCTCCCTTCCTCTCTGAAATCATTAAAAATATGTAGCTTTTGAAAAATGACTTTGAAGACACACTCGGGGAGAGCCAGCAACTGGGAATCAGGATGTCTGGTCTCTGGACAAGGGAGGGAGTTAAAAAATAAAGCTAGGGAAGAGGAAAATCATTGTCAGCCTCACAAGGGCCTACTCTCTGGGTGCCTAAGGGAAGAGATTTTAGGCAGCAGACACAGGTGTGAACTGTAGTCTATTTTTTAGAGTCTAAATATATAAGAGAGGGTCCCAGCCTAGACTGCAATATAAAGACCAGGTTAAAAAAAAAAAATTTGCCCTAGCCAGTTTGGCTCAGTGGATAAAGCATCGGCCTGCGGACACAAGGGTCTCAGGTTCGATTGCAGTCAAGGGCACGTACCTCAGTTGCAGGCTCCTCCCTGGTTCAGGCCCTGGTCAGGGACGTACAGGAGGCAACCAATCGATGTGTTTCTCTCACATTGGTATTTCTCTTTGTCTTTCCCTCTTTCTCCTGCTCTCTCTAAAAGTCAATGGAAAAATATCCCCTGGTGAGGATTAAAAAATAAATCAAAAAGTTCAAGGTCTAACATAAGGAAGACTAAGGAAAGGTAGGGCTACCTGGACCCACGAAGGTCAGGAGCAATAAAGTCCTCTCTGACCAATAAATATAAGCACAGTCTAGCTCCTTCACTTCTACAAAGAGGTTAAAACGGGAGAAGGAAAAACTGCTGAAAGGATTTACACAAATAAACTCACCAGGATGAAAAGCTCACTATTTGTGATGTTGAGAAAGATGCAGTTCGCTCCCAACGCTTTCTTAAACTCTTTGTGAACATTTTCATTGGAACAGCTGCAGAGAAAGAGAAAAGTGTTCAGAGGGCAGAGTGTAGAGTGCAGGCAAAGGTTCAAGGGAGCCCTGGTTGGTGTGTTCAATGGTTAGAATGCACCAAAGAGTCGGGGGTTTGATTGCCGGTCAAGGACATATACTTAGGTTACAGGTTCATCCCCAGCCCCGTTCGGGGCATGAGCAGCAGGCAACTAATTGATGTGTCTTGTTTCTCTCTCTCCCTCCCAACCCCTTCACTCTCTCTAAAAAAAAATTAATGGAAAAAATATCCTCAAGTGAGGATTATAAAAAAAGGGCGGGGGGCATTTCAAGAGATAAAGAAAAACAAGAACTGGGAGCAAGAAGGGCTCTAGAGGGCCAAGGGAACAATAGACAAGACTGAAACTGGGAGAAATAAGGGGAGAGATGAGGGCTGTAAAGAGGGCCTGGGCCCAACACTACTCCCTACATCCCTAACACTTACGCTTCTCTCAGATCCTCAGGAACAGCCATGGTAACCTTGAAGAAGCTGCCTTTGGTTGCAAGGGGATTGGGATTAACTGGCCGAAGCCGTTCCAGGGTTACAATCTCGTTGTAAGTGGCATCACAGGCAGCATATTCAATGACATAGAACTGACCAAAGGAAAGAAAGGAGAAGCTGTTGGATGACCTGAGTTTCTACCTCCCACCTTTCTATAACTAAAATATTTGTTTCAGCAGTTCTCCAAGGGCCTTCAGAATCACTCACATCTCCCTTCATCATCCGCACCCGGGCCAGCCACCAGCCACAAGGCTCTTGCTCATTGGCTCGAGAATAAACCTGAAGGGAAGATAAAAATAAAAAAGATACTGAAGACCAATCAAAAACATCAAGAATGGAATAAGCATTAAAATACTTGGGAGGTATCCTTAAACCAAGATAAAAGAAACTGGAGGAAGGAGCTGCTAATTAGAAATCAGAAAGCATTAGAATTTACATGCTGCTAAATGAAAGGTAAATAATCCTCTGCAACTAGGAAACTCCCTGAAAGTTTGGTTGATCACAACAGAGATGGGCAGGGAACTGCTGCATTTCACTGTCCATTGACTACCTGGCTGGATGTAGTAGCTTAGCTTGGGGAGTAAGGAGAGTGAACCAACCAGGAAGGAGCCTAGGATACCGATATCAGGGTAAGGGAGATGCAGTGAGAAAAAGGAATTTAGAAAGGGTGGTCTCCATGGACCTTACCTCCACCTCATCCCCTTCTGTGATCTCCTTATTATAGTCAGCTGGAGGTGGTAGCCGCACATCCCCAAAAGGAATTTGTCTCTCACTCTGCCAGCTGCAAATGAAATGGTGATACGAAAGCTATTCAGGCTAATGTGGTTGCCCACTTCTTCAGTATTAGGTTATCACCTCAAATCGCTGGGCAATTTCTACCTTCCCTGGTGATGAGAGGCTAAACCCCAGGCCTTGCTCATAATGGTATCTTCCATCTCTGCTACCATCTAAATACTGGGTCAAACGCTCCCCTACCCTCACTAAATTTTAGCCCTTTCCTCTTCTGTGATCCATATAAAACTGCCCGCCCAAACCCTTGGCTTTCCCCTACCTATTTGCCTCATGGGATTCAGCCACCCTCTTCTCCACTCTCCTTCTAGGACCTAATATACTAGATTCTCTATTCCCGAGGTCTTACTTGTTTTCAAAGAAGATGGTGACAGAGTCTTCATGGACATCCTTCACAAAGCCCTAGAATAAATTTTAAAACAAAGTTAAAAAAAGAAAATAACAATTTACCACCATCTTAGCCATTAAGGGAACAGAAACATTCAGAGGCCCTTAAAAATATAGTTTTAGATGGGGACACAAGCAATCTAAAGATAGGGCCAGAAAAAAAGCTGTACTGGAGAAAGAATATGAATATTGAGGTGAGATAAGGGAGTGATATCTGCATGGAAAGAGATGTGGCAAAATCCACAAATAAGATGAGACAGAAAGCAGAGGGAGGCAAATCACTTGCATCAAAACAGCCTGGAAGCCCTGACCCGTGTGGCTCAGTGGACTGCGGACTGAAGGGTCCCGGATTCGATTCCAGTCAAGGGCACATCCCCAGTGGGGGGTGTGCAGGAGGCAGCTGATCGATGTTTCTCTCTCATCGATGTTTCTGACTCTCTATCCCGCTCCCTTCCTCTCTGTAAAAATTCAATAAAATATATTTTTAAAAAAAAAAGCCTGGAAGCCCTAGCTGGTTTGGCTCAGTGGATGGAGCATCAGCGGTTCGATTCTGGTAGGTAAAGGGCTTAGATGCAGGCTCCTCCCCGACCCGGACCCTGGTTGGGGCGTGTGCAGGCGGCAACCAACTGATGTGTTTCTCTCACATTGATGTTTCTGTCTTTTTCTCTCTCCTCCACTCGGCCTAAGAATCAATAGAAAAATATCCTCAGGTGAGGATTAACAAAAACAACGAACAAAAACCAGCCTGGAAACTGGTGGTCTATGGCTCCCACAGGGGACTTCCTATCTGTCTGATTTCTGTTGTGCTGAGTAGCTTGCCAGAATTCAATTAAAATACCAACAACATTCAGCAAGGCTAAGAATATCCCATGAGACAGCGTGAGGCTGTCCTGGAACACCTAGAGGACATCAGGATCTGCCAAGGAAAGAGAAGGGTCTAGCTCCCCAATACAGCAAGAGACCTGAGCAGACTTGGTGCCTTGATGCCTGGGGTCCTAAGAGAATAAACAGAACATTGGAAAAGTTAAAAATGATAAACACAATTTACAGAAGAAAAAATTAGAACTTAAGAGATGTGAGATTTCTGAATGCTAGACTATAATACTGCTAAGCATTAGAAAAGGATAATAAAATTTGTAGAAGACCCCAATCTTGAGATCACAATAAGGGAGAACAGGGATGAGTAAATAGCTGGTCTACCTCCTACTTTCTATGTCCTCACTGCAGAAGCCAAAGCTATACGTCTGATCCTATGCTCCCAATTTTTCTACCTTCCTATTTTCACATACTCAAAATTAAGGACTTAATTTTTATAAAGTCCAATTCATCAAATTTTACTTTTATGCCTGAGCTTTTGGTTTCATATCTAAGAAATCTTTGTCTAATCCAAGGCCACAAAGGTATATGCCTATGTCTTCTTCTAGAAGTTTTATAGTTTTTATTTTATATTTAGGTCTATCGTCTATTTTGAGTTAAATATTGTATGTGATGCAAGATAATTAATAACAAAGTTCATTTTTTTACTTATAGATACCCAGTTGTTTAAAAGACTATCTTTTCTATAGTGAATTGCCTTTAACTTCTGTAAAAAATCAGGAAATGTGCCCTGGCTAGTGTTGCTCAGTTGGTTGAGCATCATTCCAAGCACTGAGACTCACTGGTTTGATTCCCAGTCAGGCATATGTCCAGGCTGCAGGTTGGATCCCCAGTACAGAGCATACAGGAGGCGAATCAATGTTTCTCTCATTGATGCTTCTATCTCTCTAAACTCAATAAAAAACATTAAAAATTTCTTTAAATAAAAAATAAATCAGGAAATGCAATTAATGTATGACAGAAAGTAGATGAGTGATTGGTGGAAGACTTGTGGGAGTGATAGGAAATGTTCATTATCTTGATTCTAGAAATGGTTTATTTTATATCAATCTTCTATCTACACACATTTATATATACATATATATACATGTTAAAACCTAACAAATTGTATACTTTAGATATATGTACTTCACTGTATGCTAATTATACCTCAATAAAGCAATTAAAAAAATTAGAGAGTTTAGCCCTGCTGGACTGGCTCAGTTGGTTGAGGGTCCTCTTGTGCACTGAAAGGTTGCTGGTTTTATTCCTGGTCGGGGCACGTGCATGGGTTGCGGGTTTGATCCTTGGTCTGGGAGTATACAGAAAGCAGCTGATTGATGCTTCTCCCCCCTCCCCCTTCCACTCTCTATGCATGTCTTCAGGTAAGGATTTAAAAAAAAAAATTTAGGGGTTCCAGCTTTGGTGTGACTCAGAGTGTTATCCATACACTGAAAGGACCCAGGTTCAATTCCCAGTCAAGGCACATACCCAGGTTTCAGGCTGATCAATGTTTCTCTTTCACATCTATGTTTTCCTTTCTTTCTCTCTCTGAAATCAATGAAAACATTGAAATCTGAGGATTAAAAAATATTATTTTCTTAATTAGGGGGTTCAAAAGCTATTCCTGAACTTTGCAGCTAGGGATAAAAGATTAGGAGAGAAAACACCAAAAACACACATTGTATCACTCCCACTTCACAGAACTGGTCAATCATAAACACTTATTATATTGCTGTTTCCTTATGGTGGGAAAATGAACCTAAATTACGCCCCTGGGGATTGAGCCCTCTACCCGGGCACATGCCTTAACCAGGAATCGAACCAGTGATCTCTTGGTTCCTGGGATGACACTCAACCGCTGAGCCACACCTGTGTGGCTAAATTTCACTCTTGATATAAGCCATCTTTCTCTTCTTTCAGATTGGATCTTAGTATGGAACCTTACTACTTCCCAAGGCATTAGTACTCCTGGTACTATCTGGCCCCTTCCTTATCCATTCTTTAACTTTCTCTGCCATTCCCTTCCCCAGAAACGTCTTTTCTACTCTTCATTCAGCGCCCACTCCTACTATTCCCCATTCAAGTCTTCTAAAGCATTTTTATTCCTCACTACTTGCCTGAGTACCTCTTCCTTTTCAGTTCTTCTCTTAGCTCCTTAAGTTTCCTCCTCCATCATCGACTAAAAAAAAATTTTTTTTTAATACTGTATCCCTCTCTAGCCGGTTTGGCTCAACGGATAGAGCGTCGAACTGTGGACTGAAGGGTCCTGGGTTCAATTCCAGTCAAGGGCACATGCCTGGGTTGTGGGCTCCATTCCCAGTAGGGGGCATGCAAGAGGCAGTCGATCAATGATTCTCTCTCATTATTGATGTTTCTCTCTCCTCCCTTCCTCTCTGAAAAAAATCAATAAAAATATATTTTAAAAAAATAATGTATCCCTTGCCTCTTCTTTTCCCCCTTTATAAAGATGTGTCTGGATTTCTAGAAACATCAACCAGCCTCTTCAGCCGACTTCATCCAATTCTTTTTTTTTTTTTTTAAATATATTTTATTGATTTTTTTACAGAGAGGAAGGGAGAGGGATAGAGAGCTAGAAACATCGATGAGAGAGAAACATCGACCAGCTGCCTCCTGCACACCCCCCACCAGGGATGTGCCCGCAACCAATGTACATGCCCTTGACCGGAATCGAACCTGGGACCTTTCAGTCCCCAGGCCGATGCTCTATCCACTGAGCCAAACCGGTTTCGGCTTCATCCAATTCTTTATCCAAAATGTTTTATCTCCAAGCTTTAGAAATAGTTTATAAAGAGTTAGCTATTCTGAAAACATTTTAGGGCTGAGATAAAAGGAGTGGAAGAGATAGAAGAAAATTACTTGCCTACCTCTTTTGTAAAGAGATAACCATTCCTAGATATACCTATTCACAAAGTATATGCCTAAAGTTCTAACCCAATTCTTCTCCAACATATCAGAGTTGACCCTCAGGTGGAGGTAGCAATGACACCCTGGTTTTTCTAGCTACCATGATCCCCAAAGCAGAAATGTAGAACTCAGAATGGAGTTTTCCCTCACATTACTCAGCAATTCAGCCAAATGTCATTTACTCTATTTCCAGAGTCTTTTTCCTTCAAACATTCTCCAAGTTTTTACCTTAATTTCATTCATATTTCATTCCAGTCTCTGCTCCTTAATTCCACCAACATCACCCTAGTTTTTTCCTCCAAATATACTAGTGGTAGACAGTCAGATCCCAGTTCTGCTTAATGCATGCTCATTGGGAAGATAAGCAGGTGAGTCTCCAAAGGATGACTCAATTCAGTGGCTATGGCATATCCTGGCTTTGGTTTATAGGGCCTAGGACTAGACAGAAGAAAGAGCCCTAGGTTCTTAGGTACTTTAGTTTCCTCAACATCTAAAGGATATGAAATTGATCTTGCCTTCAACCTATCTTCTAGTCCTGGGCTCTCAAAAGAGAGGGAGTTCTAGCAGAAAAGCATTAAGGGTCTGGGTAAAAACCATGTGTTGAAGCTAAGAAAATAATGGGAATTAGGATTTCCAGGCAAGGTCAGGAAAGTTGGATGATTGTGCCCTGGAAAGTGAACAGATATTTCATTTAGGAGAGTATAACTGAAAGAGTAAAATACATTAAATTCTGACAGAAAAGAAAGAATTGACAAAAATAACTTAGATCCCAAACCTGACATTTGCAGTTCTTTCACGGTAGATCAAAAATAGGACCAAATTCTGAGAGGAGAAAAGGACCTTCCCAATTTACAGCTCCAGAAGCAATGTACACACTCCTTGACCCACACACTAAAAAGTGTGCTGAGTCATGAATATTAAATCAGTAGCAAGGTCAGAATGGGTAAGTATACGACACTGAAAACAAGAAAAATTAGTCTGAATTTAGGGATTTTTTTGTTGTTTCCAACTAAGGCATGGGGCAGAAAATTCTAAAGTGGCCAGAATAAAAAATCTGCATTACCTGGCTTTGGCTCAACTACAATCTCTACTCCCTGATTCAAGGTATCCTGTCCCCCAATTCACCCAAGTCTATCATTGCCATAGCCACCAAGAGAAAAGGGAAAGATTCAGAAAAGAGATTTTTCTGCTGGGTACATATGTAGACAGGGAAACATCCCCCTTCCGAGTTGTCTCACAGTTCATTTGAACTAGATACCAATCTTTCCCAGCTGTGCTTGGCTCCCATGCTTCCTAGAACAAAAGCAAACATCATATCTTGATCTCAGACTCAATTTAAGAATCTAAGAATCTGGGGGTGGGAAAGACCTAGGTAAAAGGACAAGATACTGGGGGAAATGGGGCTAAAATCTTATGAGGAAGGTTAGTTTAACAAAAGTAATGCAAGTTTTGGGGAAAAGAATGAGACAAATGTACTCTCAGAATCAGAAAGGAATTAAGAGATTTTTCCAAAGCAAACAGAAATGCTATGGAGGCAGCCTAGAAGAAAAATTCCCATGAGTTAGAAAGAATGCAGAAAAAAATGACAGAAGAGATCAGCTGGGAGCTTCCTTCAAACATTGAATAAAGTGGTTCCTGGGGATTATACAGGAATATAGAAATATCAGGATAAAAAGGCAAAGACTTAAAGAGATAATAAGATAGATAAATATGGGTACACACAGGCACTGAATATAAAGAAATATGCCCTGGCTGGTGTAGCTCAGTGGTTGAGCATAGACACATGCAACGAAAGGTTGCTGATTTGATTCCGGTCAGAGCACATGCCCAGGTTGCAGGCTCCATCCCCTGTGAGAGGTGTGCAGGAGGCAGCCAATCAATGTTTCGCTCTCACATCAATATTTCTCTCTCTCCCTCTCCCTTCCTCTCTCTCTCAAAATCAATTTTTTTAAATCTTAAAAAAAAGAAATCTGGTGAGGGTAGTAAGAGAGAAACAGGCATTTGGAGTAAAAAAATGACTACGCTAAACTTATCAATTGAAACTGGGGTAGAAACCTTTCATTCCAAGGGCAAACAGGAGACCCTTTCCATGGTAAGAAAGGACTTCACAGGGAAGGAGTTGGAGAAAGTCATTTCCAAGGGCATGAAGGTGAAGAGTTCTATTATGGGATAAAGGCTTAAGAGGAAGTGAAGGAAATGCAGCTCTTCTCACAAGTGATGTTATCAGGAGATATCTCTGCTCTTGCTCCTCAGGGTAAAATAAAAGAATAAGACAGGAATCAAAAGTCTGAGCATAATTCCAAGCATAAAGTCCAAAAAGTTTCAAAATAACAAGTCACACAAAGAAAAATTCCTGAGACAAGAGGAGTCTCTTTCTGGCTTAATCTAAAAGTGAAAAAAATGTCCTAGAAAGTGGATTCAGGACAAAGAAGGTGGTAGTGAAACAAGTTCTAAAGAACCAAATCCTGGGCAAGGGCAAGGTAGTCCCCTTCTTCAAAAAAAGCTTTATCAGTCCCGCCAGCATGGCTCAGTGTTTGAGCATTGACCTATGAACCAGGAGGTCACGGTTTATTCCCGGTCAGGGCACATGCCCGGGTTGCAGGCTCAATCCCCAGTGCGTGTGCAGGAGGCAGTCAATCAATGATTCTCTCTCATCATTGATGTTTCTATCCCTCTCCCTCCCTCCCTCTCTGAAATCAATAAAAAATATATAAAAATAAATATATATTTTTTAAAAGACTACATCAGATTCCCAAATTGGGAGAGTTGGCCATAAGTCTTCTAGAAGTGGAAATCCTTAAGAAGATAAACAGAGAATCCTCATGAATCCCCCCTCTCCTTTACAGATCTTAAATATGAAACTTATGTTCCTCAAGATGAAGAAACTATGTGAATGATTTAAATGTATCTGAGATCAAAGTGAGAGAATAAAGACAAATCCATCCTTAGCTTAGAATGACAGACCAGCTAGCTTTAGGATAAAGGGGTGGGGTGACTGTCTTGCGAAAAGATGCCACCTTCTGGCTAAGAGGCAACTTGACTGGTACAATCCACAGTTCCTGAGGTCAAAGATACCAAATGTCACAGACTTTGACAATCTATCCTTGGGTCGGGAACAGAAATATATGATGAAAGTGGGGTGCCTTCCAGCGCCAGTAGGTAAAGGCCTCTGGAGGAAGGTAAACGGATATAATGTAGAACGGCCTTCCCAAGGGGGTTATAGAATAAAGAGAATTCTCCATGTGCTTGGAGTGTGGGGAAGATGTGATTAAAGTCTAAGACATGTCTTCTACTAGGAAACAGGAAAAGTCAATCAATACTGGGTAAATGGGGCCTGGGGGGGTGGGAGGGCTAATCCAAGCACAAATGTCCTCAGGTTCATTCTCTCTGAGACGGGGTAAAAGCAGGTGTAAGAGAATGGCCAAAAACAAGAGGATGGGGATAAAGTTGCAGAGGTCTCCCCAGGAGGGCTGCGGGTGGGAGCGTGGGTCTCAGGTTCTAAGGACTCCGCTCCAGAAGCTCGATCCCGCCCCACGCTCCCTCGCTCAGGCCGGAGGGCGGGGGCTGAAGGAAGGTGTCCCGGGCCGGTGCGCCGTCTCACCTTGTAGAAGGCCCCGTTGGAGCCGCGCACCTCGACGGGCAGTCCTGGTTCCACATCTCCCCCAGAGGCCAGGCTGCCCATGGCGCCGCTGCCGCCTCCGACTCCCCCGACGACGGCTGCAGCAGCGGTCTGAGTACGGGCCGGGCCAGGCCCCCGGCGTTTCCCCGGAGGAGGAGCTGGTGGGGGAGCCGCGGGGGGCGGGAGCCGGGCCGGCCCCACGGCGGCCCTGCCACAGCCAACGAGCAGGGGGCCGGGGCCGGGCCGCTCCCGGTCCGCCGCCACCGCCTTGGTCTCCGCCACCGTGAGAGAGACGGCCGCCGCCGCCGCTGCCTTCGTCACCTCAGCTTCCGCCCGCCGCCACCCCCGCTGCTGCCTCAGTCGCGGGACCCGCTTCTGCCGCTGCCGCTCCACGGCCTCCACCTCCCCCTGCCACCGCCGCCCACTGCGCAGGCGCGCGAGGCACCCGCCCGCCGCGCGCGGGGCCCTAAGGGCTACGGCGCAGGCGTCAAGGCTGGCGACTCAGCTCGCGCTCCCCAGCGCCTCAGAGATACCACACTCCCTTTGGCTCTCTCACGCCCCCTCTCGGTCCCTTACTTGCGCTTGCGCAGAAGGAGATTGGCGCTCTTTCTTCGCAACCCCACCACTCGAACACCCCCATATCTTCCTTTCCCCGCCCCACAACACTGAGAACTAACCAATCATGGGGAGGGAGGGGCCACGCTCACTCAATTGGATTGGATTTCTGCTGCTCTGGCCAGACCACACCCACTTCACTGTGAGCTCCAACAGGCTTGGACGTATTAGGGATGCGCATGCGTTTGAGTGGCTGCTTGGTCACTCGCCCCACCTTTGTCTTTCTTGGTGCGCACGCTCCAAAGCAAAAAAAGAGGAGTGGAAAAGCAAAAAATAAATAAATAAATGTCCCACGCGCATGCCCTGAGCTTTACATACATATCGACTCTTTTGAGTTTCAATAACTGTGCAAGCGACGTTCTTGTCTTGAGAAGATTCTGATCCTACATGTAATGAAAGAAAGAATAATTTCAAAACAAACCCGAAAAGCGAATGCCACCTAGCTCAGTACAAGATGTGATAAATTTAAATGCTGAGGAACTTCAAAACAGAAAGCATTGTCATGAAATAAAGATAGAAGAGAGAACATTTCCGATCCTTGAATTAGGAAATTTAGATAAAAGTGAATAAAATAGCACAGAAATTAGAATCGTGTTGTGCATTTAATCACTTACCAAATGTTTATTAAGCCCACACTGTGTTCCAATCACTGTGCTAAATGCTAGGGATACAAAAACAAGGTGTGGTCCCTGATCTCAAGGAATTTATATACTGGGGACGTGATAGAGAATAAAGGCTCATTATAGAGGGAATCCCAAGGAGACAAAGGTCATTGTTATTCAGAGTGATCTGGAAAGACCACTGCTCTGGAGGTGATGCAGATTGAGATGAGGGTTCAGTTGAAGTTTGTTAGAGAAGAAGCGCAGTAAGAATATTGTGGAGAAAACAAGGAATGCACTGGTGCAGAGAAGCAGAAGGAGCCTGTCTCTTGGGGAATGGCAACTAATTCAAATAGTATTGGCTTAAACTAAGGAGCTGCAAACAGTTTGATTGTGAAGGATTTCAGATCAGTTTATGAAGAATGGCTTTTACTTTCTCAGTAATGGAGAGCCACTGAAAGATTTTAAGCCACATACATTTTATAACTGTGGAAGACAGATTGAAGAGTAAGAGTGGTCCTGAAGGTAGTGAGATCTGTAAGGAGCCATTGCAGGTGAGAAAGATGCTGAGGACCTACATGGATGAGGGGTACAGGTTGATTTGAGCCTGTTAAATGTGCAGTAGAGTCAACAAGAATTGGTAATGAAGGTGGGGTGGAATGAAGTCAGAGCCAGTGAAGAAGTGGAACACAGGACAACTACCAGATTTCTGCTTTGGGTTAGCGTGTGACCGGCAATGCCAGTCATTGAAGAGAAAACACAGGAAACAAAGGTTTGGAGGGTCCCAGCCCATGTGGCTCAGTGGTTGAACATTGACCCATGAACCAGAAGGTCATGGTTCCATTCCCCATCACAGCACATGCCTGGGTTTCAGACTCTATCCCCAGTAGGGGGAATGCAGGAGGCAACCAATCGATGATGTTTCTACCTCTCTATCCTTCTCCTTTCCTCTCTCTGAAATCAATAAAATATATATTTTTTTAATAAAAAAAAATTTAGCCCTAAGCTGGTTTGGCTCAGTGGGCAGAGCGTCGGCCTGTGGACTGGAGGTTCGATTCCAGTCAAGAGCACATGCCCGGGTTGTGGGCTCGATCCCCAGTAAGAGGCGGGCAGGAGGCAGCAAGTCAATGATTCTTTCATCACTGATGCTTCTATCTCTCCCTCTCCCTTTCTCTCTGAAATCAATAAAAATATATTTTTAAAATATTTTTTAAAAATTGGGGACCTTGAAGTGTTCTCTTTGACTGAATCATATTTTTGTTGTTAATCCTCACCGAGGGTATTTTTTTCCATTGATTTTTAGAGAGTGAAAGGGATGGGGAGAGACAGAGAGAAACATCAATGTGAGAAACGATTGGTTGCTTCCGGACCCAGGGATTGAGTCTGCAACTGAGGTACACGCCCTTTACCAGAATTGAACCCATGACTGACGCTCTATCCACTGAGAAGGGAGAGGGAGAAATAGAAATATCAATGATGAGAGAATCATTTATCTGCTGCCTCCTGCACGCCCCCTCTGAGGATTGAGCCCACAACCAACATGTGCCCCTGATGAGAATTGAACCTGGGACCCTTCAGTCCAAAGAGCAATGCTCCACTGAGCCAAACCAGCTAGGGCTAAATTGTATATTTTTATTCAAATTTTTTTTTCATTTTACTGATTTCAGAGAGGAAGGGAGAGGGAGATAGAAACATCAAAGATGAGAGAATTATTGATTAGTTGCATGCCCCCTGCTGGGGATCAAGCCCACAACCCAGGCATGTGCCCTTGACTGGGAATCGAACCTGGGACCCCTCAGTCCACAGGCCAAGGCTTTATCCACTGAGCCAAACCAGCTAGGGCTCATTCGAATTTTTAAAGATGGATCTTCAACTCTCTAGACATCCATAGATTCTGTTTCTTACAACTTACACATTTAAGTGATCTGCTTGTTCCTTTCAGTGTCTAAATTATGACCATTTAACCGACTGTTCATCCGAAGAGAATAACATGCCACTATGGAAAGTGATGATGGATGTATAATAGCATGGGAAGATGCTCCTAATGTATTAAATGAAACAAGTTTGCAAAAAGAGTATGCTCTCCTAAATCCCTACACACTTAATTATATTTTAATTAATTAATCATTTAATTTTTATTAATTTATTTTTATTTTTATTAATCCTCACCCGAAGGTATTTTTCTATTGATTCTCAGAGAGAGTGGAAGAGAGGGGAAAACAGAAATATCGATACGAGAGAAACACATTGGTTGCCTCCATGTTCCCTGACCAGGGGGCTGGGGAAGAGCCTACAACTGAGGTACGTGCCCTTGACTGGAATTGAACCTGGGACCCTTTGGTCCACAGGCCAATGCTCTATCCACTGAGCCAAACCTTCTAGGGTTGTATATATGCACATTTTTAAAAATCTGGCAGGTAGCTTGGTTGGTAAATCATCGCCCTGATAGGCCAAGGCAGATTCTGATCCCAGGTAGGACACATACAAGAAGCAACCAATAAATTCATAAATAAGTGATACAACAAATCGAGTTTCATTCCCTCTCTCTCCTTTCTCTCTTCTCAAATAATAATAAAATTGTTTTTAATCTGAAGAATTGATACCAAAGGGTTAATATAGTTAGGTAAGTTAGAATATGGATTCTATTATTTTATATTTACATTCCAATTTTTCTACCACAACCCTACATTACTTGTGTAATACAGTATTATGAAAGTAGGATATGAGCTCATTCATTCCCCTCCATGAATCCTAAAGGTTTGTTTTGGTTTTGCTAAACTGAAAATAAAGGCTTTGTGACTTTTTTTTTTTTTTTTCACCTCTAATCCTCATCTGAAGACATGCACATGCTTAGAGAAAGGGAGAGCAAGAACAAAGATTGGCTGTCCTCCGAACACTCTCGGACCAGGGATCAAACCGAAACTCAGGTACGTGCCCTGACCAGGGACTCTACTAGGCAACCTTTAGGTGCACGGGATGACGCTCCAACCAACTGAGCTACTCCGGCCAGGCGCTTTGTGACTTTTGAAAAAGAAAGAGCACTAGCTAGCTAAATTGATTTTTAAAATTTAGGACAACTGGCCGCCGGGTAGTTCAATTGGTTAGAACAATATACCAAGATTGCAGGCTCGATCCCCAGTCAGGGCACAGACAACCATCAATCAATGAATGGAAAAATAAGTGGAACAGCAAATGGATGTTTCTCTCTTCCCCTAAATAAATAAATAAAAATTCAGTTAGGGGAAGTGGGCCTTCCCAGTGCCCCTGAAATGCTACCACCAGGTGGCAGCCTGCTCCCTGGACCCGCCTCAGTCTTGGATCTCACGCAGCTCATCCAGACTTTGGAGGTCTTTGTCTGGGTCCCCAATGTGACCAATAAGCCTGATATGCCAAGCTGGCCCCGGCTCTTCTTTTCTCTACGTTCCACAGGCCCAGAGCCAAGAAATCTGGCCCACTGATGGTGCAAGTCCTCTTGGTCCCACTTTTACCCCCAGGAGCAACATCCACTAACCAGAATGCTGAGGAAAAGTCATCAAGTGGCTGAAGCACACCAAGTCAACAACAACTCTACTCAATGCATCAAGACATAGTAATTATCCTTTATTTTTCAGCCTCAGTAAGGAGGTGGGAAGACCTTCCCCTCCGTTCTGGCTCTTTGTGTCCTTCAGGAATATTCACCCCAGCTCTTCTTTCCTTCAGGAAGGCCTTTGGCAGTGGAGATCCTCTCAGAGTGCCTGAACTGGGGGGGAAGGAGAAGCTCACATAGAGCCAGATCCCCGCGGGATGACGTCACTTTCCTGCCAACTTCCTCATCACCTCTCCTTCGAAGCGAAAGGAGTGCCAGCCCTCAGCTTCAGTCAGGTCTTGGGCTCCTAGGGCCTTGTACAAGTCCATGGCCCTCTTGTTCCAGTCCAGGACGGACAGGCGGAACTGGGAACAGCCCTTGTCCAAGGCCACCTGTGGGAAAAGACATCGCTGACTTTCCTGGGAAAGGCTTTCTCACGCTCCCTTCAAGCTGAGGGCCTCCCACCCACCTTTGCCTTTCCAGGGACCCTGGCCTGTAGCCTCCTCCTCCTCCTCCTCCTACTCCTCCTCCTCACCTCAGCCACCTTTTTGATTATTTTGGAACCGATCCCCTGACCTGACACGGGAGGAAGAAGACAAAAAGAGGGATTGTGTGAGTTGAAGGGGATCAGAAAAGGCCATAGGTTGGGCTTAGATGGTGGTCAGGTCCATAGGTTTGCTTCCCCCCCACCCCAGCCTGGGCCTCTCTGCCCTGTACCCTGGTATTCCGGCTTCACATAGATGTCTTCCAGATAAACGTTGCGCCCCTTCCAAGTGCTGTAGATGAAGTAGTACAGCCCATAGCCCACCACACAGGGCTCTGAAAAAGAGAGAGTAAAGAGAGGGCAGGGCACTGGGTGCCGTGGGAGACCCCCCTGAGGCTGATGGAGAGGAGGCCTCTGAGGTGGAGGTGTGTCCTTACCCTGTGATTCCCCGGGGCCGGGAAGGCTCTCTGCTACCAAACAGTGATAGAAAGGATTCTCTCCAAAGCCATCTGCCCTCAGGTCTGCACAGATCGCAATGGTGACAAAGAGAGAAAAAGGGCCTGGGTGTGTGCCCAGCCTGGAGCTAATGCCCGGGGAACCCACCCCTCACTTCCTCCCAGCCTCCGTCAGGACCCAGGTGCTGAGCCCCAACCTTCTTCAGAGATCTTCACCTGATCCGAGAGTTTCTCAAACTCAGCTAGTTCCTAAGGCGTGGGGACAAAGGCCGGATCAGCGCGGGGGGGCCCCGCTGCTCCGCGAGAAGGACCCCAGGGCGCGCTCCTCCCGTCCCCCCTGCCCCCCGCCCCCGGCTTCCACCCACCCCACCCCGGCTCTCACCTCCTCCCCCAACTCCCACCTCCTCCGCACCTCCTCCGCCCCTCCAGCCCGACGCTGGACCCTCTCTGAGACCCCGGTTTCTGGCTCGCAGACTTAACCCGAATCAGCCTCAGAATATTTCCACAGTCTCCCTCCTTGGCCTCTCGGATCTGCACGAAAACCATCCCGATCCCCACCGTCTGGAACCGAAATCCAGGACCCCCACTTCCGTTCTGCAGGGCCCCGAGAAGGGCAACTGGGACCCTTTGAAGGGTCTACAAATTCGGGTCCCGGGAAGCCGGGGGAGCGAGGTGGTCGCGGGGGCCGCGAGCTGGGAAGCGGAAACCGGACTCCGGTTACGGGGGGTCGAGGGAGTGGCCCGGCGGAGCGGTCTATCAGCTGCTAGGTAGCCCCTAAATTCTGCCCCGCAGGCGCGCACCCGCCAGCCAATCAGCTTGTAGAGCCGGCACGTCCCCGCCCCCCAGCCCTGCTCCCCTCGGCGGGGTCTCGTGACTGGGCGCGGGGGGCCGGGGCCAAGGTCCGGCTGCCAGAGCCTCTCGCTGTTGACACGGGCTGTCCCGTCCGGCAGGGGAGTAGTCCCGCGGCTGAACTGCAGTGGGCCGTGACTGTCCCTATA
Source organism: Eptesicus fuscus (assembly GCF_027574615.1). NCBI lineage: Eukaryota > Metazoa > Chordata > Mammalia > Chiroptera > Vespertilionidae > Eptesicus > Eptesicus fuscus. The sequence goes on along the minus strand of NC_072492.1, from coordinate 11,019,371 downwards.
CCCTCCCCCGAGCAAGCCCACTCAGACCCTGGGTGAGGCCTACGGCTCCCAGCTCTGAAACCTATGGCTCCAGGGTGGCTTTTCTGAGGCCGTTTGTATTTTTAAATGGGTCAGGGAAAGGGTGATGAATTTCTGTTGGGAGATGGTTAGGCCTTGTAACAAGTGAATAAAAGAAGATAATTTAGTAGCCACTAAATCACACTCAGAGACAATACCTCCTTATGAGGCAAGCCTCCGAGGCCTGGGAAAATAGCGAGGGAGGCACTGAGCAGATACCAGGCACTGTGCCTGCATTGTCTCAATGAATCCTCACTCACAGTAACCACATAGGGTAGCATTATTTTTCACATTTTATAGACAAGGACACTAATGCACAACTGCAGAGTGACCTGCCCGCAGTCACTCAGCTAGGTACTTGGGATTCCGTGTCGTGGCTCTAGCCCTCACTGGGATGCTGCTTGAGGAGCAGGACGGGACTGTTTCTACCCTCAGGCCTGTCCCGGCAGCCTCCCCAGGTGGACAGAAGGCTTGGAGGACCCAGGTTAGGCTCTAGAGGAGAGGGAGAATGGGATGCCATCTCCCAGCTCAAACTTTCTCAGCAGTGGGGGAGGGTAGTAGGAACTTTGTCCCTTACCCCATTTGGCCTCTCAGAAGGGTGGTAGGGTCAGTGCCCCTGCCTCCTGCCCCCCTTTTCCCCCCCGGGGCAACCTTTAACCTTCCACGGACCCTGGGCAAGGCTGCCTGCTCTTACGCATTCTCACCAGAGTTGTCTGAGCCACAGAGAGGAGTTCGGCTGATTATGGAGTGCGGGGGCCCTCTGGCCAAATCGTGTTGGTTACTGCTGCTGCTGCTGCTGCTGCTGCTGCCACCATCTCATAACCTCCAGGGACAGGCTCTGAGACAGACTCCCCCCACCCAGGTGCAGGAACAGCACAGGGTAACCAGCCCGTGTTTAAAGGAGCTGCTCTCTTTCTGTCTTTCCTCCTCTGGCCCTGTAACGCTGCCTCTCCTCTGTCTGTCTCTGGCATGTCCTTATTCCAGCTTGTTTATTTTCTTTCTCTGATAGGGGATCCAGGACCCTCCTGCTGTGCACCTCAGCAATGGCCCGGGACAAGAGCCTGTCTCTATCATGATCTTTAACCTCACCAAGATCACAAAGTATGGGGTTGACCTAGTCTTGACCTAGTCCCCTGACCTACCATCTCCATCAGCTCTTCTCTTCTCCCTATCTCATTGTCCTTCTCTCTCCCTTACCTCCTCACCTCCCCAAACCCACATATACCTTCAAAGACACACCCCATACACAGTCCTTCCTTCTGTGTCCTTCCAGAACCTCCTCCTCCTTTGAGTTTCGAACCTGGGATCCAGAGGGAGTGCTTTTTTATGGTGATACCAATCCAAGGGATGACTGGTTTGTGCTGGGACTTCGAGATGGCAGGCCTGAGATCCAACTGCACAATCTCTGGGCCCAGCTTACAGTGGGCGCTGGACCCCGGCTGGATGATGGGAAATGGCACCAGGTAAGCCAGATCTGGTCCTGAGGGGAAGGGTGTCTTGAGCTGGTCTGAGTAAGGGGAACAGAATCAAGTCATTGGGCATCCCATTACCATTGTCATCTAGTTTACTCTGCACAAAACCCCGATCATTTCAAACGGGAATTCTAAAGCTGAGTCAGTATATAAGTAACAAGTCCTACGTGAGCCAAGGATGCTGGCAGACTCTTCAAGTGCATGTTCTTTCCATGATAGTTGGCTGACTCTGAAGAAGTTAGTGGAGACAGGTCCCAGGGGTTTCTGATTTTGCTTCTCTCCTCCTTTCTGCAGGTAGAAGTGAAGATCCTTGGGGACTCAGTGCTGCTGAGGGTGGATGAGGAAGACGTGCTGCATCTGAGACAGGTCTCTGGGCCTCTGGTTAAAAGGCCCCAGCCCGTCATGAGGATCGCACTTGGGGGGCTGCTGTTCCCTGCCTCCAACCTCCGGTTGCCGGTAACTGCATCACAGGGGTGGGAACCATGACCCAAGCTGGTAAAGCGTTGCTGACTGGGTGGCCATGGGCGTTTAAGTCCACATTTTTGAGAAGAGGGGATGGGATAAGAGTTGCATGGGGGAGGCCAAATGCTTGTGTATTGGAAGGGAATGAACTGAGAGTGGGGAGGCTGGGACTGGGCTCAGGTGTCCTAATTCTGACATCCTGTGTCTTCCCTTCCGACCACGGGCTCCAGCTGGTACCTGCCCTGGATGCCTGCCTGCGCAGGGATAACTGGCTGGACCCACAGGCCCAGATTTCAGTGTCTGCCCCCACTAGCCTCAGAAACTGTACTATAGAGTCCCAACCGGGGATATTCTTCCCTCCAGGAACTCGTGCAGAGTTCAGTCTCCAAGGTAAAGGTTGTTTCCCCCCTTCATGGCCATCTCTGTATTTGCCTTCCTCCATCTCCTTCCACCGCTATCCCCCTCCCTCCATGAATCCCTAGCCTTGAGGCCTCAGGAGGATCATTTCTCCCCCCAGATATTCCTCAGCCTCATGTAGAGCCCTGGGCCTTCTCTGTGGACCTGGGACTCCAGCTGGCAGCAGGCTCTGGCCACCTCCTTGCCCTGGGGACCCCAGACAACCCTTCTTGGCTCAGCCTCCAACTCCAAGATCAAGTAAGAAGGGGCACTGCCTGTGGTGGCACCTGGTAGCACCTTTCTCGCCACTGCCTCCACCCCTTTTCCCCAAATCCCTGCCACTTCAAAATGTCAGTATTAAGAAGGCTTAAGGGAGCCAGGGACACACCTTAAAGTTGGGGACACCAAGCAGACAGCTTTTATTTATTTTTAAATTTTTTATTTATTGATTTTTTTAGAGAGACAGAAATATTGATTTGTTGTTCCACTTATTCGTGGATTCATTGGTTGTTTCTTTATATTTATTATTGACTTTTTTTTTAGAGAGAGAGAGAGGAAGGGGTGGAGAGAGAGAGAGAGATAGAAAGAGAAACATCGATTTGTTTGTGCATTCATTGGTTGATTCTTGCACTGACCGGGTATTGAACCCATCACCTTGGTGTCTGGGACGATGCCCTAACTAACTGAGCACCCAGCCAGGGCCACAAACAGCTTTTATTTAGATTGTATTATTTACTTGGGGTGGGTGTGGCTTTATGGAAGGTCAAGCTGGGAGAATTGAGGCTGGATATGGGAGGTGGGAATGGCCAGTAGATAGGAAGTGTGGCTAAGAGGCAGAAAGAAGGCAGTTAGGAAGTGTGGCCACAGGAGTAGATGTGGCTCATTCTCTCCTCCCTCCCTTACTGTATGTCCCTGTCCCACACACTCTGCAGAAGGTGGTGCTGTCGTATGGGTCGGGGCCAGGGCTGGATCTGCCCCTGGTCTTGGGACTCCCTCTTCAGCTGAAGCTGGATGTGTCCAAGGTGCTCTTGAGCCAGGGGCCAAAGAAGATGAGCCTGGCTCTGCCTCCTGTGGGCCTTGACTCCCTCCTCAGCCTCTGGGCCCACCCCCAGGGGCGTCTCTTCGTGGGGACTTTGCCAGGTAAGAGAGAGTGCTGTTCAAGTTCCTCACACCATTGGAAACAGCTAAAGGCCGGGGAGAAGATAAGCAAGGGGCTCATTGTTAGGGGAAAGAAACATTTTCCCAAGATGAGGGAGGATAGGGGGCAGTGGGAGGAAGTGCTTTAAAACACTCAGTTTGAAGAAAAGAAGAAAAGTGGGGCGGAGCTTCAGTATCCAAACCACCCTAACGCCCCCTCCGTGCCCCCTCCCTCTAGGAGAGGCCTCTTCTGCCTCCTTTTGCTTGGACGGCCTTTGGGCACAAGACCAGAGGCTAGACATGGATCGGGCCCTGAGCAGAAGCCAGGACATCTGGACTCACAGCTGTCCCCAGAGCCCAGGCAATGCCACTAACACCACCCATTAAATCCCCACCTAAGAACTCCCTTTGAATGTCACTCATTTATTTATTCAACAAATATTTATTGTACATCTGCAATGTACCAGTCATGTTGTGTTGATGAGTAAAAACAACCCTGGTTTCTGCCCTCTTGGTGCTCATGGTCCCCTGGGGAAGGCATGTATTTACTCATCAAAGACTAACAACTAAGTGGATAATTAGAAACTCTGATAATGCCCTAAAGGAGCAGTCAGGGAGTTAAGAAAGCTTGTAGGCCAGGAGCCTTAACCCAGACTGGGGGGTCAAAGAAGACTTCTTGAAGAAGCAGTGACTTCTCAGGCTGAAATCCCAGCACAGCACCCACAGACACACACACACACACCAGATAGAGATCACTTTCTGGGAACCAGGAACCCACCTCCTTCTCCAGCAGATATCTACTCCCTTCCCTTTGTTTTTATTTTTAAGGTGAATTTTATTTATTTTTATTATTTTAAAATATTTTTTTATTGATTTCAGAGAGGAAGGGAGAGGGAGAGAGAGAGAGAAACATCAATGATGAGAGAGAATCATCGATAGGCTGCCTCCTGCTCGCCCCCCACTGGGGATCAAGCCTGCAACCTGGGCATGTGCCCTTGACAGGATCAGAACCTGGGACCCTTCGGTCGACAAGCTGACACTCTAACCGGCTAGGGCTACTCCCTGCCCTTTGGGACTTTAGCTGCCCCTCTCTAAGGATGGTCCTAAGGGGTGGGTCCATCAGGAGGAAAGGGAAGAGACTGAATTCTGTTGTCCTTTAGACTGGCCATTGCTGTTCAAAGAAGGAGCAGCAGGGGGCATGAGAGGGTCATAGAGAGATGGGGGCAGGGATTTGGGGAAAAGGGGTGGAGGCAGTGGCGAGAAAGAAAGAGGGAGGAGAGCACTGGGAGAAGGCCGCCTCTGTCTCTCCTAGTCTTGGTCACTTACATTCTACTCTGTTAAGCAAGAACTGGCTTATGCTGGTCATAGCTGGGGAAAACAGACAGCTGCAGGAACATCTCTGCCCTTCAGGCATGGTGTTAAAGAACATGGTAACAGCCCTCAGCCCCCAGATATTTGGAGAATCCTGGTGCCTCAGCACCTCCCAGGGGCACCCTCCTGCTTCAAGCCCCTGCTCCCTGGGAAACCTCATGTCCAAGCCCCGGCACCTAGCTCCATCTCCCTGTCTTTAGCCCTCTTGGAAATCCTTGTGTCCTAGCCCAAATCTCCCAGCTCCCTAGGACTGCAACCCCGGGTCCCAATCTCTCAGTCCTCCTCCCTCTCAAGAACTGTTAACCCAAAAAAGGTCTTCGGTCATGAGTGGCACACGTAGGGCAGCTTGATTGCTTTGTGCGCGGAGAATCGACATCAAGAGATTTTGGAAGCATAATTTTTGGGGAGCAGGGTGGTTGGTAATCATTGGTCCTGGTGCCCATAAAAAAAATAAAGAAAGAACTGATAACCCATTTCCCATTTCCAGACCCCATAGTATCCTAGCCTCTTTGCTTAATACGGACTTTCCTCCCAGTAATGCCGACAACAGGGTGAGTCACTCGCTGGCCCTGCTGGCCCCTTCCGCAGGGATCAGCTAAGACCTATGTGAGTGCAGGGTGAGGAGGCTCCCGGAGTATGTAGGGTAGAAGACACAAATCCTAGGCCCTTCCTTGGACCCTCCCAATCTCAAGTTTGCAGGGTTTTAAAGCTACCTCCACCCAGTCACGGTGTTTTGTAGGAGAGGCCTCAGCATGGACAGGGAATCCAGATTCAACTCTGGTTAGTTCCTATGCAACTCTGGTTAGTTCAGAGTCAGCCTGGGTCACTTGACTATGTCCATTAAACTGATATTTATTGAGCACCTACAGACACTGAGGATGCATTGATGAAAAGGATAGACACAATCTGCTCTTGGGAAGCTCACCAAATAGGGAAGGGGTGGCTAGACAGCCCATAAACAAGAGAAATAAATAAGGAAGATTATTTCAGATAGTGGTTAGCTCTATAAAAGGAATAAAATAAAATAATGTAATAGGTAGTAGGGGAGAGGCAACATTAGCTGGGTGGTCAGGGAGGCCCTCTCTGAGACAGTGTCACTTGAGCAAAGACCTGAATAATGAAAAGAAACCGGTCCCGGTGCCTCCAGTGTGAGCCAGTTAATAGAGAGGTTAAAGGGCCTGGACACACCTGAGCCCCCATCAAGGGGGTTGTCCTGAGTGGCAACTTGCTGACCTTGTCATGAGGCTGGCTTTCCTCTCGTCCCTCCACCCGACCTGTTCAGGACACCATGCCCCCAACCTCTTTCTCCAGCCTGCCCTAGATTCCAAGATTCCTGATTACCATTCAGAGCTGTCTACACTCTTTCATTAAGACTGACTTTGCTTTGACACAGAGTCTGCCAGGCCCCCACCAAGGGCACCTACAATGCCTGCCCAGTGTCCCCTCCCTCTTCCACACTCCTAACAATTTTTCCGGACCTTGGCAGCATACCCTGCAGTCTCCAGGCCTGGTTTACCCACTCACTCCACCTTCCTTTTTGCCTCTCTTCTTTTCCCTCCCTCCCTTCCTCTTTCTCTCCCTCCTTCTCTTCCTCCCTCCCTCTGTCCCTCATTCCTCCCTCCTTACCTCTTTCTCTCTTTTTGTTTCTTTCAACAAACATTTATTGGCTACTGACAGTATGCCAAGTGCTGGGTTAGGTAGTCCACAAGGACTCTAAATAGAAATGAATAAGACTTGGTCCTGGCCCTGGAGAACCAGGGTCTTGGGAGATAATTAGACATGTTAAATGCCTTAGTAGAGATCTCTATGACGTGCCAAGGCACCTGGTTGCAAGTTCTATTGAAGAACATCAAAGAGATAAGTTATGGGAGGTGCAAACTTGGACAAATTATTAAATCTCTTTAAATTCCCGTTTCCCCACCTACAAAACAGGCAAGATATCCTACTCATAGGCTCGCTGTGAGGATTTGATGACATCATGTAGGTCAAATGCCTAGCACAGTGCTTGGCATAAAGTGCTCAAGTCCTGGCCGGTGTTTCTAAGTGGTTAGAGCATTAGCCCGAGTACTGAAGGGTCTTGGGTTCGATTCCTGGTCAAGGGAATGTACCTGGGTTGCAGGTTCAATCCCCAGCCCCCAGTCTGAGCACCTGCAGAAGGCAACCAATCGATGCGTCTCTCTCACGTAAATGCTTCTCTCTCTCTTTTTCTCTCTTCCTCCCTCCTTTCTACTCTCTCTCTCTCTCAAAAAAAAAAAAAAAAAGGAGCCCTAACTGGTTTGGCTCAGTGGATAGAGTGTCGGCCTGTGGATTGAAGGGTCCCAGGTACATTTCCAGTCAAGGGCACATGCCTGGGTTGCAGGCTTGATCATGCAGCAGGCAGCCAATCAATGATTCTCTCCCATCACTGATGTTTCTATCTCTCTCACTCTCCCTTCCTCTCTGAAATCAATAAAAAAATATTAAACAAACAAACAAGAAAACAATGGAGCCCGGCCAGCATGGCTCAGTGGTTGAGTGTCAACCTATGAATCAGGAGGTCAGAGTTCAATTCCCAGTTAGGGCACATGGCGGGTTTCAGGCTTGAGCCCCAGTGTGGGGCGTGCAGGAGGCAGCTGATCAATGATTCTCTCTCATCATTGATGTTTCTATCTCTCTATGCCTCTCCCTTCTTCTCTGAAATCAATAAAATATAAAATAAATTAATTAAATAAACAAAACAATGGGAAAAAATCCTCGGTGAGGATTAACAACAACAACAAAAAGTGTTTAATATATGGGAGATGTTGCGCTTGTTGATATTAGCCTTGTGCATATTTCTTTAAAAATATTTTTATTGATTTTTAGAGAGAGGAAGAAAAAGAGAAATATTGATGTGAGAGTGAAACATTGATAGGCTGCCTCCAGCATGTCTCCTACCAGGGATCTAACCAGCAACCCTTCAGTACATGGGACAACACCCAACCCACTGAGCCATACTGGCTGGGGCCTTGTGCATATTTCTTGAAATACAAGTCTGAGCCTGCAGATTTATAAAAGACTAGAGGCCTGGTGCACCAAAATTTGTGCACAGGGGAGGGAGGTCCCTCAGCCCGGCCTACACCCTCTCACAGTCCAGGAGCCCTCAGGGGATGTCCCACTGATGGCTTAGGCCTGCTCCTGGCGGGGAGCGGGCCTAAGCCATCAGTGGGACATCCTTAGCGCTGCTGCGGAGGTGAGAAAGGCTCCCACCACTGCCACTGTACTCACCAGCCGTCAGCCCGGCTTCTGGGCTTCTGGCTGAGCGGCACACCCCCTGTGGGAGCACACTGACCACCAGGGGGCAGCTCTTGCATTGAGCGTCTGCACCCTGGTGGTCAGTGCATGTCATAGCGACCAGTCATTTTGCGGTCAATATGCATATTACCCTTTTATTATATAGGATGAGGAACAGTGTGTGATGTGGCTGAACCAGGGGCAGGCTGAGATAGAAGGGTAAACTGGGAATGTTCCATGGGCTTCATTGTGAGAGGCCTTGTGAGTCCTGATAAAGAATTGGAGCTTGATCTGTTCAGCGAGGGAACATCTGTTTTTCTTTGTATTTACTTATTTTCTAAACTGTAGTAAAATACACATAACAAAATTTACCATCTTGACCATTTTTAAAAATATATTTATTGATTTCAGAGAGAGAGGAAGGGAGAGGGAGAGACAGATAGAAACATTGATAAGAGAGCTGCCTTCTGCACACCCCACACTGGGGATCGAGCCCCGTAACCCAGGCATGTGCTCCGACCAGGAATTGAGCCAATGACCTCTTGGTGCATGGATCCATGCTGAGTCACTGAGCTACACCAGCTGGGCCATCTTAACCATTTAAAGGTACAATTCAATGGCATTAAGTATATTTACAGTTTTGTGCAGCCATTACCACCATCCATCTTCAGAACTCTTTTTTCCCCCTCAAAGTATAAGAAAAAGTTTATTTAGCCCTAACTGGTTTGGCTCAGTAGATAGAGCATCGGCCTGCGGACTGAAGGGTCCCAGGTTCAATTCCGGTCAAAGGCATGTACCTTGGTTGTAGGCACATCCTCAGTAGGGGGTGTGCAGGAGGCAGCTGATCGATGTTTCTCTCTCATCAATGTTTCTAGCTCTCTGTCCCTCTCCCTTCCTCTCTGTGAAAAATCAATAAAAATATATATTTAAGAAAAAAGAAAAAATTTATTTAGAAAGTTACAAGGTAGTTGAAGTGAGCCAGCTGGGCTGCATAGGCTCAGGAAACAAGTTACAGAGGCAGAAGGGCCTTTGGAGCTCAGGAGAGGGAAGGGCAAAGGTAAGACACCTGGGGAGCCGGGAGGGTTGGGGGGTGGGGGGCGGAGGAAAGAAAGGCAGGCATGGGCTTGCTCTGGAGAGGGAGAGCGCGCCCATCTCCAGAACCCTTTATTTAAAAAAATTGAAACTCTGTCCCCATTAAATAACACTCCCACTTTCCCTCTCCCCATGTCTATGCTTCAGAACTCTCTTCTTTCCTTATTCTTGTTTCTGCAAAGACCCATGTTGTTGGAACCCAGACAGCTGAGTCCCTGGGATTGTGTGAGTTTTGGGGGGAGAATGATCAAGGGGCACAGACTTCCTAACTGGCTCTGGACATGGGAGAGCGGGTGTGGGGGCTCTTATTCCCTTTTTGGAGATGCTGGAGGGAGGGCAGGGTTCCAGGAAGAGTTTGGAGGTCTATAATGACTCTTTGCCCTGCCAGCCCTTTCTCAGTATTTTTCTCCTGTGAACACCAGTGGGGCATTTAGTAGAGTGCTCCCTCCTCCTCATCCCCCACCCTCCTCACGGTGGTCCTCACAGAAGAAGGAGGTGTAGACAGAAGTAAAGGTATCTCACCCTTACCCCAGGACCCCCTAAATGCACAGAAGACATTTATCCTGTCTTTTCCAAGTGATCCTGAATTCAGAGCAGAGACAGCCAGCAGCCTGGAGGCCACTCCCAGGCCTGCGTTAGCCAAACTATGTAAGTTGAGGGTAAGGTCCCGGCCTCATTTCTCCAGATCAAGGCTGACCCATTTTCATGCTCCTTGCCCGGTGAAGGAAAGGACAAGTCGTTTTTCTGCGGTTTCTTGCAGAAGAAGCCATTCCATGTTATATTCGGTAGCTCTGCGGAGACTTGGGTGTGGAGGATATACGCAAAGTCTAAGACAAAGGCCTGCTTTCAAAGAGCTTACAGTCTGGTTGTTAAAAAGATAAAGCACACACAAGAGTTTTCAGCCCAACTGCTCAAAACAAAACCTCAGCATTAGCCTTGGTTCCTCTTTCTGTCATCCCCATTGCTCATGTCACTGTATTTTCAAAGTAGATCCTGAACCCAGCCTCTTCTCTCCATCTGCAAACCTGCTGACCTGGTCCAAGCCATCCATACTCTTCCACCTGGACTGCTTCTCTCTCTCTCTCTCTCTCTCTCTCTCTCTCTCTCTCTCTCTCTCTCTCTCTCTCTCCATATATATTTTTTTTCTACGTACTCGGATCCAGTCCAGCTACAATTAAAAAATACGTGCCAAGTGCTTCCTTTCAGAAGGAGGAAGGGAGAGGGAGGGAGAGAGAGATTGAAACATCAATGATGAAAGAATCATTGATTGGCTGCCTCCTGCACGCCCCCTACTGGGGATCGAGCCCACAACCCAGGCATGTGCCCTTGACCAGAATTGAAGCCAGGACCCTTCAGTCCGCAGGCGGACGCTCTATCCACTGAGCCAAGCCGGATAGGACTTGTGGTGTCAATCTTGCCTTCCCTCATTGAAGCCTAGCCTTTGCATTTTCACATCCCTTCTCCTGGAAAGCTCTCCCCATGGCTCCTTTGGGTCACTCAGGTATCACATTATAAGTCATCCCCGACCATCCAGGTGCTCTCTGGCATAACACCCTGTTTTATTTTTTCTTTGTAATATCAACATTTTATTTAAAAATTTTTGCTTGCTTTTATTTTTTATTGGGATGGGGGCTCCAAGAGCACAGAGACCAAATAGTGCCTGGTTCTAAGAAAATGCTCATTCCACGCCCATTAAATGGATGAATGGGAGTCGGGGTGCACTCTGAAAGATGGGTAGTCTTCCAGGATGAGGAAATGAAGTGGACAAAGGAGTGAAGTCAGGAGTGAGCGCAGCCTGTACTGGGAGCGGCTAGTTAAACTCTAGCGGAGGACTAGTTAGGGCCTAGTGGGAAAGGGGCTGGGGACACAGGCTTGATCTAGATTGTGGAATACCCTGAAGGTTAAACTGAAGAATAAGGAGTCCCTCCTGCAGGGTAACAGGAAGCCATTGAAGACCTTTGAGCTGAGGAGTAACCTAATTAAAACTGTATCTTTTTAAAAATAATTTTTTATTTATTGATTTTTTTTAAAGAGAGAGAGAGAGAGAGAGAGAGCAAAAGAGAGAGAGAGAAATATCCATTTGTTATTCCAACTTATTTATACATTCATTGGTTGATTTTTGTATGTGCCCTGACCGGGGATTGAACCTGAAACCTTGGCATATCAGGACAACGCTCTAACCAACTGAACTACCCAGCCAGGGCCTAAAACTGTATCTTGACAAAATTAATTCAGAGCCTGCTGCTAAAAGGACTGAAGCAGGGCCAGCGCCATAATTTTTAGGACCCATTGAAAAATGAAAATGCAGATCCCTTGTTCAAAAAGCAGGAAAGCCCTAGCTGGTTTGCCTCAGTGACTAGAGCGTCAGCCTGCAGACAGAAGAGTCCTGGGTTTGATTCCGGTCAAGGGCACATGCCTGGGTTGCAGGCTCGATCCCCAGTAGGGGGCATGCAGGAGGCAGCTGACCAATTATTCTCATCATTAATGTTTCTATCTCTCTTTCTCCCTTTCCCTTCCTCTCTGAAATAAATAAAAGTATAGTCAAAAAGCAGGAAAAATGAGCCATTCAAACTACTGAAGTATAAGATGTTTTCCTTTCTTCCTCAGTTCTTTTCTCAACTTCTCATGGCATTTTTATTTGCTACTTAATGTTGTTCAATTACCACTTTAAAAAATATATTTATTGATTTTAGAGAGGGAGGTAGGGAGAGGGAGAGAGAAACACTGATGTCAGAGAGAAACATCAGTTGGTTGGCACAGGATGATGCTCAACCAACTGAGCTACAATGACCCGGGCATCTCTCTCTTTCTCGATCAATGAATAAAAATTAAAAAAGAAGTGCTTCGCTAAATCAGGGAAGTAGTATGACTGAGAAAGAACATATAATGTCTTGAGCATTCATGTCTCCTAGAAGACCATTGCCTTCTTCCTGTTTTCAAAGGAAGTTCTGTTCGAAAGGAAAGTTTGGCCTTTCAGCTCTCAGCATTTCCACGTATTCAGGTGTAGACATAACACACTTACCTTGTCCTCACTCCGAGTCTCCCTGAATTCCCATGCATGGTGGTTACATCCGAGTTCTGTGCTCATGGAGCATCATGAATGGCATATTGTACATACTGTCTCTGCTCACACTCACGCTCTATTGCTCCATGAGACTTCCCTTACAAAGCACAAATTCAAAGACAAAATTATGAAGAATTGCCCCACCAGTTGCTCAGTGGTTAGAGCGCTGGCCCTCAGACCCAAGGGTAGCAGGTTCAATTCCCAGTCAAGGGAATGTACCTGGGTTGCGGGTTCCCCAGCCCAGTAGGGGCGTGTGTGGGAGGCAACCAACTGAAGTGTTTCTCTCATGTCAGTGTTTCTCTCTCTCTCTTCTCCCTCCCTTCCACTCTCTCTAGAAATCAATGGGGAGAAAAGTCCTCGGGTGAGGATTTAAAAAAAAAAAATTATGAAGAATTTAAAGATGGTGACAGCAGAGCCTAAACCAGCGATGGGCAACCTTTTGAGCTCGGTGTGTCAAACTTCGCCAAAAAACTGAGCATAACTCGGGTAGAGTGTCCCTTTGAGGAAAAAACATTATTTCGCAAAATGTTTCATCCTCAGGAGCAGCAAATGTTTCATCCTCGGCATGCGGCCGCCTCAGCGGCCGCGTGTCATCAGAAATGGCTACGCGTGTCAGTGCTGACACACGTGTCATAGGTTCGCCATCACTGGCCTAAACTAAGCACAAAGCCATTCTGAGCAGGGGCTTTGTCTGAGCAGATCCCAAGTCCATGAAGCTGACCTAGACTGGAGGGAGAGAGTTTGAGGGGAAGACGGGACATGCTGAGGACTAGAGCCAAGGATTTAGGATGAGAATTGAAAGAAAAACCCCTCCCAAGAAAAGTGACAAGATTCGAAGAGAGATAGAAAGAGCTAATTATGCTTTTTAATAAAAATCAATGTATTTTTATTGATTCCAGAGAGGAAGGGAGAGGGAGAGAACTTTGACCTTACCTCTCCAGGGCTACATTGCACAAAGTCTTGAGTAGGTGCTCAGTAAATGTTTGTTGACTCAAGTGGGCAAATGATGAGGGGAGTTAAGAATTTTCACATCCCTTCTCCTGGAAAGGGGGGGGGGGAGAGGTCAATCGGGGAAAAAGGAGACATGTAATACTTTAAACAATTAAACAAATCAAACCATGGGGGTGGGAGGCGGCAGAACACCTCCGCAGACCAGCAGACCTGGCTCCAGGGCTGGGTTCTCAGGGCAGTCCTGAGGCCTGGGAATGTGGTGTTGAGAGGGATTCCCTAACAGGTGTGGTGGGAAGCCCTGAGATTGGGGATACACAGGTGGTGGGAGAAGGGGCTGTGGGACAGGAAGAGGAGGCATGGAGGGGGGGCGTTGGGGGCACCTGGTAGCAGCTCCCACCAGAGGAATTTCCCTCCGTGGTGGCCTCTATCCATCTCCATGTGCCCTGTTCCAGCTGCCATCCTGCTGGTCTAGCACCCTGACTAGTCTCTTGTATCCCCTTTCCTTGGTTTCTGGCTCCTTCTCCAGTCCTTCACATTCTGCCCCTGTATCTCCTGGATCTTAGTCTCTTTTTAACTCCCTGCCTGGGTCCCCCGTCTCAGCATGTGCTTGCTTCCCTCCCAGCCTCTGTGTCTCTCTGGGTTCTCTCTCCGTATGCTGCCCAGCCATGGCCTCTCTCCTTCCACCCACTCGGATCCAGTCCAGGACCTGGGGTGGCTGTCAGGGAGAGACCTCCTGGTCCTGAAGAGGCTGCAGGGGGCGGGCCCAACATCTCCGGGTTTGCATATGCATGAGGCTGCCCGGGCCAGCGGCGAGGAGGCGGGGTTTCTGGGGGTGGGAAGGGGGCGGGCAGCCCCAAAGCTGCTGACTATAAAGACTGCGCTCGGCGACCGCCGGCTCGCGCTGCTGAGGAGCGGAGCCTCGGGCGGGGGTCTCCTATCCCGGGTTGACCCCAACTGCGCGTCTCCACCCCACCCCGGAGGCCGCGCTCACCCGTGCGGCGGGCTCTGCTCGGCGGAAGACTCTCCAGTGGTCACCCAAACCTGCTCCACAGGCTCTTTCAATCTCGGATTTCGGGGCGGCCCCCTCCCCCACTTCTCGCTCTGCTTCTTTGCACCCCGATTTGTACTGCGTTTCTCTCCGGTTTTGCTGCCGTCTATTTTTGCATCCCTTTTCCTTTGGCTTCTAGGAGGTGGAGTGAAGCTGCACTCGTACCCCTTCCCCTTTTTATCCTCCCCTGCTCTGACAACCCCCCCCCTTTTTATCGCAGTTGGGGGGCCTAGGATCTGTGCATCCCACGCCGCGTTGCCAGCAACCCGCAGCGCGTGGCCGTGCACCCCGGAATTCGCAGCAGCTGCATATCTGAAGGGGGTCTCCCTCGCTCCGGCTGCCTTTGCTCCCGGAGCATTCCGGTACGTGGGAGGGGGGCTACAGCGCACCGCACCCCAGCTTCTTCGTAGCCCCCCGCCCCGCGCGGTACTCGTCCCCCGCCGCCAAGATGGTCACCCAGAAAGAGAAGAAGAGCTGCGGGCAGGTGGTTGAGGAGTGGAAGGAGTTCGTGTGGAACCCGCGGACGCACCAGTTCATGGGCCGCACCGGGACCAGCTGGGGTACGCGGGGCAGCCGCGCAAGGGGCGGGGGGGGGGGTCCTCTTGGTGATGCCCCGGGGGCACGAGGTCTTGTTGGCGTAACCCCAGCTCCTTTCCCGTCCCGGCGTCCGACCCCCCTGCGGTGCTCTGGGCTGGGAGGGGACCAAATCGCTGGTCTAATCTCCTTGGCTGGCGCTGCGGAGGCGGAGAAAGTAGGTCACCGCCGCCTTCCCGCCCCCCGTGGAGCCCCCTCGCGCGGGGGGTCGCGGGCTCTGCGCGCGTGTCCGCACCGCGGCGCTCGCGCTCGCGCTCGCTCTCGGGGGCTGGTCTGCTCCACACGGTGGCCCTCCTTCCCCAGAAGACGCCCCTTTCCTCCCTACGGCTCCCAACCAGCTAGCCAAGCCCGTCTATTTTTAGTTCGTGCCCACCCCTGGACCCTGGGAACATGCAGGAGAGGGCGGGTCTTGGAGCGGTGGGAATGTGTGCTGGAAGGAGGGGGATTCTTCAGAGCGGAAGTTGTCTGGATCCCACTGTGGAGCATTGGGAGCCATCTGTGGCTGCTCTGTGGGTGGGGGGGTTTGGGGAGGAGAGTCACTGTGAGAATTTTGAGGCTGGATGTTTGTCTGAGATGTCGCAGGTGCAGGGAGGGTTGCTCACTGGTGGGGCGATGTGTGCATCGTTTGGCCTAGGGTGGCTTGGGGTTGGGGTGGCAGGACTCAGGGTGTGTGGAGGGAGTTGTGTCTGGTTGAGGGTCTGGTGCTGGGCATGGGTGCAGGTGAGGGGTGGAGTTCTTCCAAAAGGGATGGCCAGACTGGGAAATCTGAGCACAGGGTACACGGTGTGACACCATTTACAGTTCATCTGCACTGGTCCCAGGATGTCCCCATCAGCCCGTCCACCTGGGGCCCTTGAGGTAGTAGGTCCCATGCAGTCCTTGCCCGGAGGGAACCTGAAGTCCAGTCCTTGGGGTTGGAGTGGTCCGTGAGCACTTGGGAGAACCTGAGGAAGCTTCATGGGGGAAGTGCCTTTGAAGTGGAAGGACTAGGGGCTGCCAGTGGTGGAAACAGCAGGTACCCATACTCAGCTGAGGCGTGACAGAGTGCCGTCTCATAGCCACCGAGGACCTGCTCTCGGCTGGGAAGGCTGTGGGAGATTCTGCCTTTACTCCCCACCTCTGGCCTGAGTGTTGTGTGTGCGTTGGGGGTGGGGTGAGTGTTGACGGTTCTGGACATCCGTCTCTGAGGGATTTTGTAGTTAGGAAGGAGCTGTGTTCAAGATTTGGCTTCTGTGGGGCGCCAGGAGAGAGAGAAGACTGTGCTATCTGAGTGTGAGGGTCTACACTTTCCGGGTGGGATGAGAGTTATGGTTGTGAACCGGTGGCCAGTGCCAGCTTCAGAAGTTGTGTGCTGTACAGCTTTAGGCGAGAGGACCGATACAGCAGGAACAGATGTGCTTTTTCAGGGCCATGAAGGGTTGAGAAGTTGGGAATGTAATTCGAAGCAAAATCACTGTGGCCTATACTTGGGGTTGTCTCAGCAACGAGAGTTTAGGTCTCTTGTGGCCTCCACAAGGTCAGGCTTCACAAGCCTCAGGGTGCCCTAGGACCAGGAGGGGGCTGGGAGTCATGGCTGGAAGCCAGGCACAACGGCCTGTTTCCAGCTTGTCTCATTTTCCTCCCCCGGGGAAGGCCCTACGATGTCCCTGAGGCTCTGTGACCTGTCCCAGAGCAGAGCCTCTGAGTGGGAAAGGGGTGTGTGGGATAGGTGAGGTCATGGCAGGATCACCTGCTGACCCCGTTTCCTCCTCCCTAGCCTTTATCCTCCTCTTCTACTTCGTCTTCTATGGCTTCCTCACGGCCATGTTCACCCTCACCATGTGGGTGATGCTGCAAACTGTCTCTGACCACACCCCCAAGTACCAGGACCGACTGGCCACACCAGGTGAGTGAGGAGACTCTACCACCAGCCCCTCGAACGGCTCTCGTGCCCCTAAGCCTCCCAAAGGAACTCCAAGGCTGAAAAGAACGCAGAATTCTCAGAGGTGTGGTTCTGACGATCCAACCACCATGTGCTGGGAAGTTCTTGAAGTCCGCTTTCCTTTCCCACGTCCCACAGCTGAGAGCTATGTGACCTGGGGATAGCTTCCTCCCAGGAAGAGGATCTTAGATCTTCGTCCCATCCCTCACCCTGCGGTTCCCTGTATCCGTCTCCTGCCCTCTGTGTGTGGTCCCACATCTTTTTTATTATTATTATTATTTTTTTAATATATTTTATTGATTTTTTACAGAGAGGAAGGGAGAGAGATAGAGAGTTAGAAACATCGATCAGCTGCCTCCTGCACACCCCCCACTGGGGATGTGCCCGCAACCAAGATACATGCCCTTGACCGGAATCGAACCTGGGACCCCCTCAGTCCGCAGGCCGACGCTCTATCCACTGAGCCAAACCGGTTTCGCATGGCCCCACATCTTATACACAGCCCGCACTCCTGCCCTTGTCTGGCTATAGGCTTGATGATTCGCCCCAAGACTGAGAACCTGGATGTCATCGTCAATGTCAGTGACACTGAAAGCTGGGACCAGCACGTTCAGAAGCTCAACAAGTTCCTGGAGCGTGAGCGCGGGGCTGGAGACGTGGTTTGCAGGACCTTGGGCAGGGGGTTGGAGACCCTGGAAGTGGAACACCAGGCCCATGCGCTCTCTCCCCCATCTCCTCAGCTTACAACGACTCCGTCCAAGCCCAAAAGAATGATGTCTGCCGCCCTGGGCGCTATTACGAACAGCCAGATAACGGAGTCCTCAACTACCCGAAACGTGCCTGCCAGTTCAACCGGACCCAGCTGGGTGACTGCTCTGGCATTGGGGACCCCACCCACTATGGTTACAGCACTGGGCAGCCCTGTGTCTTCATTAAGATGAACCGGGTAACCATGACCTTGGTCCCTAGGGGGAATGGAGGAGGGAATTGGGGCCACCATCTACTGACAGTTGCGTCCTTTCACTGAGGCTAATGGGCGTTAGAGAGATGTTTGGATGGTTGAGTAGCTGAGAGAACAAGAAAGATGGGGCCATTGGAGGCTGAGATCCATGGCTGGAAGGTGAGTCTTTGGCAACTTCTTTTTCTAACTCTCACCGCTCTCCTCACTCCAGGTCATCAACTTCTATGCAGGAGCAAACCAGAGCATGAATGTTACCTGTGTGGGGAAGGTGAGCTTTTTGGACCTTGTCCACCTGCCCACCTGTTTGTATATCATGGTTTTCATGTAATTCACTCATCTCTTCCCATCTCCTTTGCTCCCAGAGGCCCCATCACTATAGGGATAAGGGGGTAAGAGAGGGCTCCAATATGGATCAAACTCCAAGGGGTTCCTGTTCCTCTTGCTTCTCTCTAGGATGCAGAATCCAGCTCTTGTGTGGATAGACACCCTCCCCCCCGCCCCCCGCTTCCTGACTCCCCCAAGCCCTGGCCTCTGGCTTCTCTCTTTAACCTTTCCACCTTCTTCTCTACTCCCTGATAACCATGTCTTCTGCTCTCCCTCCCATATCTCACCTGTCCCCCAGTTCTTTTTAGGGATCTGGTAGCTGCTGATCTGTTCGCACCATCTGCTACCACTAAGGTGTCCATGGAGCCCCACTGTCTCCACCTCTGTCCTGTCTAGAAACTTCCTGCCAGCTCTTCCCTCAACCCCTCTCCTTGCTTCCTACTGAGCCTAACTCATTTATCTGTTCTCTCTTGGCTCTGCTCTAGAAACTGATTCCTGAGGATGGGGTAAGAACTTGAGGTGGGAGTGGAGTCGGAGGCTTCAGTATCCTTAGCGCTCTTCAGGACTTCCCAGTCTATTGAGAGAGACAGGATACCTCCCCCTGCTCACACACAAACACACACAGACTCACAGCTCAAGGGAAACAGAATAATCTGGGGTGAAAAAACAAAGGGAAGTCTAGTGAGCTTCCGCGTTCCTTCCATCCCTAACAAGCTCTCCCTTCTACCCTCCTGTGCCCCCACAGCGAGATGAAGATGCTGAGAATCTGGGCAGCTTTGTCATGTTCCCTGCCAATGGCAACATCGACCTCATGTACTTCCCCTACTATGGCAAAAAGTTCCACGTAAGTTCTACGGGAGGCCGCGGGGTGATGGCTCCTCAAGCGGAGCAAAGTCCTTGAGGAGGAGGCCAAATTGCCATGGGCCTGGTCCCTCACTCTCCTCCTCTGACCCAGGTGAACTACACACAGCCCCTCGTGGCCGTGAAGTTCCTGAATGTGACCCCCAACGTGGAGGTGAACGTGGAATGCCGAATCAACGCCGTCAACATCGCCACAGACGATGAGCGAGACAAGTTTGCTGGCCGAGTGGCCTTCAAACTCCGCATCAACAAAACCTGAGACCCCCTTCCTCCTGTCCCCACCTCTTTCCTATGGATGCTTCTGGAATGTCCCTTTGCCCTTACCTCTGAACCCAGCCTGGTTGATGTCCATTGTGATTTCCCCACTTTCACACATTTTCCACCATCTTCTCCCAACTCTACTCAGTCAAAGACAGAAAGGTGGGATCCCAAGATGGTCACGGAGGAGAGGAGCTGTTCTGGTTCTGGTTTAGCTGTGAGTGGGGTGTCCCCACAGCTACCCTCCTATCCCCTGAGAGATATAGAAAATGCCTCCCCGTCTTCACACGCACGTAAACGCAACCTCACTTCACCCCTTAGCTTCCAGACAGGAATGGGGCACTCCATTCTCCCATTCCTCAGTGCAGCCACTGCCACCTTCTCCGAGGTCCCACACTTCCCCCTACTATACACTGTTGCTGTCTTGGTGGCTTTTAATTTACCCGGTTCCTCTGGTAGGTCTTTCTCCACCTCCTCTCCATCCCTATTCTCTTTTCAGGACAGTTGGCTCCGTAGTCTTTTCCCTGTTTCCCGGTACATTCCACTTCTCATCCGAAGGTGAACGTGTGAGCTGGGAGTAAGGGTTTGGAAGTCTCTATTGGTCTTGCTGGAAAATTCTCTCCCTGGTCTCTATCGCCCAGATAGGCACTGCTCAGAGGGGCAGGGCTGACCTAGGCGGAATATCCACTTTGTTTTTGCGGATGGCTCCCTTACCCCTGTCCGCTTTCCCAGAATATCCTTCACGTTCCCCTTCCCAGGAGCCCTGGGGGAGGGGCAGCCGTCTTGGATCTGTCCCCAGTGGCCACCTTGGAAACGTCAGCAGGCTGTGGGACTATTCCACCAGCTTCCCTGGGCCCAGATCTGCCCCCACCATCCTCTTGCTGGTTTCTCTTAGCAGTTTATCAACTAATCACTAACGCCTACCCTTTCCTCTGCATTTTAGCCTGAAACTTGCAAATACCCCCTCCATTTAGGCCCTGAATTTCCCGGCTCTGTCTCCTTCGGATCTCTTTGCAGTTTCAAACAACCCCCTAGTGCCCATAGAATGGTAAAAAGAGGGACCTCCTGTATCTTGAGGTACAGAGGCGTTTTAACTGTCTCCTCCAGTGCCATTTGTTCACTTCCTCACCTCTCTAATCTCCCCATTTTTTTTTTCTTTGATGCTGCAGCCTCCACACCCCACCCACAGATGGACCCTCTCCTTTTTTCTCTTGCTGGATCTGTTTCTTCACTTTGAGTCCCCATCTTTTCCTGCACTCCCCACACCCCAGTGGACTCTCTCCGCAGTTATTTAATGCCTGTGTCAGATCTACTGTAAAAAGAGAATTAAGTACAATAAAATGAGAGCAATTATATATATAAATATATATCATACATGGAGCCCTGTGTGCGGGTGGTTCCTTTCTGAGCTTTTGGTAGAGCCCTGGGAAGGGGGTGGAGGGTGGGTTTGGGTGATCCGGGGTTACCCGGGCCTTGGGCCGCTCTTCAGAGATGACCTCTGCTGTGCAGTGTCTCAGCATCTACCTCCTAGATCACTCTTTCACCTATACTATCTTGAGATCACACAATACCAGGGACAGGAAGCCTATGTCCCTTGTACAACCATACTTATGAAGTGCCTACTATGTGCATTTTAGGCACCGTGAGGACACTTATGAAAGAGGCAAAGTTCCCACCCCCAAGGAGCTCCCCAGTTTAACGGAGAGGTGAGGAGCACACAAGAAACTCACACCAGGTAGACCTAAACGTGCCTCGAGGTAGGAGAGAAAGCTGGTGAGGACAAAATTCAGAGTGGCCAACCATTCTCTGTTGGGGCGCTCCGAATGGAAGGTTTTTTGAAGGATCAAAGGATTGGGCAGTTTGGGGTGAGAATAGCATCAGCAAATGTCTAGAAAGATGAGAAAAATGGACTAGAAGAGACAGATCTCAAAACGGTATGAACCATATGATCTTAATTTTGTGTAAAAAAAAAAAAAAAAAAAAAAAAAAGCACGCCCAAGCATAGAAAAAGGGGTGGATGGGTCTACACAACAATGTTTATTGAAATATATGGGATGGGTTTATAGCTAACTTTTTCCTTGGGGCTTATTTGCTTTTGTTTGAGATGCGTTGGTCTTAGTACTTGCCTCGAAAAATAGCTCTATTACACATGCGTGCAGATAGGCAATTTTATCCTGAATGCATTGTAGAAACAACATGGATCAGTGGGTTTTGGTTATTGTTATTTCAAAATTGGATAATATTATGCACTTTTGTGCATCTCACTTTCTTCACTCAATAAATTTGTCACTACTTCACCTGGTAGGGCTCTAATCATTTTTAAATGGTGGCATATGTTTTTCTATTGGTTCATTCTTCTCTTAATTTGTTAAAGCTCCTTGACAGCAGCAGAATTAACTGTTTTCCACATTGTAAAATTCCCAACTGATTGTTTGTCTCTTGAGTTTGTGCCTGCTTTTACTGTTCGAGGGTTGTGTTTTCAGATAGTCAAATATCAGTTATTTTGTAGTTTCTGGGTTTCCAGACACTAGAGTATACACATTATTTTCTAGATTTTTTTTTGGGGGGGGCAGGATTTTTATTTTTTGTTGTTGTCAATTCTCACCTGAGGTTATTTTCTCCACTGACTTTTAGAGTGGAAGCAAAGGAGGGAGGGAGGAGGGAGAGAGAGAGAGAGAGAGAGAGAGAGAGAGAGAGAGAGAGAGAAGCATCAATGTGAGACACATTGATTGGTTGCCTCCTACACGTACCCCAACCAGGGCGGGGTTGGAACCTGCAACCCAGGTACAGGCCATTGACCGGGAATCGAACCAGAGATTCTTTGGTGCACAGGCAGATGCTGTAACCATTGAGCCCATGGACCAGGGCAGGATTTAAATTTCATTTAAAATTGACATTCCCTTTAATTCATCTGGTTTATTTTTGTTTTTGTAAATTAGGAGTCCAATTTTATTTTTCCAGTTGTGTCAGCTTCATTTAAAAAATCCATAATTTATTCCCACTAAATTGAAAAACTTTGGCCATATAATAACATTTCCTATATACTGAGGTCTACCTCTGGATTCACTCCTTGCTGCACCTGGGCTATTTACCACTCCATATATCAAGCTATATTGTCTAATTTGTTGTTTCATGGTATGCTTTTTCATATTTAACAAGCAAGTTCCCCAATTCTCCTTTTATTTTTATTTATTTATTTTTATTTCTTAAATATATTTTAATTGATTTCAGAGAGGAAGGGAGAAGGAGAGAGAGATAGAAACATCAATGATGAGAGAGAATCATTGATCGGCTGCCTCTGGGGATCGAGCCCGCAACTGGGGCATGTGCCCTTGCCCGGAATCAAACCTGGGAAACCCGGCCAGGGCTGGTTGATTCTTGCATGTGCCCTGACCAGGGAGCAAACCCTCAACCTTGGCATATGGGGACACTGCTCTAACCAACTGAGCTACCAGGCCAGGGCTGCTTTTGTTACTTTAAATTGAATGTTTTTTCAGTGCTTTTAAAAACCATTAATATTTCTCTATTATCTGTCTACCTTCCTACATTCTCTCAGTTCTATCACATCTCTATTAAGGCTTGAGCTTTTAGGCACATGTGATCTAAAAGGTAGAGAATTTTTTTTTTTTTACCTTCTTGAGTGTCCTAAAACATTTGTTAGTGGGCATCCCTGTTTAGTTCTTGATTCTAATTGAAATTATCCTATGTTTAACCATTAGAATACTTCTTGTTATTCCATTACTGTTTTTTAAAGAATGGCTGATGAAATTTAATCAAATTCCTTTCAGCATCTGCTGATATGATCTTATTTTTCTTCATTCATTTGTTAATGTAATGAATTATGTTGATAGATTCTCTATTAAACCAACCTTGTGCTCCTGGAATAAACCCTACTTGGTTAGTGTTAATATATATATATATATATATATATATATATATATATTTTTTTTTTTGGTTACTCCTACACATCTTTTTTCTTTCTTTTTTTATTCAACTTATTGGGGTGACATTGGTTAATAAAATTAAATAGATTTCAGGTGTCTAATTCTATAAAATACCATCTATATATTGTCTTGTGTCTTCACCACCCCAAGTCAAGTCTTCCATTAGGATTTATGCCCCTGTACTCTCTTCTACCTCTCCCCACCCCCTTTCCCTTTGGTAATCATCACACTGTTGTCTGTGTGTTAAGAGGTTGTTGTTTTTAATCCCTTCACCTTTTTTACCCAGCCCCACAACCTCCCTCCCCTTAATAGTCTTTAGACTTAATGTATAGGTACTATTTTGAAATATTGCAGCCATAATTTGGCTTCTAGGTTTTTAGTATATTTATCAAGTTTTTTAAAAATATGTATTTTTATTTATTTCAGAGAGGGAGGAGAGCTAGAAACATCAATAAAGAGAATCATTGATTGGCTGCCTCCTGCACAATCGGGGATCGAGTCCCGCAACCCAAGCATATGCCCTGACCAGGAATTGCACCGTGACCTCCTGGTTCATAGGTTAACGCTCAACCACTGAGCCAACCCAGGTGGGCTTTCCATTAACTTTTTTGAGTTGGAAGGGAGTGGGAGAGACACAGAGAAAGAAACATGGATGTTGATGTCAATTAGTTGCCTCTGGCGCGGCCCCTACTGGAACTAGCCAGGGATTGAGCCTGCAACTACTAGTAAGGTATGTAACCTTGACCGGATTTGAACCCGTGACTCTTTAGTCCATGGGCTGATGCTCAATCCACTGAGCCAAACTGGCTAGGGCTCTTTATTAGGTTTTAATATTAAAAGTACTTCACATGAATTGGAAATTTCACTCTTTCCCTAAGGCCCAGGACAATTTAAATACCACTCATTGGACCATTTGGTTCTTATTCTTCTCCACCCCCTCAATCAAGTGCTTGAGTTAAAAAAATATTTTTTAAAAAGTTACTGCTTTTGGATTTATCCTTTTAATTAAGCTTGCTTAGGTTCATATCTTTTCTAAATAATGAAAGCATGGTTGTACATTTCCTCAGAGCACTTTTGCTGGGTGTCTCATAGATTTGGGTGTCCTGTGTTCCTGAAATTGGGGAAACAAGTTTCCTAACTTATTCCAAACCTCCATGGGGCAGGGCTTGGGCTCTTGAGAGAACAGGGGCCATGTCTGCCATGGGGCCCCAGGGCTTAAACAGTGATGGGCACAGACTGACTAGAAGGGTAGATAAATGAACACAGTGAAGTGAGCAGATGGGACCAGAGAGGTTAGGGACTCATTAAAAGTCACACAGCTCAGCAGAGCTGGCCTGACAATCCACCTTATAGTTCTCAGTTTAATAATCTGTCAGATCACAAAGGGATCAGCAGAGCCAGAATGGATCTGCCTTTTTTTTTTTTTTTAAATGTTTTTATTGATTTTAGAGAGAGGAAGGGAGAGAAATATCAATGTGAGAAACATTGATAGGGTTTCTCCCACATGTGCTCTAACCATGCCCTGACTAGGGTCCAAACCACAACCTGTGTATGTGCCCTTACCAGCAATCGAACCAGCGACCTTTAAATGCATGGGGCGACACTCAGCCAACGAGCCACACCAGCAAGGGCTGGATCTGCTTTTCAAGTACAGCAGAAATGAAACATAGCTAGGGACACATTCTAGGGAAATATGAGTAATGGGTGCTGGACGCTGATCAGAAAGGGAGCTTTAAGGTGGTCTACAGGAATGAGTTTGCCAAGGGCCCAGTAGGTGGGAGATGGTAATTCTGGTCTCTGGGGAAGTGTTTGGCATCCCTTAAGAGAAAAATGGTTTTGAGACCAGGGTGGCCAGTGGCTTTACAGCCATCTGGGATCCACAGGGCAAGCCAAAGGACTCCCACTGGCACTTTAAGCCTGGTTGGTAGGCTGAGAGGACAATGGCCCAGAAACCCCTCCAAACCTTCGCACTTCTCCCTCTACCCACAGGGAGGAGGCAGGACAAGCTGTGTCCCATTGTCTGGCCACCCCCTAAGCACTGGCTTGGGCCAGAGCTAGCTTGCCCCCAGCCCCCCTCCCTGGGAGCCTACAGCAGGATGGGCCGGGGGCGGGGGCAGCTGAGCTCTCCACCCTAACCCAAGAAGCCCTTTGAAAGGTTTTCCTGGCAGAGTTTAAAGCTTCAATTCATTCAACTGCCTGGCAAGAGGCCCAGGATGAGGGGATGCTGGGAAGGCCCCAGCCCCACATCCCAGCCTTCACCTTAGCCGCCCCCACTTCCCGGGGACCCGGGCTGGCAGGCCTCCCGCTGCTTGCTCTCATTATCAAATAGCACCCACCCTCTATCCTCTGGGGAATTCAGGTATCCTGCCCCTTTCCTGTGGAGCAGATGGCTACCCCAGAGGCTCAGGCTTACTAAATTAGACATTTAAATCCCATAATCCGTGGTGAGTGGCTGACAAGAGGGCAGGAGAGAACCTTGTGCCAGCCCTGGCAGGAAGGGAGAGGGACAGAGTTATGGATTCACCCCCACCCTTGTTGTCATGCAGCCTGCAGACTGACCCAGTCTCCAGCTTTTGTTCTCCTCCTGGAACCCGGGTGTGGGGCTCCCCAGCCCACATTCCCTGGAGACTCAGGTGGCTGCTTCCCAGTGTCACCTCCTTAACTCACCCCTGCCCTGTAGGCCCCAGGCAGCCAGCACTGGCACTCACCCTCAGACACACAGGTATCAGCAAAGTTTTATTGTAAAATAAGAAACCAATATAAAAAAAAAAAAAAGTGATACAAAAGGGGAAGAGGGAAAGGGGTGCGGGTGAGGAATACAGATGTGCCTTTCAGACCCTAGAGAAAATTGATCCTGAGCATTTGGGGGAAGTAAAACAGATCTTGGAAGATACAGATACTACACTGGAGATGGGACCCTCCAGGCTGTGGATGAGGCGAGATCTCCTTTTAGGTGGTGAGGTTCCCTGACTTCAGATGGGATTTGGCCAGGCCAGTAGAGAAGGATTTAGAAGTTCCCTTCTCTTAACTAGCTGCCCAGTCATACAGGGGCAGGAACCAGCACCCCTGAGGGAGCCTAGTCCCAAACATCCGTCATTTCATTAACCCTCACAGTAAGCCCCGTAAGGCAGGTATGATTTATCAATGAGGACAATGAAGTTAGAGAAATTAAACTTGAGATAACTTCCCTGGCTAGTTTACAACCCAGTGTTGATGGCTGATTTAAAACTTAATGCTTGCATGCAGGAACATCTTCCTCCCTCCCCCAAATGGCCTTCCATAGTAAAGACCTTAAAAGTTAAGCTGAAATATCTTAGCTCCCTCCACCTTCCCTCCAAACACACCAGTGCAGGCCAGCTTCTTTAGTAGAGGCCTCAGCCAGGCAAATGGAATTCTGGGGTGTTTCTGGGGCACATCTATACCAAGCAAGGTTTAAGCTCCCAACCCCAAAAATATGCCAGGAAAGGGGACAAGGGTGGGGGTGTCCACAGGGGACAGGAAGCAGGGGATGTCAGTCTGAGTCAGGCCCCTCTCTCTTGAACATGAGTCTCTTTTTATGGCGGGAGGTAGACTGCCCCTTTTTAGATTTCAGGTGGCTGTGGAGACAGAAGAGGGAAGGGAGGAGATTACATCATCAGCGTGAGAGGTGTAGAGCCTCTCTTCCCACATTAGGTTTTGAAGGGCCTGAGGTTGGAGCAAGGGGAATTTAAGTTAAAATAGTCACCATTAACTGCAGACACGCTTACTGAGCACCGGGGGTACTTGTCTGTCTGTATTAAACTCCTTATCCCATTTGACAAGTGAGGAAACTGAGCTTGATAAGGGGGAGTAACAAAGCCACACAGGACTTGTTAGCTCTCAGGAAGGCCAAAGATTTGACCCCACACCCCGGCTCTGCCCGGCACTCCCACAGTTACCAGGCCCCTACTGGGGACCCCAGATCTGAGACAGAGGTGGCTAGAAATGGCAAGGAAATATCCATGCTCATATTTGGGCTTGAGGGGTCTGCGGACCACTCCACCTGACGCAGGGAAGTGGTTATAGGATTCAACTAGAGGACGAGTAAAGGATGTCCAGGCAGGGCCAGGACCCAACGGGAGAATTCTGTTGTCTTTGACCTTGAAGGCAGGATTACAATGGAATCCCAGGCTTTCCAACATAGGAATGCAGGGGAGTGGGGCTGAAAGGGGACCCAGGTCACTCACCTGGAGTGAGTCTTGCTTCCACCCGGGTCCTTTCCAGCCTGGGCGTCCTTTAGCTCTAAGGCTTCATTCAGTTCTCGGAACATCTCGAAGCGTGCACGCCCACGGATCTGTGGTGGGGGAGGAGGGAGAAAATGAAGTATTAGGCGAAGTCATAGAACCACTGTCATGCTCTCTTTAACAAATTTTCTTTTGAAAGATGATCCTTTAAAATGTAGGTTATGGTACAAGATGGCATCCTAAAATCAGACATCACCAGGAGCCATTGCCTCTAGGCACCACTGCCCCCTGCTGGCAAATGCCCTAATTGCAGGGAAAGCAGCCAGGAAGAAAATAGCATTTTTGAATGCTAGACCTGAAACTTAATCTTTTTTTTTTTTTTAAAAAAAACAACAACACTATTTTATTATCTACTGTGTGTCAGGAATCTGACACAAATCTCATAGGGCTAAAAGCCTGGGTGGCAGCAGGAGCATTCTTCTGGAGGCTCTAAAGAAGAGTCCATTTCCTTGCTCATCATTCGGATTACTGGCAGAACTCAGTTCCCAGTAGATGTCACTGCTGGTTACCAGCAGATGGCTGCTGCCAGCTTCTAGAGGGCACCATGGTTCCTTGACCGGTAGGGGAGGCAAACCGTTAGCTTTACTAACCCCTTAGGCTTCTTTTTGGCAGGGCCTTAAATAAAGGTCCTTTTCCTGTAACCAATCTTTCAGTGCACGTGTTGAGCCTGAACAAAGGTGCCGATATTTGCTAGATGCTGGGGCTGCAGAGGTGACTCACACATGGTCCTTGCCTTCAAAGTTGGAAGCAACTTCATTCCAGGCTCATTACGTTTCTACTAGACACATCCACATGTTCAAGTTGAAACTTAATCTCAAGACCGTGGGTCACGACCAGAGAAAGGATAGATGGGCCTACCCGCACACTTGCTACATTTGCATCTTTTATACCCTTATCCAATCCCACCAAGTAGGGGCAAGAGACTACCCATCTTCCTTTCCCAGACGTGGTACCTGAAGGGTGAAATATTCTCCATCCACTGGCATCTTTGGCGGGGGAGAGGAGTCAGTGTCGGTGGGCAGTGCTGGGGAAGAGGTAAGGAATGGTGAGAAGGGTGAATCTGGGGCAGAATTACACCCTCTCCCTCCTCTGCTTCCCCTCGCCCTGCTTGCTTATTACCTCGCTTAGTGCTCCCAGAGGGCTGCTTGGGACTCCCAGGGGGCTGTTCGAGACAAGACTCCCCCTTCTTGCGGAAATTTTCTTCCTCTGTGCGTCGGTCTCTCCCAGGACAGGCACAAATACGCACCTCAAAGCTGTCTCGTCCCAGCAGATTACCACTACCCAGGCAAGGAGAGGGAAGCAGGAGGCAGTAAGAAGGTGGGCACGACAAATAAACCAGGTCCCACCTACTCCCAACCACCTTCATCCTATGTGGAGCCTAAGCTCCAGGGCCAGGCCTATGGAGAAGCCACAGGTTAGAGGTTGCAAAGCCAGAGAAAAGAAAACTGGGGGGAGCAACAAGGAGGTTCTACATATAGGGATGGGAGAGGGAGGATGGCTGGTAGTCCTGGAGAAATGGTGGAGGGGCCGGGCACAGGGGACAGAGACAGGCAGAGGCTAGGGAGGAGCATGCCGGCACAAAGGGTGGTGTCCGAGTCCCTACTTGGAATCTTCCAGTGTGATGATGGTGAGGATGGGCCGCCGGTTCATGCCCCCCATGCAGGAGCTGTTACACATGAAGTTGTAGTGAATGGTGGTATATTCAGAGCCCACCTGGGAGAAAACAGAGGCCCAAGGTGAGGTCACCCAGCCCTGAAGCCTGTAGCCCCTGTGAGCTATAGCTCTGCAACTGTGGACTGGCAATCACCCATTTGCGGCTCCGCACACATCCCAGCTGGGTGGCCACTGACAAACCCTCCTAACCCCTTCCTCCCAGAGACCCCAGTTGCCAAACCAGACCTCAGGCGGCTCGTAGGGCACCACCACACTATGTCGAAGAGTGTTTTTGTCATCCAGATACTCGGCACGCGAATTCCCTTCCACCCGGATAAGGTGCTGAGGAGGAGCCAGACCTACGAGCAATTAGGAAAGAATCAGGCACCTGGGGACTCGGGGCCACAGCCCTGTCCCATCTGCAGCCCGACTGCTCACCGTCACTATAGTCCGTGCAGCGCTCATGGTGGGGGCAGCGCCGCACGACCTCCGTCATGTGCTCCGACTTCTTATAGATGGCCATGGCCCGGACCCGGGAATTGAGCGGGGGTGGGGAGGTGACCCACAGCTGCACGGGGCAGGTCTTTCCCATCTGGCAAAACAGCTTGTTGAGGGTATAGGAGTACTGTGGGAAAAGGAGAAAGAATGGACGGGAGGTCAGGGGACAAGCACTGCTTAAGCACCAACTGAAAGCCATGTCCTGTGTGGGGAGGGTGGCTAGGGATGGCAGAGTTGGAGACCTGTGTCCCAGAAGCTCATTTACAAAAGCTAAGGAATGAAAGGGAGCACAGAGAGGAAGAAAAGTTCCCTGGCCTCATGAGAGATGCTGGGAGTATGACGGCCAAGGTCAAGGGAGAAAATTCAACTTTGGGGCAGAGGTCAAAGGTCAGATTACACAGGTAGAAAGTAGAGAGACAAGCCAAAGGCTGAGAGAGATTCTAGTGTCCTGAATAGAAAAACTCGGGGGGGGGGGATGTGGTCAGGCATTGAACTATCACATGGAAGCCAGCCTCCCAGAGCCACTGACCGTGCAGGTTACAGACTTGGCTGTCCCGGAATTCAGGAATCCTAAATGGAAACCATAGCTACCGGGATAGGTCTTCTGGGAAGGGACAGAGGATGACAGGGTCCAGGAGGGGGCTGGTGCTGGGATAGCAGCTGCTGGTGCAGGAGTTGCTGGCACACTGGAGGCTTCATTTGGACTGTTGTCCAGACAATCTACGAGGTCTTGGGGCATCCAGCCCAGTTCATCCACTGCCTGGGAGTCTTCAGGATTCTGTGCATGAGGAAAGCGAAGAGTCAGAGAGCTAGGTTCCTAGGCAGTTGGCCCTGTAGCCCCTGGTCCCTCCCCCTCCCTAGTCCTTACCAGATTATCACTGCCATGAAGTCTGAAAGACAAGAGCAGAAAGTCAGTACTGGTTCTTGCCTTCTACAGGCCTCTACTCCTAGGGTGCTGGGGAATGGGGGGTGGGGCTTGGGGGAGGAGTAGGCAGGGGGAGGCAGTCGTTATAGAGGGTGGGCAGTGAACATGTCCCTCCCAAGAGACCTCTACTCACAAACTCCACAATTCTGAAAATGTCTCCTGACTCAGAGGGAGGCCTTCTGACGGTGGCACATCCATGGCAGCTCCCTGGAAGGCAGCGTGGCTGTGGTAGGGGGAGGAAAAGTGAGGATCCAGCATGAAATACGCCCAACACCATATCAGGGTCTGACACATAGGAGTCCCCTGACTTCCTGAGGAGCAGGGCTCCTTCACAACTTCTTCAAATATTTCAACACAACCCAGGCTGCTCCGTGCCCACCTCTCACCAGCCTTACTACACACTTGCTTGAGAAAAAAGAGATAACCAGAGGGACTTCCAATCTTCCCACCGATGAATCCACAAGCCTTCCTGGAAACTGTCCCTTCCTTCCTGATAAGGATGCAGTAACGCTCAGCCCTCTCCCGCCACCTGGGGGGAGGTGCAGCAGTGTATGCTTTCCGACCCTCATGACCAGGCCCCTGCCTGCTTCTCTGATCTCATCTCCCAGCACTCTCCCCTTCCCTGAGGCTCTGGCTGCGGCTGCCCTTCCAACACTCCCCAGTTCACCAAACTGTTGGTTCCCTCTACTGGGAACACTGGTTGTGCCATCACTGCAGACCTCAACTTGAAAACCTCCTCGGGGATATTTTCCCAGACCACTCAGACTGCTCGCCAAACTCTGTCACCCTATTTTAATGTGTGCATTTGTTTCCTTTAGTTGAATATAAACAGCCTCAGGACAGGGAAGTTAATCTTGTTCATCATAGTATTAGCATAACACCTTGCACCTGGTCGAGCTCACTGGCGACTAAGTGAATTGTTTGGAGTAAGATTCGTACTTCATTACAGATTTTAGCTAACAAAAATTGTGCACCTAAGAGGCTGGCAAAGGATCACCTGCCAGAACTCCCGTTTTGGGGGTAACTATGTACCTGCAAGGAGGAAGGCAAGAGGGGATGGCAAAGGAGTGACCCGTGGGAACTGGGGAGAAGTACCAGGGTCCCCTCTCGATCAGGGATCAAGAACACTTTGGAGACTTTAATGGAAGGGGGCTCGTAAGTAAAAATCTCTAGATTTGCCCTAGCCCCGTGGTCGGCAAACTGCAGTTCGCGAGCCACATGCGGCTCTATGACCCCTTGAGTGTGGCTCTTCCACAAAATACCACGGCCTGGGCGAGTCTATTTTGAAGAAGTGGCGTTAGAAGAAGTTTAAAAAATTTGACTCTCAAAAGAAATTTCAATTGTTGTACTGTGATATTTGGCTCTGTTGGCTAATGAGTTTGCCCACCACTGCCCTAGCTGGTTTGGTTCAGTGGATAGAGCGTCAGCCGAGGACTGAAGGGTTCGATTCTGGTCAGGACACGTGCAGGAAGCAACCAATTGATGTTTCTCTCTTTCTCTGTCTCTCCTCCTCTCGAAAAATCAATGGAAAACTATCCTCGGGTGATGATTAACAAAAAATTAAAATATAGCAGCAGTAGCCTACTTATGGGAAATGTAGAACTGAGAAAAGTGCCTGGCACATAGTAAGAGCTTAACAAATGCTTCTGTTTATAGGATAGTTCCATTTTATCTGTTCTATATTATTAGTCTAGAGTGAGAACTCTGTGATTGTGAGCGGGTGGGACTTTTGTGGTACTGCCCCATTAATGCTGGCTCACCTCTTTCAGGGAACTCAGTTCAGTAAACATGCCAGCAGGCGCTGTCCTGGGATGGTGGGCCCAAGGTGTCAGTCCCACCGGGAGGGTCGGCCCCAAGCCCATAGGTGGCCTCCCTCTCTCTCAGTTCTTGGTAGCAACTAAACTCTCAGTGCTTCTTAAAAAAGCAGGTACAGCCCAGCTGGCGTGGCTCAGTGGCTGAGCGTCCAGCTATGAACCAGGAGGTCCCGGTTCAATTCCCAGTCAGGGCACATGCTGGGGTCACGGGCTCGATTCTCAACGTGAACATGCAGGAGGCAGCTGATCAATGATTCTCTCATCATTGATGTTTCTATTTCCCTCCCCTTTCTTCTCGCAGAAGTCAGTAATAAAAAACATACATACAAAAAGAAGCAGGCAGTCATCAGGAGGAAACCTTTTGAGAGTGGGAACTTCCTAGAGGTATGTGCATCAGGAGGCCAGGATACTAAAATTGTCAGAAGCTAAACCAGACCTTCCAGAGGCTGGGGAGGAAGGATGCTTACACAGGCAGTCCCAGTGCGAAGGCGATGGACTGTCAGGACTACAGGGACAGGTCACACAACTATCCTAACAATGGCTGCTGCTCATAGGTCCAATGCTTTCAGTGGCTTATCCCAGATAGGTATCTCCGCCAGCTGAGGGAACTAAAGTTACAGGCATTAAGTCAGCCAAGCTCAGAGAGCTCTCCAGGGGGAGGGCCAAAGACTAGAACCTACGAAGCCTGAGGCTACACCCAAGCTCTAAATAATTATGCTCCCAAGGCTTCATCCAGATTCTGGAAGACACACATTTTACTACTCAGTAAGACCACTGCCAGGTAGACTCCCAGGAAAATGGCTGATTGGGTGCAGCAGGAGTCTTGCACAAAAATTCATGTCAGTGTTGTTCCTGATGGCAGGTGACAAGCAAGGGACATTATGACCCATCAGTAGGAAATGGCTAAATTATTATTTTTGTTAATCCTCACTCAAGGATATTTTCCCATTGATTTTTAGAGAGTGGAAGGGAGGGGGAGAGACAGAGAAAGAAACATCGACTGGCTGCCTCCCACATGCGCCTGCCTGGACCTGAACCTGCAACCAAGGTAGGTGCCCTTGATGGGAATTGAACCGGAGACCCTTCAGTCCTCGGGGTGGATGCTCTATCCACTGAGCAAAAGCGGCTAGGGCTATTATTATTTTTTAATCTTCACCTGAGGATATGTGGTTTGTTTTTAAAAACTGATTTTAGAGAAAGAGGCAGGGAGAAACATGGATTCACTGCCTCCCGTGTGAGTACCGAAATGGGTAAGTGCCCTGACTGGGAATTGAACTTGCAACCTTTTGCTGTATGGGACTAAGCTCCAATTAACTGAACTACACCGGGCCAGGGCAGGAATGGCTAATTAAATGTGATATACTCCCTCATAAGAGAAACTCAGTACAGAAGTTTATGAAAATGAATTTTCTGTATGTGTAACTTGATATAACTCAGAAACATGTTGAGCGAAAAACACAATTTGCTAGAAAAAAGCAAAACACAGTAACGTAAGTAGTTTATACAAATTAAAAATACAAAACAACTATTTATTGCTTAAAATCATATGTATGTTAAAATTTGAAAGACAGGCAAAAAGAAATAAAAATTCACAAAACTATGCCTCAGAGAGGGGATATGTTTGCTCATGGGGCTGGGGACTTCAGCTTTATCAACAAAGAAAAATGGAATAAAGAGCTTATCCATGCATTAGTTGTGCAATTAAAATATGGATATAAAAAAGACAAAATGTTATAATTATTTGGTGGAAATATGAGCGTTGTTATTCTCATACTTGTCTGCATTTTTCCAAAATAAGAAAATCTATAAAAAGAAAAATAACCTCTTTCCCAGATTCACTTTGGGGCCTTGGAAGAAAATCATTTGACTACACTTATGTGTCTTTCCCTGGACTGTATTCTGTTCACTGGTTATCCTCCTATAGCTTTAATCTTTAACTTTGTACTACTCTTTCATTTTGGAATCAGCTTGTGAATTTCTATAAAAAAGCCTGCTGGGATATATATGTGTTTTTATTGATTTCATAGAGAGGAAGGGATAGAAACATCAATAATGAAATAGAATCATTGATTGGCTGCCTCCTGCATGCCCCCTACTGGGGATTGAGCCAGAAACCTGGGCATGTGCTCTGACCGGAAATCCAACCCATGATCTCCTGGTTTATAGGTCGATGCTGAACCACACCGACCAGGCATCAGCAATATTTTGCAGTTTATAATATAGAGCTCTTATCCATCACTTGTTAAATTACCCCCGATTATACCATGTTTTGGATGCTATTTTAAAATTCATTTTCCAAGGTGCCTTGTTAGCGCAGTAGGTAGCGCGTCAGTCTCATAAAATTCATTTTCCAAGCTCAGATTCAATGGTTGCTATTATAAAGAAATATAATTTATATATACTGCCTTTGAAACTTG
Organism: Eptesicus fuscus; assembly: GCF_027574615.1. Taxonomy (NCBI): domain Eukaryota; kingdom Metazoa; phylum Chordata; class Mammalia; order Chiroptera; family Vespertilionidae; genus Eptesicus; species Eptesicus fuscus. The sequence continues at coordinate 10,984,637 of NC_072492.1, read as the reverse complement.
TGACTCTATTATAATCACTTGCTAGTTCTGATGATTTTAAAATAATTTTCTGTTAAAATTTAGAAACATCAATGATGAGTCATTGATTGCTGCCTCCTGCATGTCCCATACTGGGGAGCAAGCCTGAAACCTCGGCATTGTGCCCTGACTGGGAATCGAACCCTGACCTCCTGGGTCATATGTTGACACTCAACCACTGAGCCACATTGGCCAGGCTACTTATTTTTCTTCCTGAAGTGGCGAGAGTGGAATCCTTTAGTTCCTGATCTTAGAGGAAAAGCATTAAGCCTGTCACTATCCTATATAATAAAAGCCTAATATGCTAAGGCCACGCAACCACTTGCTATGACATGCACAGACCACCAGGGGGCAGACGCTCAATGTAGGAGCTGCCCCCTGGTGGTCAGTGTGCTCCCACAGGGGAAGCACCGCTCAGGCAGAAGCTGGGCTCATGGGTTGGAGAGCATAGCAGTGCTAAGGATGTCCAACTGCTGTCAGTTGGACATCCCCCGAGGGCTCCCAGACTGTGAGAGGGTGTAGGCCAGGCTGAGGGACTCCCCCCCTACCCTCTGGTTATGTATATTGCTAATGGTAACTTGATTGGGGGTGACCTTTATCAGACTGAGTTAAGTTTCCTGTTTTTAGTTGGCTGGGAAGTTGGTTTTTCTTTAAGGGTTCAATTCCTGGTCAGGGCACATACCTGGTTTTGGGCTTGATCCCCAGTAGGGGATGTGCAGGAGGCAGCCGATCGATGATGTTTTTCTCTCTTATCCCTCTCCCTCTAAAAATCAATAAAAACATATTTTTAAAAATCACAAATAGCTGTTGCATATTGTCATATGCTTCTTATGCATCTGTTAAAATTATTATTGGATTTTTATTTCAAAGAATTGTTTATTGGTTTTTAAATAGAGGAAGCAAGAGAAACATTGATGTGAGAGTGCAATATTGGTCTGCTGCCTCCTGCATGACCCCCCTCCCCCCAAATGGGGATTGAGCCGGAACCCAGGCATGTGCCCTGAACAGGAATCAAACCAGCAAACTTTCAGTGCATGAGATGGCGCCCAACCAACTGGGCCACATCAGCCAGGGCAATCATAGGATCCACCAATCTGCTAACATGGCACATCATACTGATTTTTTATAATGGTAAATCAACACTGCAGTCAGGGATAAACTTCACTTGGTCATTTTTGTATATTACCAGGTTTGATGTGCTAAAATTTATAAGATTTTGCACATATATGCTAACAGGAATATTGGTCTAATTTTCTTTTCTTGTAACATCCTTGATTTGGGTTTGTTATCACGATTACTCACCTCACAAAATGAGCTGGACAATGTTACCTCATTTATAATTACAGATTGGTATTGTTTCTTCACCAAATGTTTGAAGGGAACCAGTTTCCCCACCCTGAAGCTTCCATTTTTGGGGATATTGCTTTTAGGCTGTTTATTAAGAAATAAAAGACTCAGAAAGAACTTTTGACCCTAACCCGTTTCTGTCCAAGAGATTCAAACAGAAATACCTGCTTCAGGAAGGAGATCTTAGAATGTTCTCCTTAGCCTAATTTGAATTAAGCATGGTAAATAAGAGGGCCTCAGGAAGGGGCCTGTTAGCTAGATTGATACTGGCTGTGTCCCATTGTCTCACAGGAAAATTCTTGCTGTATGTTCTGCCTCATGGATGTTCCACTCTTCCAGAATCACCCATTCTCATTTATGAAGCCAAATACCCAGTCTCTTCTTTCTCCAAAGTGTCTTATGTGAATTCTCCATGCACATGTATTAAAACTTTGATTTTCTCCTGTTAATCTGTCTCTGTTGATTTAATTATTAGCCCAGCTAGAATTTAGAAGGTGGGGGGAAAGGTATTAATTTAAAAAATTTTTTGGCTTAAAACAACAAAACTTTATCGTCTCATAGTTCTGGAAGCCAGAGGCCCAGAATCAAGATGTTGGCAGAGCTGTTTCCTCCTGGAGGCTCTAGGGAGAATGTGTTCAATACCTCTCTTCTAATTGCTGGTGGTCTCCGACAATCCTTGGTGTTCCTGGACTTGTAGATGTATCCCTCCCATCTCCGTCTTCATCCATCACATGGCCTTCTCCCCGTGTGTGTCTGAGGTATTAATATTTTTTTTAGCCCCCACCAAGAATAAAACAGACAGAAAAGAGAAATAAGATAGCAGACTTAAACCCAAACCTCACAATAATTGCATTAAATGTAAATGGACCAAACACTTCAATTAAAAGCAGTTCGGTGGGGAAAGGAAGAGTATTTCAAAAAGTGGAGCTAGAACAAGTGGATATCCACATAGAAAAACAAACAACAACAACAAAAAACCCCCACTAAAACCAAAAACTATAAAGGTTATAGAAGACAATATGTGAGAAAGTGTACAAGAGTATCTTTCATGACCTTAGGATAAGATTTCCTAAACAGGTAACAGCAAACACTTAAAATGATGAATTTTCTCCTCTAGTCAAGCAACAGGTCAGTAGAAAATACATGTATCAGCTCTGGCCGGGTAGCTCAGTTGGTGAGACTGTCATCCCAATACCCCAAGGTGGCGAGTAAGATCCCTGGTCAGGGAACATACAAGAATCAACCAACGAATGCGTAAATAAATGTTTCTCTCTTTCCTTCCCCCCCTCTTTGCAAAATCAACGAATAAATTTTTTTAAAAATTTATCTTTATTGTTGTACGGCCAGCGTGGCTCAATGGTTGAGTGTCGACCAGGAGGTCACGGTTCGATTCCCAGTCAGGACACATGCCCCGATTGTGGGCTTAATCCCCAGTGTGGGGTGTGCAGGAGGCAGCAGATTGATGATTCTCTCTCTTCACTGATGTTTCTATCTCTCTCCCCCTCTCTGAAATAAATAAAAATATGTTAAACAATTTTTTCTTTATTGCTGAAAATATTAGATGTCCCCTTTTCTCCTCTATTGTAAACATTTTTAAAAAGGAAAAAAGCTCCCACATGTATCATATCCAAAATATGATACATATCCAAAATATGTAAAATACTACGAATCAACAATTAAAAGAGCAAACAAGCCGAAACCGGTTTGGCTCAGTGGATAGAGCATCAGCCTGCGGACTGAAAGGTCCCAGGTTCGATTCCGGTCAAGGGCATGTACCTTGGTTGCGGGCACATCCCCAGTGGGGGGTGTGCAGGAGGCAGCTGATCGATGTTTCTCTATCATCGATGTTTCTAACTCTCTATCCCTCTCTCTTCCTCTCTGTGAAAAATCAAAAAAAAAAAAAATATAATATATATATATATAAAGAGCAAACAAACCAATGTTAAAAATGGGGAAAAGACTTGAAGAGCCACTTCACATGACATAGGAATGGCCAATAAGCACATGACAACTGTTAACGGTATAACCACTTTGAAAATTATAATTTTTTATAACAAGAAACACAAAAACCTATGACCACAAAAAGAATTGAACAAGAAATGTTAATAGCACCTGGAAGGTGTGGCTTAGTTGTTGGTTGAGCAACGACCTATGAACCAGGAGACCACGGTTGGATTCCTGGTCAGGGCACATGCCCAGATTGCTCGCTGGATCTCCAGTAGGGGGCATGAAGGAGGCAGCCAAACAATGTTTCTCACCCTGGCTGGTTTGGCTCAGTGTATAGAGCTTGGGCCTGTGGACTCACGGGTCCCAGGTTCCATTGCGGCCAAGGGCACATGCCCGGGTTGTGGGCTCGGTCCCCAGTAGGGGGCGTGCAGGAGGCACCCAGTCAATGATTCTCTCTCATCACTGATGTTTCTATCTCTCTCTTCCTCTCCGAAATCAATAAAAATACATTTTAAAAACAAAACAAAACAGCCGAAACAGGTTTGGCTCAGTGGATAGTGTTGGCCTGCGGACTGAAAGGTCCCAGGTTCGATTCCGGTCAAGGGCACGTACATTGGTTGCAGGCACATCCCCAGTGGGAGGTGTGCAGGAGACAGCTGATCGATGTTTCTAACTCTCTATCCCTCTCCCTTCCTCTCTATAAAAAAATCAATAAAAACAAAACAAAACAATGTTTCTCTCTCATCCTTGATGGTTCTATCTATACCTCTCCACTCCTCTCTCTAAAAATCAATAAAATTTATTTAAAAATAGGTATTATATATAAAAAAAGAATGTTAATAGTAGCTTTATTCAAAATAACCCCAACGAATCAAGAGGCCATCAAAATGAGAATAAACAGCCGAAACCGGTTTGGCTCAGTGGATAGAGCGTCAGCCTGCGGAATGAAAGGTCCCAGGTTTGATTCCGGTCAAGGGCATGTACCTTGGTTGTGGGCACATCCCCAGTGGGGGGTGTGCAGGAGGCAGCTGATCGATGTTTCTAACTCTCTATCCCTCTTCCTTCCTCTCTGTGAGAAAATCAATAAAATATATTTTTTAAAAATGAGAATAAACAATCCAATGTAATATACTAAATAAAAAGTATCAAAATACCGATACTCTACCAATACATGCAATAATATGGACGAGTTTCACAAAAATCTTGCTGAAGAAGCCTGACACAAAGAAGCACACACTGTATGACTCCATTTATATTAAGTTCTCTAAACAGAAATAAAAATAAAGGTGGGGGTCAGAGATACACTGGGAAGAGGCATGAGAAACTTTTCTGGGACGATGAAAATATTCTACATCGAAAGGCGTTACACGGTGGTTAGATGCCAAAACTCATCTAATTGCAGTGGGTATAAACGCGACCTCAATTTATTAAAAAAGCACACTGGGTACCGCGCAGTGCCTGGTTTTTAGCAGGCGCGTCGTAAGTGACTGGAAAAGGATGACCACATATTAAGGGACGAAGATGCGGGGGAAATGGTTAAGCTTGGACTTGGCGCGGGTTCTGCCTCTCTCACTGGCAACTACTAGCTGGGACCGGCGCGCTGCACTGGGGACCGCGGGGCCGCCCCTTCCGCTTTCCGCTTTCACGACGTTCAGTCTGCGTCCGGAGTCGGAATGGTTTAGTCCAAAGCCGGGTACAAGTTTTTTCTCCGCCACAAATTAACCGTCGTTATACACTCTTTCATCGTTTAATTCTCAAACGTACTCATTCGCGAAAATACCAGGGGTTGCCCTGTGCACACTTAAAAACAAACAAACAAACAAACAAATAAAACCCTTCCCAAGCAATGGTAGCGTCCGCCTAGAGGGTAGTCGCCCAGGGTGGAGCACACCATTCAAAGAGGGGGAGGGATAGAACTTAGCATCAAAACAAAGACACGCCCGTCCTTCCCCAAAGCCGTAATTAAGTAGTCCAGGAAGAAAAAAAGAAAAAAAATAGAGGAGGGGGGTTATCAGCTTCCCTCCACAGGTAATCGGAACCAGTTTAAAAGACATTTTCTCTCTTTTTCGTTCCCTTTCATCGGGTAAATATGAGCTGCTCCGAAGGAAGAAACCGGAAATGGTACTGCAAGCGGCAGACATGTAAGTGTAGAGCCAAACAATAACAGGGCTTCTGGACCTCTCAGACCAGGATAATCCACCCGGGTTTCGCGGGCAAACCTTTCCTTTGGCATTTCCCACTTCCACGACGGATAGTATTTGATTGGATTTTCTTCGTCTAGCAGAGCCGGTTGGAAAAATTATTCCAGGAAGGACAAAGGTCCGGTAGTTGTGGGACCTTCCTTAGCAGCGTGGGCTCTCAGATCACCCCGAATAGTCATTTCAGAATGCAGTCCGAGATTTCACTAGGGTACCATGGGCTCTAAAATCTAGAGCCGGCAACATAATTTGATGAACAAGAATAGATCCAGTGACAAATGGCAAGGGGGTGGGGGGCTTAGAGAGCAACCAAAGGACTTGTATGCATGCATATTATGGACGCAGACACTGGGGCAGAGGGGGCATGCCCGGAGTGGGAATGGCGGGGGGGGGGGGGGGGGGGCAATCGGGGGAAAAGGAGACAGATGTAACACTTTAGACAAATAAAAAAATAAAATCTAGAGCCGGGAGTTCCAGATCCAAAAGTCTCATACCGTGTTATTTAACGATTCCCCGCTCCCGGCCCTGGGATGGGGATAGGGATGGGTGGGTGGGGAAGAACCCCTTAGGCCAGCGGAAAGTCCCCCCACCCCACCCCGCGCCCAGGTGTTCACGTTCCCCAAAGTCCCCCCCCCCCCCGGTGTTCAGGTTCCCAATATCCTCATTATCTACACCCAGACCTCCCAACATAGCGGCCAGCCAAGCTTCTCCTCTCCCCGCAACCCCCGGCCGAATCGCCAAGTCCCCAGCACCCAACCTCCCTGGCTGAAAATACTCGGGGTCGACAGCTCATGGACGCAGAGAGGACTAATCACACTGTCAAGAGCTTACCTGAACTTCAGGGGAGCGTATCACCGTCCTGGGAAGCACCCTCCGAGGCCGGAAGCCAGGTGACCCTGGGGGCCCAGGAGACACCTGCGTCCAGGACGGTGGCTTCGGACTTTTGAGCTCAAAACTTTTAGCGCCAGTCGGAGCACATGGGAGGGGAAAATCCCAATCCCAGCAACCCCTGCGAGACTACTGGCACAAAGCTGGACAGTGGCCATGACAAGTAAGGGCAAGCAATGTGCCGGCGGGCGGAGGCTATTGGAGAGGGGGAAGAGTCAGGATTCCGCTGTATTGGTGCTGTAGCTACCGACATTTTGGGATGGGGAAGTTAGACGAGCCAACGGCGTGAGGACAGAATTGGTGGAAACCATTTTGGAAGACTCCTGCCATTGTATCCAATTTGAAGGTGGAAGGAAGAAAGCCTTTGTACTTGCCGTTCCCTCTGCCTGGAACACTTCTCTCCCAGATAGTTGGACAGTTTCTTCTCAGCTAAAGTGTCACCTTTTAGGAAGGCTTTTATTAAGATCCCAGTCTAATGTGTTTCCCCTAAGACTCTGTATCACACCATCTTGCTTTATTTTCTTCACAGCCCTATTACTATCTGAAAATATTTGTTCCTTGCCTTCAATACACAGCAACGTAAACTTTAGTCTACTATCTTATTCACTGTTTTATTTCCCAGTGCTTAGTACAGTACTGGGAAGCAACTAAACGCTCAGTCATAAATATTTATTTAATGAATGAAGAGACTGAGGAACTTGGCGAGAAGGAAAAGTTCAAAACCTGTAAAATCAAGCATGGCGCGAGCGCCCTCTGCAGCTGAGGTGGGAAGTAGGCGCTTTAAGAACGACCGCGGGAGCTCAGGCATTTCTCGCCCAGGCAGACGCTTTCACAGTACAGCTCCCCGTAGCCACTAAGAGCCCCACGGCTTCATGGGAATGGTGACTCCTGGTCCCGCCTCTTCCTGGGGTCTCCCGCGAAATCTGAGCCGAGATGCGGAGATCCAATCGAAAGGTTGGCCCAGATCTCGCGAGAGCCAGTGGCGCGTAGGGACCAACCCGGCGAAGGTCCGCGGTGCTTTCAACCTTGGTGTCCCAGCTGCTACTTTTCATTCCCGGGGTCTTCTGCCCCCTCCCGGAAGAAGAAGGGAGGCACAGGTGGGTCTCTTAAGTCGGCTTCCGGGATCCTTGTGCATTTTGAAGCGGAGCAGCCGGAGCAACCTGCTTGCAGCCAGTGGGAAGAGGGCTGCCTGGCCGAGGTCAATGCCTGCCGCGCTTCCTCTGCAGTATGAAGACGTCCGAGGAGCCACCGTTAGCTCCCTACTGTCTGTCTGCGGACAAGGCCCCAGCTTCAGCCCGTCTCTCGCCTCAAGCTTCCCCGATGGATAAAAATACGGACCTAGAACTGATGCCACTGACATCCGAAAGGGATGATCCGCCCCGCGTGTCCCCAAATCCCATGACTGGCTCACCTGTGCCCCAGGAGCTGGAGGAGGGGGACCCAGCTTCTCTCTCCACTTCCCTGGAAACAGGGTTTTGCACTCCTAGTGAGTTGAGCCCTGGAATCAAGGAGCAAGAGCTTTCTGAAAATGTGAGCCTTCCTGCAGAGGAAACGAACAGGCCAGAATTGGGGCCTGGAGAAGCCATGGAAGGTGTGTGTGAGGAGCCTGTTCCTGAGGATGAGGGATCCATGTAAGTGGTGATGGCAGTTGACTGAGGGAATCCGAGGACATTGGAAATCTGAGATGCATGGAAGTGTGAGATATATACCTTATCCTCCAGTCCTTAGTCCCAATTCTCCAGGCCTATTTCCTCTTTGCTTTGGAGACTCAGGTTTGTTATCCCCCATCTTCCTTCCAGCACTTGGAACTACAGCTTCTCCCAGCTACCTCAGTTCCTCAGTGGTTCCTGGTCAGAGTTCAGCACCCAGCCTGAGAACTTCTTGAAAGGCTGTAAGTGGTAAGGAAAATGGGGCAGGGAGATAATCACACCAGTATGTTCACCTTCAAATACCCCATTTATCTGGGAGAAGGATTCACCAGAGGTGGGGGTAGGAGTAAGAATCTCTCTTGGACGGAACTTCACTTTCACCTAGGATTTTGTCTTCTACTTCCCTCAGGTTCTTAGGGGGCTTTACTCCCTAGACGTAGGTTTGGAAAATGTAGGTCTGTCTAGCTTTCTAACTTTTGCCTACTCCTAGGGCCCCTGATGGTTCCTGCATCTTGACCAATAGTGCTGATAACATCCTGCGGATTTATAACCTACCCCCAGAGATGTACAATGAAGGGAAACAGCTGGAATATGCAGAAATGGTAAGGATAAGGGCTAAACCAGCCCCTTCACCAGACACTGAACATCTTCTTTATCATAAATTTCCATAGGTAGCATTTTTTACCCTAAATTCTGAAGTCCTTTATTTTTATTTTGTTTTTTTAAAAATTGATTTGAGAGAGAAAGAAACATCTATTTGTTCTACTTATTTATGCATTCAACCTGACTGGGTTTGAACCTGCAACCTTGGTGTTGGGTGGACGCTGTACCCAATTGAACTAGGGTATAAAGTCATTTAAAGAGATGTTTGTCCCCTCTTTAGTCAGGAATATGTGTTTTCCATAAAAGAGTAGTGAATTTCTAGTGACAGTACTTAATTGACTTACAGATTTTTTTATTTTTAAATTTTTATTTTAATGGTATTTTAGTTTTTAATAAAATACCTCACTCGAGGATATTTTTCCATTGATTTTTGGAGAGAGACAGAGAGAGAAACATCAATATGTCGATTGGTTGCCTCCCACACGGGGATTGAGCCTGCAACTGAGATACGTGCCCTTGACTGGAATTGAACCTGGGGCCCTGCAGTCCTCGGGTTGGTTGATCATCCCTATCCAAACCAGCTAGGGCCAGGTTTTTTTTTGAGAGTACATTTATTAAAGCTGGGCACAATGAAACAAAGAAGGGCTTAGGATAGAAGAAGCAACAGGAGGGAGTCTAGGCGGGGCTGCTGTGGCTCTCTGGAAATGTTATAGGAAAGAAATGGTCCTAGGCAGGGCTGCTTTGGCTCACTGGAGAGTCAGAGAAAAGGAACCTTGGAGACAGGTTGAGGTGGTTAGCCAGGATGAATTGCTGCTGCCCATTGCTCCCCTGGTTGCAAGTCTTGTGGGGACCCTTAGAGTTTAGGAGATGCATGCCTGAGAAGGAAGAAAGGTGTGGGCGTGCTCCTGAGCGGGAGAATGCCGACAGATATTTATTAAATGATTACCAATATATCAGTTACTGTATAGTGCTGGGATAAAGTGAATGAGACAGATGAGCTGGTTTGCTTTCTTGTTTGGGAGATAGACAACAAACATGCAAACCAATAAATAATCAAGTTCATTACAAATTACATATTTTATTGATTTTTTATTGATTTTTCACAGAGAGGAAGGGAGAGGGATAGAGAGCTGGAAACATCGATGAGAGAGAAACATCGATCAGCTGCCTCTTGCACACCCCCCACTGAGGATGTGCCCGCAACCAAGGTGCATGACCTTGACCGGAATCGAACCTGGGACCCTTGAGTCCGCAGGCCGACGCTCTATCCACTGAGCCAAACCGGTTTCGGCATCATTACAAGTTATAATAAATGTTATGAAGGAAGTAAACAGAATGAGGAGAGAATAACGAGAGGATACCACTGAGATAAAATGGTCTGGGAGCCCTGGCTGGTTTGGCTCAGTGGACAGAGCGGCAACCTGCGAACTGAAAGGTCCCAGGTTCGATTCTGGTCAAGGGCACATGCCTGGGTTGTGGGCTCAATCCCCAGTGAGGGACTTGCAGGAGGCAGCCAATCCATGAATCTCTCCCATCGTGGATGTTTCTATCTCTCACTCCTTCCTTCCTCTCTGAAATCAATAAATATATTTTTAAAAATTATCTGGGAGGGGGCCCTTTGAAAAGGAGACATGTAAACTGAGACCTGAAGGATTATGAGATCAGTCATGTGAAGAGCTGTAGAAAGAACATTCTGGGGAGAGGGCTGGGAAAGAGCTTTTTGTGTTCAAGGAACAGAAAAAAGACTAATGCACCTGGACTGAGGCCAGTGAGAGGGGAAGCGTGCTGGTTATGGAGAGATGGCCAGTAGCCACATTGTGTTAGATCTTGTCAGTAAGGCATTTGGAGTTTATTTGGGAAGCCATGTAGAGTTTTAAAGCAGAGGAGTAAAATGATGGCTGAATTTTAGAGAATGGATTGTGGGTGGGCAACAGTGAAATCAGGAAGATTCATTAGAATGCGTTTTTCATGGTCCAGGCAAGAAATGATGGTGGCTTGGGCTAGGGTATCAGGAAAGATGGGGAGATGTTGGTGGGTTCGAAGTATATTTTGTAGGACTTGGAGGTCAATTGCATGTGGAGATGCAGGGAAGGAAGCAGTCAAGTGTGGTGTCCAGGTTTTGCTGCCAGATGGATGGTATGATTTACTCAGAGCAGGAAACAGCGATATAAAAAGGTATTGGGACAAGTCAAGAGTTTTTAGGTGCATTAAATGTGAAATGTAAAACTAAGGGGAGAAATTGGGGCTAGGGATATACTTTGAGAAGTGGGAGAGCATGTAGATGGTATGTTGTGTCTTGAGAATGGATTCAGTCTCAAGAGAGAGTGTAGATGGAGAAGGAGAAGGCTCAAGCAGAGCCCTGGGCGTTCCAGCATATGGAGGAGGAGTGCAGAAGAAATTACAAAAATGGAGGCAAAGAGTCATGCCGAATGCTGTTGAAAGTGAGGCAGGTTTAGAGAATAACCCAAGAAGACATTAGTGATCCTGACAGGAGTACTTTCAGAGGAGTGATGGAGGCAGAAGCCGATTAGAGTGGGTGGGAAAGGAAATATAGACACTTCCTTGGAAGAGTTTTCTTACGACAGGAAACCTGTTCGAAGTATATTTTGTAGGACTTGGAGGTCAATTGCAAAATTTAAGGCACTCCATACCCTGGTGACCAGAGGGACTGTGAGTCCAAAAAAGGGTTAATGGTTGCTTTTGTGATGTCAGGAATAACTTCAGTAGACAAGAATTGGTGCTCTAGGAGAGAGAAGGGTTAACAAAGTCACTGAGTAGCGGGGTGAAGACAGGCTCCAGAGTACATTAGAGGTCTTTGATAGGTTCAGAACAATTCCTTGCTGTAGAAGGAAAGGCAGAAGATGCAGTCAGAGGCACCTGTTTGGTGTTTGGAAGATTTCAGTGTCTCTCTGTTGGCTTCCCAGTGAAGCATAAAGGGAGCTTATTAGCTGAAGGAGAGGGCATGTGGGCAGAGAGCAGGAGTGAAGGATCGGTCCTGGAGAGCTGAAGATCAAAACCACCAAAGAATGTGGCAGTATTGCTCATCCTTGCCCAGTGCTCACTAGAAATGTGTTGCCATCCATTTAAAGTCAAACCCATTAGCGTGGTTATGCATCTTTCCCCAGCAAGTTAATTGACCATCTGAGTTTGTAAAATGAGGATGATGATAATAACACTCACCTCACAGAGCTGTGAAAATTGAAAGAATTAAGGTGCTTAAAACAGTGCCTGACGTATAGTAAGCACTTGTAGTCACTGGTATTAGTTGAGTGCAGACATGGAGGATAGTCTGGTTGGGGTTTGTCAGGGGAGAAAGACAAGGGTGTCTTTTAAAAAATGTATGTTTTTATTGATATTTAGAGAGAGGAAGGGAGAGGGATAGAGAGATAGAAACAGATGAGAGAGAAACATCAACATTGATCGGCTGCCTCCTGCACACCCCCACTAGGGATCGATCCCACAACCCAGGCATGTGCCCTGACTGGGAATAAAACCAGTGACCTCTTAGTTTGTGGGTTGATGCTCAACCACTGAGCTACACCAGCCATGATGTAAATATATTGTTGATAAAGCTGATTAATTGTGGTAGAAATGGCAGAGCAAGCGAGCAGGATGGGTTGGAGATGGTAGAGACTGTGGTGGTGACAAGGCCCAGGACTCAATTATGGTGTCAGTTATAGCTGTGGGTGCTAAGGAGGTGAAGGAATGGGAAAGGCCATGGTATTGGATGGATGCATCATTCTTTCATTGATTCGTTTATTCAACACTATTTTTTTTTTTTTTTTTAGTACATTCTATGTACCAGGCCCTGTTTTATAAGCTGAGGATTAGTCAAACAAAAACAGGGAAAAGTCCCTGTCCTTGTGAAACTTATATTCTAGTGTGGGGAACAGGCAACTAAAAAAAATAACAAAGTAAAACATATGTATAGTACTTGGGCTAGGGTGGTGTCAAGAGAGATGGAGGGATGTGGATGCATTTGAAGTATCTTTTGTAGGACTTGGAGGTCAATTGAATGTGGAGGTGCAGGGGAAAAAGCAGTCAAGGATTATGTCCAAGTAATTTTTTTAATCCTCACCAGAGGATTCATTGGTTTTAGAGAGAGAGGAAGGGAGAGATAGAGAAACTTCAATGAGAGAGAGAAACCTATACTCGCCCAGCCTGTGGATCAAACCCGCAACTAGGTATGTGCCCTACTGGGAATTGAACCCGCAACCTTCTGGTGTATAGGATGACACTCCCACCAACTGAGCCACCCAGCCAGAGCTGACCTCACTATTTAGATGACATTTGAGCAGAGATCTGAAGGAAGGAAGAGAGTGAACCAAGCTGATGTTTTGGGAAAGAATACAGTGGGCAGAGAATAGCAAGTTCAAAGTCCCAGTGGAAGTGCAAGTCACCAAGAATAGCAGGAATATCTATAGGGAGTGAGACAATAAACCAGGAGATAAAGTCTCAGTGAGTGAGGGAGGATGAGAAAAAGTGGGGAGCTAGACTGATGGCAAGAACTGGAGAGAAGCTAGAGTTTGGAGAAGTGAAAACGTTTAGAAATTACAGTGGGGAGCACAGTTGACACCCACCTCCTGTCCCTGAGGTGTGTCTTGGGGAGAGGGGGTGCGAATTAAAGAAATTCTTGGTGGCTTCTTTAAAGAAGAAGGGTGTCAAGCTCTGGGGATGGTCCTAAATGCTTATCCAGCATGCAGCTCTGTAAGATCGGAGGCTGCAGGCCTTTGAGTTCTCAGTGCAAAATTTAAGGCACTCCATACCCTGGTTCCTGGAACAGAAACCAGTGGTGTCTCAGGGTTCAGGCCCTGGCCTGTGTGGCTCAGTTGGTTGGAACTTCATCTTGTACACCAAAAGGTTGGGGTTTTGGAGAGGAACCAAGATGGCGGCAAAGTTAAACAACTAAACTGCCGCCTCGCACAACAATTTTAAAAATACAACTAAAAAACAAAACGTCTAGCACCCAGAACCACGGGAAAGCTGGCTGAGTGGTAGATTTACAACTAAGAAAAGGGAGCACAAACGCTGGAGAGCTGAGGTACGAAGGCGTGCGCGAAGCGGGCTGGTGGCGGGCGACTGGGCACACGGCTTTTCTTCAAACCAGTTTCTGGGGACACGATGGGGACCCAGATGCCTACGGGGAGAAGCTGGACTCTCGGTCAGAGAGTGAGAGTGACTTTTCTGCAGAGGTGAGCCCAGCAATCAGGGTTTGCTGTGCTGGAGCTCGGGACACGGGGACTTGGAAACGCGGAAAGGCAGAGACGGCTGAAGGCAGCCATGGCTGATGGCCACGCCCCAGCCTAGTGACGCCCTGAAACCCCGCCCCGCACATTCTACAAACCCGCCCAGGCTCCACACAGCGGCTTTTACATATAAATGGCCTGTTCTGTGGCAGCTCAACCAAATTAACTGCAGCTCCAGTCAGACTGCTCCAAAACCGTCCAAGCAAAGAGGAGAAAACTGTAGCTCTTGCTGTAGCTCCTGCTGGGAGGCCTCAGACCTGCACCCCATTGGAGATCCAGACACTAGGGTATCTAGTGGTTGGTGTGGACGACACCAGATTTCAACCACTCTCATAAGGGACACATTCAAGAGGCAGACTCAGTGAGCACAAAAGCCCTACTGTGTCTCCAGCAAAGCAATTCTTCCGTTATAGACACAGCAGGTCCTCACAGCCAATTGGCCTGGAGGTCAATTCCTCTCAGTGTACCAACAGCAATCAAGGCTTTTAACTACACCAAGACTTTCCACTTAGCCCACAAAGGGGTGTACCAAGAGCGACCACCTAGAGTGATTGGGGAAGCTGAGCTACCGGCCCCTATAGGTCACTGACCACACAAAGCCACTCCATCAACACACAGAGGCAGCCAAAATGCAGAGACACCAAAGTATGTCACAAGTAGGAGAGATGGAGGAAAGCAAACTAATGGACGACACAGTGTTCAGAACCACATTTATAAGGTTACTCAAGAATCTTCTAAAAACCGCTGAGAAACTTGAAGAGACCTTCAAGGACCTTAATGAGAATACCAAAAAAGTGGAAAAGGACCAGTCAGAAATTATGCATACACTGTCTGAAATAAAGAATATACAGACACTCAACTGTAGACCACCGTACCCGAAGAGTCAAACCAAAGATCTGGAATATGAGGAAGAAAAAAACACCCAACCAGAGAGGCAGAAAGAAACAAGAATCCAAAAGTGTGAGGATATCGTAAGGAGCCTCTGGGATGGCTTTAAGCGTACCAATATCCGAATTTTTGGGGTGCCAGAAGAAGAGAGAGAGAGCAAGATACTGAAAACCTATTTGAAGAAATAATGACAGAAAACTTCCCCCTCCTGGTGAAAGAAATAGACTTACAAGTTCAGGAAGCGCACAGAACCCCAAACAAGAGGAATCCAAAGAGGACCACACCAAGACACATCATAATTAAAATGCCAAGGGCAAAAGACAAAGAGAGAATCTTACAAGCAGCAAGAGAAAAACAGTTAGTTACCTACAAGGGAGCACCCATACGACTGTCAGCTGATTTCTCAACAGAAACTATGCAGGCCAGACGGGAATGGCAAGAAATATTCAAAGTGATGAATAGCAAGAACCTACAACCAAGACGACTATACCCAGCAAAGTTACCATTCAGAATTGAAGGGAAGATAAAGAGCTTCACAGATAAGAAAAAGCTAAAGGAGTTCATCACCACCAAACCAGTATATGAAATGCTGAAAGGTATTCTTTAAAAAGAGGAAAAAGAAGAAAAAAGTAAAGATAAAAATTATGAACAAATACATATCTATCAACAAGTGATCCTAAAAATCAAGTGAATTAAAAATCTGAGGAACAGAATAAACTGGTGAACAAAATAGAATCAGAGGCATAGAATGGGAGTGGATTGATAATTCTCAGGGGGAAAGGGTTATCTGTGTGGGGAGTACGGGAAGAGACTGGACAAAAATCATACACCTATGGATAAGGACAATGGGGGGGAGGTAAGGGCAGGGGGGCGGTGGGAACCAGGTGGTGGGGAGAAATGGGGGAATAAAGGAGAAACAATTGTAATAATCTGAACAATAAAGATTTATTTAAAAAAATACATTATGGAAAAAAAAAAAAAAAGGTTGGGGTTTCAATTCCTGGTCAGGGCACATACCTAGGTTGAAGGTTTAATCCCCAGTTGGGGTGCATGCGGAAGGCAACCAATTGATGTCCTCTCTCACATTGATGTTTCTCTCTCTCTCTCCCTCTCCTTCTTCCCCTCTTTCTAAAATCAATCACATCCTCAGGTGAGGATTTAAAAATAAAAAAGAAGAATTCAGGAGCAGGGATAGTTAGATGAGACACTGAATATATGGGAGGTTGAGAATTTATTGTGCAAACTCAGTTAAGAGAAATAGGAATGTTAAAAAGGAAAAAAGTCATCATTAACCAATCTACAAAATTCAGCCCTTTAAATTTCTCTACTTTTTTTTAAAGCTTTGTACAAGTACTGAAGCTCTTTAAATGGCTGTAATCCTGTAGTAAATAGTTTGGTATACACGTGTACTGCTTTTTCTTTTTTAATAATCATATCCTAAATGTTTTTTATGGTGCTTCAGTCTTAATGGATATTGCACTGAGTGTCTATGATAGATCATTTTCTTACCCATTCCTCTGTTTTGGACATTTGGGTTGTTTCTAGGATATTTATATATAAATTATTCAGTGAAGTGTTTTGATGAAGATTCTTTTCATAAGAGAAATTTTATGAGTAAGAAATACCCTAGGTCCGTGGTTGGCAAACTGTGGCTTGCGAGCCACATGGGGCCAAACCACATGTGGCTCTTTGGCCCCTTGAGTGTGGCTCTTCCACAAAATACCACGGCCTGGGCGAGTCTATTTTGAAGAAGTGGCGTTAGAAGAAGTTTAAGTTTTAAAAATTTGGCTCTCAAAAGAAATTTCAATCATTGTACTGTTGATATTTGGCTCTGTTGACTAATGAGTTTGCCAACCACTGACCTAGGTCAAGCAGTATCAATATTTGTTTTGGCCCTAGCCAGTTTGCCTCAGTGGATAGAGCATCGGTCTGTGGACTGAAGGGTCCCAAGTTCAATTCCAGTCAAGGGCACATGCCCGGTTTGCAAGTTTGATCCCCAGTGGGGGGTGTGCAGGAGGCAGCCAATCAATGATCCTCATCATTGATGTTTCTATCTGTCTCCCTGTCCCTTCCTCTCTGAAATCCACAAAACTACATTTAAAAAAATACATATATTTGTTTTGTGTGTCTTGTGATACAGACTACATTTATTTTGAACGTTTTTGTGTTTTTATAAAATGCTGTTAGCATTGTGGGTGTACCAGTTCTAGCCCAACCTCATTCATTAGATATTCCCTTTTAAAGTTTACTATTTGGAAATGGATAAAGTTTATATAGGTAGGGAAATTAGAGAGTATTTTTTGGGGGTATATCCATATACTGCTTCTTCCCAACATAGTTTCCCAATAACTCTCCTCCCTTCTCTCCCATTTCTAGAACTCTTATTCCCAACTCCCCAGCCTCTTTTCTGAGAACTCTCCCTCCCTGTGGCACTTGCCTGAGGCATTTACTTCCTTCTTGCCTTCTCCAGAGAAGACTGTGCATCCTATTTGCCCTACATATTTCATTGGGAGGAGAGGGGAGCCCTCATTCCCAAATACTATATCCAGACAGTTGTCCTTCTCTTGGTAAAAACTTTTCCTTTGAGGCTTCTGCTGTCTGATTCTCCCATTCACCCTCACCAAGGACATTGGCACCTCATAGCCCTCCTGTGAACCCCAAGTCCTTCACCATCTTGATGAACTCAGGTATTCAAACCAAAGCCAGGGTCTCATCCTTTAATATTTTCCCAACCCCCCACATCTAATTAATTACCACATCCCATCAAGTCTACCTAATCTTCCTTATCCATCTACTTCTCTCTATTTCATTGCCTCTGCTTTAATTCAAGGTCCTATTGTTGTGGGCCTTATGTTACTGAAACAATCTCCTGTCTTCATTTGCTCATTAAAACATTATTTAGCCCGGCCTGCAGGGCTCAGTGGTTGAGTGTCGACCTATGAACCAGGAGGTCGTGGTTTGATTCCCAGTCAGGACACATGCCTGGGTTGTGGGCTTAATCCTCAGTGTGGGGCATGCAGAAGGCAGCTGATCAATGATTCTCTTTCATTGTTGATGTTTCTATCTCTGCCTCTCTCTTCCTCTCTGAAATCAATAAAAATATATTTTAAAAAATATTATTTAGCCCTGGCCGTGTAGCTCAGTTGGTTGGAACATCGTCCATGCACCAAAAGATTGCAGGTTCAATTCCTAGTCAGGACACATATCTAGGTTGCGGGTTTGATTCCCAGTCAGGGCGTGTATGGGAGGCAACCTATCGATGTTTCTGTTTCACATTGATCTCTCTCTCTCTCTCTCTGCTCCTTCCCCTCTCTCTAAAATCAATAAGCATGTACTCAGGTGAGGATTAAAAAATAAAATATTTAAAATACTAGGTGTTGGAGAAACAGTGGCGAGCAAGACAGACATGGTTCCTGCCTTCTCAGATAGGTACGAGGCAGAGTAAGGAGCACAGAGGGCTATAGGAACATGGAGCAGGCACCTTGCTCAGCTTGAGGGGTTAGGGAAGGCTTCCCAGTGGAAGAAGCATCTAAGAGACCTGAAGGCTGACTAGGATTCAACCATAAGTTGGGAGAGGTGAAAGAAGAGTATTACAGACTTAGACACTAGTATGAGTGAAAGCCTGCAGGTTGAGAGTATGGTGAGAACTGAGAGCCAAAATAGTAGGATGTAGAGATTTTTAAGGAGTGAGTACCGAGAGGTGAGCCATGAGTGGTGGATGGGGTAGACACCTGGTAAGGGAAAGCTTTGTAAAGAGGGGTTTTATACTGAGGGTTATGAAGAGTCACTGAAACATGTTAAGAAGGTGACGCTGTACAGAATCCCAATTGAACAAGGTCTGTAGGGCCTTGATGTGGCTGTAGTGTGGAAAAGAGAATGGATGGGTAGATTGGAGTGTGAGGGTATAGGGAGGCCTGGAGAAGATCTAGAGTTTTGCAGAAATGCTAGCAAGAAGGCATTGGCTCCATGTGGCATGAGGGAAGTGGACAGATGCAAGAGGTGGAATTGGCAAAATATGATATTGGGCTGGACCAGGAGTGGAAAGGCAGAAAAGAGGAGGAGGAGTCGTCGTCATTCAGGCTGGTGCTGATTTCAGGCTTGAAAATCGGCTGTGGAGCCCAGGAGGGACAGCAGGTTTGAGGTGGAAGGTGCTGGTCCCTTAGGGACAAATTGAGTGTGAGGTACCTGTGGGATAGCCAAGTGGAGCTTTCTACCAGGCAGTTGAATATATGGGTTCAGAATAGAGAAGTGGAAACTGAAGACATGGCTGGATGACATCACCCAAAGTTAAGCAAATAACTAACAAAGGACTGGTCCAGATGATTTAAAGATTTCCTTCAAATCAGTAAGAAAAAGACAAAAGCCTAGTAGAAAAATGAACAAAAAATTATGAAAAGGCATACTTAAATTGCTAATAAACAGATAAATGCCTCAAAAAAAGCCACATAAATAAATGTCTAACCTCAGTAGTATGAAGGAAACGCAAATTTATACCATTTCACAGCCTTCAAACTGAGAAAAATTTAAGTCTGGCAATATCAGCAGAATGCAGAGCAACAGGCACTCTCATGCAGTTGGTGGAAGAGTGATTTGGGATGAGCCCTTTGGGAAAAAAATGTGACATTATCTAGCAGAGTTGGCAAAGTACATGCCATTGAGCCCAATAATTTTCCTTGTTAGCAGAAGCTACAGAGAAACCCACCCTCTCAGATTTGTACCAGAATGTTAAAAAACACACTAGCTAAAAAATGGAAAGACATCAGTGATTGTCGATAAAAAGGAGAGATGAGTGAAGTACTCTACAGCAGTGAAAATGCATGAATTAGCGCTAAATGTGTCACCATGGTTAAATCTCACAATCACAACCAGTGTGATATCATTAATATTAAGTTTAAAGGCATGCAGGACAATGCTATACATTGTTTTTTCTTTTAATACATTTTTATTGATTTCAGAGAGGGAGAAGGAGAGAGAGAGAGAGAGAGAGAGAGAAACATCAGTGATGAGAGAGAATCATTGATCGGCTGCCTCCTGCATGCCTCCCACTGAGAATCGAGCCTGCAACCCTTGACTAGAATCGAACCTGGGACCCTTCAGTCCGTAGGCAGACACACTATCTGCTGAGCCAAACCAGCTAGGGCTACATTGTTTTTTCTTTGTATAAATATACAGGTTACTTCGGACTGGATGAAAATCGTTTCGTGGTTATGTCGCCATCTCCCATTTATTTATTAAAAAAAAAAAGTTCTGTCATTTCGACGTATGTACATATGTGCTTTATGTTTTTATTATTTATTTACCACAAGTAAAGGTCAGGAATTGTTATCGTTCTTTAAAAAGATTTTTTTTCTGTTTCACTTCATTACTGCTGTGTATGTGCTCCATGTGAGTGACGTAGGTGCTTCTGTAGGTGGGTTCCGACTTACGGCGAAAATTGCGATACATCATACCGTAGGAACGGATCTCCGATGTAACCCGAGGACCTATTGTATTCCTAAAGAAATTCATGAGAATGGTAAATTCAGGATAGTGTTTACCTCTGAGGGAAGGTTTCATTGGGCTGAAGTTTTAACTGTTTTGTATATTTTATTTCTTAAGCTGGGTGAAAGAGTCACAGATGTGTTTTTTTTTTTTTTTAATACTTTGCATATTTGAACTGTTTAATTTTTTAATTTTGATTTTTTTGTTTTGTTAACCCTCTCCTTAGGATATTTTCCATTGATTAAAAAACAACAACGTGTTTTTAGCCCAGCCGGTGTGGTTCAGTGATTGAGCATCAACCTATGCTTTTATTGATTTTTAGAGAGAGAGAAAGGGAGAGGCGTAGAGAGATAGACACATCAATGAGAGAGGAACATCATTGGTTAGTTGTTTCTTACACACCCCGCACTGGGAATCGAGCCAGCAACCCAGGTATGTGCCCTGACCAGGAATTGAACAGGTGACCTCTTGGTTTTTGGGTCAACATCCAACTACTGAGCTACATCAGCCGGGCCAATTGATTTTTTTTAGAGAGAGTGAAAGGGATGGGGGAGAGAGAGAGAGAGAGAGAGAGAGAGAGAGAGAGAAACATCGATGTGAGAGAGACACATTGATTGGTTGCCTCCAAAAAGTGGCCCGGCTGAATGAGCCCAGACCTGGGGCCAGGATCAAGCCTATAACCAAGGTACATGCCCTTGACTGGAATCAAACCCGGGACCCTTCAGTCCTTGGGCCAATGCTCTATCCACTGAACAAAACTGGCTAGGGCTGTTTAATTTTTTAAGGGCTCAAGTGGCACCTAGTAGATGCTTAGTAAATATGCATATCATTGCCCTAGCTGGTTTGGCTCAGTGGATAGAACATCGGCCTGTGCCCTGACTGGTTTGGCTTAGTGGATAAAGTGTCGGCCTGTGGACTGAAAGGTCCCAGGTTCGATTCTGGTCAAGGGCATGTACCTTTGGTTGCGGGCACATCCCCAGTACGAGGTGTGTAGGAGGCAGCTGATCGATGTTTCTCCCTCATTGATATTTCTAACTCTCTATCCCTCTCCCCTTCCTCTCTGTAAAAAATCAATAAAATATATTTAAAAAAAAAAAAAAAAAAAGAACATCGGCCTGTGAACTGAAGGGTCCTGGGTTTGATTCCGGTCAAGGGCACATGCCCGGTTGTGGGCTCGATTCCCAGGAAGGGGCATGCAGGAGGCAGCTGATCAATGATTCTCAACATTGATATTTCTATCTCTCTCTCTCCCTCTTCCTTCCTCTCTGAAACCAATAAAAAAAAAATGAGCCCTGGCTGGTTTGGCTGAGTGGATAGAGCATCGGCCTGTGGACTGAAGGGTCCCGGGTTCGAGTCTGGTCAAGGGCACATGCCCGGGTTTCGGGTTCGGTCCCCAGTAGGGGGTGTGCAGGAGACAGCCAATCAGTGATTCTCATCATTGATGTTTTTCTCTCTCTCTCTCTTCCTCTCTGAAATCAATACAAAATATATTTTATAAAAACAAACAAAATAAACAAAACAAAACAAATAAATAAAAAATTAAAAAATGAAATATGCATATTATTGGTTGGTTCTTTGTTGGGATATTATTTATTTTTTCTTCTCTGAGTGTTTAAAAAGCAAAAGGATGAATGTGTATGACTTTTGGTGGCCCAAATCTGACATTAAAGTATGAGCTGACCTTTGAATGTTGAGATAAAGATTCTGTTCTTCATATTGACCCCATCTGCCCTCTCCTGCCTGGTTAAATGATGACACATGGTCTCCCTCTGCCGTAAAACTGCCAGAGGTCCAAGATGCCTCCCTTCCCTGCAAGTGACCTAGGCATTCCATCTCTGTCCAGGTCCCTGTCCTTCGGATGGTGGAAGGCGACACCATCTATGATTACTGCTGGTATTCTCTGATGTCTTCAAGCCAGCCAGACACCTCCTAGTAAGTGAAGTCCTTTGCCTCTGCTACCCCCCCCCCCAACAGTTTCAAGGGGATCCTCTACTGAGAGAGAGTCAAGGGCTGCCCAGGGATTCTGGGAGGGGGAAAGCTTGGTGTGCCCTTCAGGTGTGAGCTGAGAGGGCCAGTCAGCTGGCTTCTCACCCTGATAGCAGCAGAGCCTCAGTGTCCTTGTTGTTCTCAGTGTGGCCAGCAGCAGCCGGGAGAACCCAATTCACATCTGGGATGCATTCACTGGAGAGCTCCGGGCTTCCTTTCGCGCCTACAACCACCTGGTAGGGACCTCCCGCCCAGCCTCGGCCTGTCCTGGCCCAGCTTTCCTTCCTTGAGGACAGGTGACTTGCTTTACGAGGCCTGTTTTCGGCCCTTTCCTCCTCCCAGGATGAGCTGACGGCAGCTCACTCACTCTGCTTCTCCCCGGATGGCTCCCAGCTCTTCTGTGGCTTCAACCGGACTGTGCGTGTCTTTTCCACGGCCCGGCCCGGCCGTGACTGTGAGGTCCGAGCCACGTTTGGTAAGCATCTGTGCTTCTAAGAGAGGCAGCAAGAAAAGGGCACTGCCATGTGCAGAGGGGCCTTGAGTGAGCCAGGGGACCACATGTTGGGGTGTGTGTGCCACAGCCTCCGTACAGCCCTGGCAGGCAGGTAGTACCTAGTGGGCAGAGGAGAAAACACTCGGAGGGCATGGAACTTTCCCGAGGTCAAACCGGTGAGTAAAGAGCTTGTTCACTCTGAGCCCAGTTCCTGTTGGCTGTGTACCTTTTGGTCTCCAAAATCTTAGTATCGCTAGGAAATTGGAGGTGAAGCTGATTGTCTTTTACTACAAGCCTTCAGCTTTCCATTCCTTTCAGGAAAAACAGATTTGAGAGGGAAGAAGTAGGTCTTAGGCATTTAGGTCCTTTGCGGGGAATTGGGGGGCATAGGAGGATCTTGTGGCAGATGGGGTGGGGGAGATACTGAGTTCTGGCACATGGGCTCTGGGACAGGAGACAGGTGCACCTCTGATTAGCCCGGTTAATGTCAGGTGCCGCTGCTCGCCCCCCCACTTTGTTCCTTCCCTCTAGCAAAAAAGCAGGGCCAGAGCGGCATCATCTCCTGCATAGCCTTCAACCCAGCCCAGCCCCTCTATGCCTGTGGCTCCTATGGCTGTTCCCTGGGTCTGTATGCCTCGGATGATGGCTCCCTTCTGGCCTTGCTGGGAGGGCACCGAGGGGGCATCACCCACCTCTGCTTTCACCCGGATGGCAACCGCTTCTTCTCAGGAGCCCGGAAGGTAGGAGTCATGTCCTGAGACCCCAAGGGCAGTAGGCAGGAGTGGGGATGTAGGCTGATATGTTGGGGGATGGATGTGAGGAAAAAATCACCCCAAGCTAAAGGAGTGCCTGTAAAGCTTGAGGGAAGCAGAGATGTCTGGGTGGTGGGCTCCAGGCCCCTGTTCTATGTCTTCAGGATGCTGAGCTTCTGTGCTGGGATCTCCGGCAGCCTGGTCATCCATTGTGGTCCCTGAATCGTGAGGTGACCACCAATCAGCGCATCTACTTTGATCTGGACCCGTGAGTGACCGGGGTCCTTCCTTCCCAGGGCTCCAGTGCCCCCTGTAGCCCAGATCCGAACCCCTGGGTGTGAGGAGTTCCTGGGCCGGGATGATGCCTCCATGCCAGCAAGCCTCTGCTCTCTCCCCAGGACTGGGCAGTTCCTGGTGAGTGGCAGCACGAGCGGGGCTGTCTCTGTGTGGGACACCGGTGAGGCTGGGCATGAGAGGAAACCGGAACCTGTGCTGAGTTTTTTGCCTCAGAAGGACTGCACCAATGGAGTGAGGTCATACCACAGACCGTGGGGCTCGGGTTGGGAGGGAGGTGACTTGCAGAGGGAGCAAGCATCCTCTCTCAGGGTGTTGACAGACTGCCTGTCTCTCCCTCCAGCCTGCACCCTAGCCTGCCTCTGCTGGCCACGGCCTCTGGTCAGCGTGTGTTTCCAGAGCCCACGGAGAGTGGGGACGAGGGGGAGCAGGAGGTGGACCTTCCCCTGCTCTCCATGCGCCACGTCCACCTTGAATGTCAGCTTCAGCTCTGGTGGTGTGGGGGGGGCTCAGACACCAGTATCCCTGATGCTCAACAGGATGAGGAGGAACAGGGAGGGACAAAAGGAGGTGGGGGCGAGTTCATATAAAAAGGTTTTATATGATACCAGAGTCTCTGTGTCTGTTTGGGAAGGCAAATGATGGAGAGAGGGTTGGCGGGGGGGTGTGTGGGGGGGTGGTGGGGGGGGGGGTTATTAGTGGGCTCCCTAGTCCAGCAGCTGTGGGGATTGGCATATTGTTCCTAAAACCAGGGTTGAGAGGTGGTACTAGGCAGGAGCCAATGGGACTACTGAGCTTGGTGTGAAGTCAAGTAGTGGGGGTGGGGCTTCATGCCATTGACTGGTTGGTTGCTAGGCAACTTGATAAACGGAAGAGGGGGGGAACCTGTTTGAAATCTCACTCCCAAGGTGGGGTGGCAGGGGTCACAGTGCGCGTGGCTGAGCAGGAGTGGCAGGAGCTGTGTGTCAGACTGCTGGGCGTGACTATGTGAGACTGTGCAGATGGTGACAGACAAGACACCCGCTCTCTCTTGCTCAACACTAGTTACCCTCATCCAGCAGCAGAGGGACCATTACTCAGCTCTGGGAGAAGGGGAGCAGAAGCACCCCCTCCCCTCCCCTGGACTCCCCCAGGAGGCCCTGACTGAGTAGCCAGAGTCAAGGACACATGAGAAGAGTAAAGGTGCTCAAAGACACACACGTCGCATTCTGTATTTCCGTTAGATGCAGGACAAGGGTGAGAGTCTTTCATTCAGCAGTTGTTACTGGTGTTTCTCCATTTATCTGCTCTGTCTTTGAGGGGGGGCAGTATGTTATTTCAAGCAGCAGCTCCCCCACCCCCACCCCAACACACACACCTTGCCAGACACTGAGATGGGGAGCTATGAAGGGTTACTGTCAGCAGGAATCTGAAGAGACTGTCAGTAGGGGGGTTGATTTTGGACCTCAAAATCAAAGGGAAGGGACTGAAGGCCTGTAACAGCTCGAAAGGGGAGAGGAATGTCACCTCTGCCCAGAGGTGCTGAAAGCTAGGGTTCTTACACGCAAGCAGGCAACCCCCCTCCCTTCCCCCAGGATAATTGGAAACAGCCCTTCCAGCTGAATGCGAGTTTGGGGTTGTAGGTACTCCCTTTCCTCTCCCAGCCCATGTCTCCCCATAACCATCCAAGAAGGGCCCACGTTTACCCCCTAATCTCTTGCTTTTCACCAACCCCTAGATAACAGTAAAGGGTACAGGAGGCTGTGACAAAAAGACCCCAGGAGTGGGAGCTCCGCAACTTGGGTTTGGTTCCTAGACACCCTATGACCTTGGGCTGGTCCCAGGGCCTCCCTGAGCCTCAGTTTCTTCATCACTGCAATGGGGATCCTTTAGCTCTGCCCCTCCCGCCTCCCACAGGTGGTCGCGATGACCACTCAGCCCACTTGGTCAAGTGCGAAGCCTTGAAGGTTATCGTCCTTCTCTCCAGGCCTCCCGGGAGCAGCGGGGTTGTTTGGGATGCGGGAGGCGGAGGCTGCGGGGGCGAAAGGGGCTGGGTTCCTGGGGTGGAGAAGGCGAGAGCCTTTCTGAATCTGAGAGATGAAGATTCCTAGCGCTCAAGCGATGCGAGGGCCGGAGGGGAGACGGGCAGAAACTAAGCCAGAGACCGGAGTCGTACAGACAAAGGGGGCGTGAGAGACCGCGCCGGGGAGCGTGGCGGAGGGGCTGGGCGAGGCGGCGGGAGGTGCGCTGGCCGAGGGAGGTGTGGGGGCGTGGGCTGCGGGATCCTGCCGCCCGCTCCGCCTCGAGCTCCAGCTCCGGTTTTTCCCTCCGCCATCCTCTCCCCCTCCCCGTCTCTCCTTTAACTCCCCCTCCCGGGCTCAGGACTGGTTTCCTCCCTTAGCCCGCTGCCCTCAATCCCGGCGAGGCTGGGGCTCCGGCTCGGCGCCCCCTTCCTCGCTCCCTTGTCCGACGCCCCATGCCACCACCGCCGGGTGCCTGGCTCCCTCAGTCCCCGACTTAGGCCCGCTCTCCAATCCCGGGGTGCTGGAGCCTGGGCTGGGGCGCAGGGAGCTTGCAGACCGCCCCTGGAAGGGCTCTTGAGGGCTGAGCGCTCCGGAGCTGGGCGCGGGCAGAGCAGGAAGCGGGTCCGCGTGGGAGCGGGGGTATCGGCCGCCCGGGAGGTCGGGGCAGAATAGCCTGGACAGCTAAGGCAGTCACCCCAGGGAGTGATCGACTTTGGGGGAGTTGGTGCCCCGCCCCCAGGCCTTGGCGGGGTCATGGGGGCCCCCCACTCTAGGCCGGGGGGCGTGCGAGTCGGGGCCCTGCTGCTGCTTGGTTTTTGGGGGCTGGTGTCTGGGCTCAGCCTGGAGCCTGTCTACTGGAATTCGGCGAATAAGAGGTGAGCGACCCGTGCTGGGGAGACCCTACACCTTCCCAGCAGGGAGTGTGGAAGCCTTGGGGACTTGGGAGCTGGATTCTCTGAGGTGGGAGGACACTGGAGGGAGGGTGCTGGTGCTCTGCTGGAAGCTGATGGGTGACTAGACTGATGATCTTGGGAGCCAGACTCCTGGTCGCACACAGAGCTGGAGGTGTGTGGTGATATCCAGGTACTGGGAGTTTGAAAGACCCCAAGGGCAAGGATCCGAAAGTTCATGGGGAGCCGGGAGGGCAGTGGAGTGGTTATGTGGGTTTGTGGGAGACTTGCCTGGTGTCGGGGGCTGGGCTTGGAGGGAGCCTGGTTAGTGTCAGCTCTCAGGAGAGCCGCTGAGTAGGTGCTGCTGAAGCGTTGAAGGGAAAGGCAGGGTGCCTCCCGCCCCAGAAGGGACTCTAGTGGAGATGGGAGGGAAGGGGGCTCAGTTTGGGGACAACTCCCCAAGGCTTCTTGGCTCTCATCACACAATCTGGCTCCCAACTCTTGCCCACAGCCAGACGGTCATTAGCCCTTGGTGGAACAGTTTCCCCGCCAGATGATCTTCCTGCGTTCTGGCTTCTGGACTTCCTTCTGAAAGAAGCCTGGAGCCCATCAGGCCGCTCCTTTTGCCCCCCTGGCATCTGAAGTCCCCAGGACTCCATTGCTCCCTCCCCCATCTTTGCTGCAAACTCTCCCATTAGATCTCTGTTGCAAGGCATGCTTGCTTTGCTCTGAAGAAAGGCCAGGGGTCAGATGAAACTTCAAGCCACACTGGGTAGAACCCTTGGGAGGTCATCTGGGTCTCTTGCCTCCTTGCAGATCTCACTCCCCATTAGCAAAAGAGTTCTGTGTTTTGAAAAAAATCCCTGGGGGAGGCTGCACGAGGCCATGGGAAGAGAGTGGACTTTGGAGCACATCAAATCTTAATTGATGGGCTGTGTGGCCTTGGGCACATTACTTAACCTCTCTGGGTTTGTATCCTCAGTCCTCACAGCTCTTATGAGGATTAGAGGGAAGGTGTTGGAGTATATATGCTCATTAAAGGAGAACTAGGATTATTGGTCTTCCTCTCTACTTCATTTACAGCCTCCTACATTTCACTGTTCTGGCCTCCCTCCCATTTCTTTGGGTATAATCTCAACTGTCCTTTTTTCTCTCTCTTTGATATGAGAGAATCTGGATGACGCTCTAACCATCTGAGCTAACAACTTGAGCTAACCTGGCTGGGGCTCTCCACTGTCTTTTCCTTACCCAGTCCTGCACCTGTCAACTCCCAGTTGCATTTTATCTGGTACAGCTTGAAGACATTAGGTTTATTCTAATAGAGTTGAGAAAAGGGAATTGGGGTGTTTGGGAGGCTCTTTGGGATGTCAGGTGGTCAAATACCGAGCAGCAGCCCCCTGGGATCCAGTTCTGAGACCTGTCTGCCATTAATGAAGAGGCAAGGGCTGCAGGCCGGCAAGTAGTGGCTGTGCTGGGCCAATGGATGCCTGAGCAGAGGGAGATGTGGGCTTGTGTTGGCGGTGGTTAGAAAAGTCAACTCCTTCGTTTCCAAAGCAATGGGGCACTTTCCCTAGGAAGTCTGAGACCTGAGGGAAGAGAGGTGCTGAGCAAGGACATGTTGGGCAGCGGCCCCCAGACCCTGGTTCTCATTAGCCCCATTTAGGACCATTGCCAGGCCAGGCATTTGCCTCCTGTCACATTGCCTGGTAAACTTGGGACACTAGTCTTGATCACCCTCTTCCCCCCCTCTCCCTTTTTGCTCTGAAATCCCTGAAATTCGGTTGTGGCTTGGGGGAGGGGAGGCTCTGCCCCCATGGTTGACTGCCATAGAATAGTGAAGTCACCTGGGAGGGGTGGGCTGTGTGGTTCCAGAGAGGCCAGCTCCTTGGTAACTGGCATCCTGTTGCCAGGGCAACAGAGCTGGTGATGAAGGGAGAGATGGCAGTGTGCATGTGGTGAGGGCAGGCTGAAGAGTGCATTTGGGCAACCAAGGGGCAGGAGACCTCTGAGCCTGGCTTCCTGCTGCTTCCAACGTGAGCTTACAGAGTCCTTAGTGCCTGCTCTCTCGGAACGGACTTCCTACTCAGACAAAGGCTGACCTGCAGGGATGTGGGACGAGGGAGGCGAAGCTCTGGGGCCAGACCTCTGATACCTCTCCCCCTTGTCCACCTCAACCTCCTCCCCATAGGTTCCAGGCAGAGGGTGGTTATGTGCTCTACCCTCAGATTGGGGACCGGCTAGACCTGCTTTGCCCCCGGGCCCGGCCTCCTGGCCCCCACTCCTCTCCTAATTATGAGTTCTACAAGCTGTATCTGGTAGGGGGTGCCCAGGGCCGACGCTGTGAGGCACCCCCTGCCCCAAACCTCCTTCTCACTTGTGACCGGCCAGACCTGGATCTCCGCTTCACCATCAAGTTCCAGGAGTATAGCCCTAACCTCTGGGGCCACGAGTTCCGCTCGCACCATGATTACTACATAATTGGTACTGCTGGGCAGAGGGCAGGGTTGAGTGGGGAGGTGCTCCTGGGATGGAGGGCAGATGAGGGCGAGGACCACCAGAGCCAAGAGAGACCCCTTATGCCCTGGGGTGGTGTTGGGGCCAGGGCATGGAGACAGGATTGAGGCTAGACTCTCGAGTGCCAACTTGTCCCTGTGGATCTTCTCTCCCAGCCACGTCAGACGGGACCCGGGAAGGCCTGGAGAGCTTGCAGGGAGGCGTGTGCCTGACCAGAGGCATGAAGGTTCTTCTCCGAGTGGGACAGAGTGAGTGGGGCTGGGGCGCCTCCTAG
The DNA here is from genome assembly GCF_027574615.1 of Eptesicus fuscus. Classification (NCBI taxonomy): domain Eukaryota; kingdom Metazoa; phylum Chordata; class Mammalia; order Chiroptera; family Vespertilionidae; genus Eptesicus; species Eptesicus fuscus. The sequence goes on along the minus strand of NC_072492.1, from coordinate 10,955,166 downwards.
GAGCTGAGGAAGGTCGGGGCAGTCCCGTCATGGTCAGTACCCCTTTCTCTTTGGCCTTTGCTATCGCCAGGTCCCCGAGGAGGGGCTGCCCCTCGAAAGCCTGTGTCTGAAATGCCCGTGGAAAGAGACCGAGGGGCAGCCCACAGCCTGCAGCCTGGGAAGGAGAACATGCCAGGTAGGAACGAGGGGTCCAGCTCCTCCCTTCCCCAGCCTTCTCTGCTCTTGGATCCCAGCTGCCTTGCCTTCACCCTCTCCCTCCTTCTGTAGATTTTTTTTTTTGGTGGGGGGGGGGGGTGGGGGAGGAAGAGGGGAAGAGAGGATGGGAGGGTGAGAAGGGAATGGAAGCCAAATGAGGAAAAGACTCAATTAGAACTAATTAGCCAAGTCAGCGCTTCAATCAGGGCTGTCAGAGAAGCGGGGAGGACTCTGGCACAGAGCGGAAGGGCTGGACACACCTGGATTCGGAGCTGGGCTTGGAGGGGTGGAGGGGATTTGGGGTCCCCAAGGGGCCTGTGCACTGGAAGCCCATGGGGCCCCCAAGGCTGGCTGCCAGATGCCCAGGTGGCTCCTTCAGCCCCTTCCCCTCTTTCCTCCTTCACCCCTTCCCTGCCAGGTGACCCCACCAGCAATGCAACCTCCCGGGGTGCTGAAGGCCCCCTGCCCCCTCCCAGCATGCCCGCAGTGGCCGGGGCAGCAGGGGGGCTGGCGCTGCTCTTGCTGGGCGTGGCCGGGGCTGGGGGTGCCATGTGTTGGCGGAGACGGCGGGCCAAGCCTTCGGAGAGTCGCCACCCTGGTCCTGGCTCCTTTGGGAGGGGAGGGTCTCTGGGCCTGGGGGGTGGAGGTGGGATGGGACCTAGGGAGGCTGAGCCTGGGGAACTAGGGATAGCTCTTCGGGGCAGTGGGGCTGCAGACCCCCCCTTCTGTCCCCATTATGAGAAGGTGAGTGGTGACTATGGGCATCCTGTGTACATCGTGCAGGACGGGCCCCCCCAGAGCCCTCCGAACATCTACTACAAGGTATGAGGGCTCCGCCCCCCTGGCTCTCTCGGATCCAGCCCTCCTTGCGGTGCTCCTCCGTGTAACTCATGGTTGGAGGAACACCTCTGGCATCTCCTTGGCCCCCTTTGCCCCACCAGCCTCTTGATTCCTCCTGGCTGTTGCCCTCTTCTCTACTTGTAGGATTCCTTAAGATTTTCACTGAATCACTTCCTGCCCTGTGGTTGGCCACGTGTGCCCCTCTCTGTCTGTGTTCCCGTGTCCTATTCCCTTGGGAAGGAGGCAGAGACTCAGCCACCTCTTCTGATGACCCAGGGATCCTTGCTCCCCATACCCACTGAGAGCTAGGGGCGGGAACAGTCTGCCTTTTGCTGGGCGCCTCTTTCTGCCTCTCACTGTTTTTCTCTTCTCTCTCTCTCTCTCTCTTCTCTCTCTCTCTCTCTCTCTCTCATTCTCTTTCTCTCTTCTGTCTCTAGGTCTGTTCCTCTTCCCTAGCATTCCCCTCCCTACATCACCTTTTACCCTCTTGGCTTCTTATCCTGTGCCTCTTCCATCTCCTAGGTGGGGGCATCACAGCTTTTCTCTCCTCAGCTCCCTCTTCTGACCTCTTGTCAACCACTCCCCTCAATCTGCCAAAAATGGGGGCCTTATGGGGAAAGCTCTGGCAGTCCACCCCAGCTCAGGGCATGGGCAGCAGGGCCTCCTTCTCTGCCCTGCCCCAGGCCTCTACATACTTACTCCAGCCATTTGGGGTGGTTGGGTTATGACAGCTGCCATGAGAAGTATCCCGTTTGTCCAGTGGCCAATAACAAGACACGAACTGGTTGGGACACATATGGACTTGGTCTGATGCTGAATGGGTCACTTGGGACAGGAAGTGATTTGCTCCAGACAAGAAGTGACCAGGCCTGGACAGAAGTGGCCTGGTGAAGTGGCAAAAGCAGTGCAGCAGGAATTGGAAGTGCCTTCATCTGGCTGGAACTCAAGTGACTTAGTCTGGGGGGTTGGGGGGCGGGAGGTGGATGGTTCTTACTCTGTGGAGAAGGGGAGCAGGACAGTCCTTACTGAGGAGGATTTTCCTGGTAATCAGTGGCACTTCCCAGGACCTCCCTTCCTTTGTTCTCTGTGCTACTTCTAAGATGACTGCCATCTGCTGTGGAGGCCCAATGTGTCTTGTTCTTCTTCCCTTTCCACATTTCAGTATAATCTCTGTCACTCAACAGGACTACCCCAGGAACCCCTGTGTTGTCCCCCAATAGCCCAGATGGCTGTCTTGTTCATCACATCCTCCATTTCCTACTCTCTTCAGATTCAACACAGCTCCCTTCTTAGTGACCAGAATGGTGGCCTACTGACTGGTCTAGCTGACAGTGGCACTTAGCAACTGCCACTGTTCCATAGTGACCAGCTTATACCTCTTCCTGCCCTCCAGCACACAAGTGGGTGTTCCCTCAGTTTCCTCCCAGCTCATTAGACCAGAGCTGCCCTTGGGCACCAAGTCCGCCACCTCAATCACCAGCCAACATGGTTGCTTTGTCCACCGGATGTCAAGTCATCGCTCTGCTGTAGTTCCCGGCTCCTTCCTGATTTTTCTAATTGCTCCATCCAGGGAACAGGAAGTTGCTGTTGCCATGCGGGAGGTGGCGGGGTATGGCTGTCATCTCAATAGTTTTATTGTAAAAGGGAAATTTGAACAACAAAAACCAAAAAAAGAATAAAAAACTTCAAAAGTTAACGACAAGGCTGGAAATGACTGGACGTGAATTGGAACGGAGAACTAGTGGTTAGAGGCTTTCAAGCTGAGGGTTGGGTCTCATGAAACCAAGGGGAAGGGTAGGGAGAGGGTTGGGTTGGAGGGATGAGGTGGGCAGTGTCTGGGGAGGGGAGAATGGGCTGGGTGAGAAGGCTGAGGAAGGCAGCCACCGAGGGAAGGGAAGAGGGGGTGTGGGGAGTGTGGGGGGCGGCGTGGGGTGGGGGGAGAGGAACCCAGGCAGGCGTAGGAGTTGCCAATGCATCTAATGGGGATGTATGTGGATATAAGTTCCCACATGGGGAGAGCCTGAGTGTCTATTGCTAAACCAAAGCCCGGGGACAAGGCAAATCACAGAAACAAAGTGGAAAAACAATGCTCATATGTTAGTCTGTGCTCCATCACCCCTGCCCAAGGCACTCTGATGTGGGGTGTTTTACTTTGAGGAGAAGCGGTGTGGCTGCCCCGAAGATTCAAGCTGTCTGTCTCCTGGCTCCCTGTGTACCCACAGCCTAGGCTCTTCTCCCCTAAAAAGCCCAGGTGCCCAGCCCCCTAGACTCAGCCCCATTCTCCAACCACAAAAGCAGCCGTCAGAAACTGCGTTGGAGCTGGTTGGCAGGGGTCACAACCTCTGCCCTCCCTACCTCTCCTCTGACTCTAGGTCCTCTCCCGCTGTCTCCCATCTGCCTGGAGGTCAAGGGGTCCTCTTGCCCCTCCTCTGTCCAGTGGGACCCCTGCCCCTTCCCCTGTCTGCGCAAGATGCCTGGATCCCGAGAGGTGCAGGCACACTTAGTAGGGAAGTTGGAAACTGGGAAGCCAGGTGCTGGGCTGTCTGGCATGTACTCCTGCCTTCCAAGCCCACACGAGCTGCCCAAGGTGGGGAGGCTGGAAGGGGTGTGGAAGGGCTGGTCCCTTGCCCCTTAGTGGGGGTTTGTTGTCATGGCAACATCCCCTTTTTCACACAACGGGAAGCCCCCCTCAGCCTCCCTGGTGGATGGAGCCGACAGCCCCATCGCTGGCTATCAGCCTCAGGGACTTGGCAACCGTCACTATGGCAACCCAGAGCCCAGCAACAGGGCCCAGTGAGAAAGGGAGGGGTCCAAGACTGGGGCAGGGTTGTGTGTGAGAGGGGGCAAAGGAGCTGAGGGAGGCTCCCCCTACACATACATCTAGAGACACAGGTGGAGAGACAAAAGGGAAGAGAAGCCGAATAAACCTTCTCCGAGACAGACAAACACCTCACCAAAGCAGCAGAGACATCATAACATGCTGAGAGATAGGAAGACACCTGGGGACAGATGCACAGCTGGAGAGAGAAACAGCAAATTCTACATAGCACCCTGGGACCCACCCCCTCGGAGCACTGGCATCTGTAGACTCCCCCCCCCCCCCCCCCCCCCCAACATGAACAACACAAGACCGTTAGCCTCCACACGTGTAGTGACTTGTGTGCCTTTTGAGCTACTTGGAAGTGCTGGCGATTTCCTCACAGAACAACCCATGCCACGCTGTTTGCTTTCTGGGTACAAATACACAAACACTCTCCTAGGGTAGCAATTACAAAAAATGAATAGAAAGGCAGGAAGACATTCATTCGTTTGTTCATTCGTTCACTCAACGTCATATTAAGTGTCTACTTTGTTCCAAGTACTGTTTGGATACTGGGAGTATATATGGTAAATAAGGCAAAGTCCCTGCTTTCATGAAGTTCGGATTTTGGTGGCGAATAACGTAATAAAATTTCTGGTAGTGAAAAATGATGTCAACGAAACAGAGGAGGAAGGGTATGGAGGGTAACAAGATGTTTTAGATTAGGAGGTCAGGAAGGTTTTGCTGAAGTGGTGACATTTAAAAAAATGTTTTCATTGATTTTTACAGAGAGAGGAAGGGAGAGGGATAGAGAGATAGAAACATCGATGAGAAAGAAACATCATCAATCGGCTTGCCTCCTGCATGCACCCCTACTGGGGATCGAGCCCGCAACAGGGAATCGAACTGGCTGGCAGCTTGTACCGTGGCTGGGAATCGAACTAATGACCTCTTGGTTCCTGGTCAACAATCAACCACTGAGCCATACCGGCTAGGCTGAAGAGCTGACATTTAATGAGGACCTTGTATAATGTGGAGTAAGGCATGCAGCATGAGAAATGTCATACCCAACAGAGGGAACAGCAAGTGCAAAGCACAGAGGTAAAATCTAGATGTGTTTGGAAATAGGGAGAATGACGTCACAACTTCACGCGTGTTCCAGATGGGTCTTGTCCTTCCCAGCCCCCGCCTGTAGGTCACTTAGGGTCTAGAATCCACGTTTAAGAAGTTGCTCTAACTCAGTCTTCTATCCCCACCACCCCTTTTGTTTCTTCTGTGTATGTGAGTTGCATTTTCTTCAACTAAATTTTAAGCTCTGGGAGGGCAAGGATGGTGCTCTGAGCTTCTTGGAAGCTGTGGTGTGGCTGGTGGTACAGAAGGTTGCAGTATGTGTGTTTGTGAATGTGGTTTATATTGGGGGTTTTTGTTTGTAAAAAATATATTTTTTATTGATTTCAGAGAGGAAGGGAGAGGGAGAGATAGAAATATCAATGATGAGTGAGAATCATTGATTGGCTGCCTCCTGCACGCCCCTCACTGGAGATCGAGCCCACAACCCGGGCTTGTACCCTGACCAGAATCAAACCGTGACCTCCTGGTTCATAGGTCAATGCTCAACCACTGAGCCACGCTGGCCAGGCTATGTTGGGGTTTTTAAGGAGAATAGAGCAAAGGGTTGCAGTGGGAATTTCTGGTGGGGAATGGTTGACATCACAAACTAGAATTTCAGTGAGAATGAAAAAATGGAGCTTCCTATGGGGCTCCATGGGAAATCACAAACATGGGCACCCCATTCCCCAGGAAGAGTTTCCGGATCTGTAGACAGGCTGGGAGAAATGTTGCAGGGTGGTTTGAAGGCTGGCTAGGATGGACTCAGACAGCTAAGTGGGGGGTAGGAAAAAGGATGCAGTATGAATGGGAGTGAAAATTAGGCAGCAGAAGTGAGGTCTGGAAGGTAGCAGGGCATGTGAAGTCCTGAAGGGAGTTCTGTGGGCACCAGGTCCCAGGTACCCCTGAGTCCCACAGGGAATTGAAGCATTCAGCGTACTGGGTCTTCCGTTTGCTTCCCCCAACTGCCATCAGAAACTTAGGCATCAGCTCCCTTCAACCCCAGGGGCTGGTGGTGGTGGGGAGATTGAGCAGCCTCAGGGGGCAGCAGCTGGTGAGTGGGGAGGAATCTGTGTGCTCAGCAAACAGCAGCCTCAGTGCCCAGTGGCTGCCTCCTCCCTCATCAATCAGCCCCAGCCAAATGTCCTTGCATTCCCACCACCCCAAGGGGACTGGGGCTGGGCCAGGGTCCCCAGGGGAGTGAGATGGGGATGGGTCGGGGGAGTTGGGGGGTGGTGCTTGGCTTCCCATCTCTGGGCCTCTATTCTCTCCTCTCCTGGAAGCTCTCAGCTCTTCATGTCATGGAATGACTCTGTCCTGGCTCCTACCATCATGAGGGCATCAGCTACAAATCACCTGTGGGGGTCTGCTGGGAGGGGAAAAAGGGGAAGAGGGATGAGTCAGGGATGAAGAGGAATCTGCTCTGGTTCTCACGGACCAGCCCAGGGCACAGTCAGCAGGGAGGCTGTTGGCACAGAGGCCGTGTCCCCCTCTAGCTAGCCTCTGCATCCCTGACAGATGCTCTGGACAGCAGGCTGTGATCTCCACCCCCAAATGTCCTCTCTTCCCACCTCTCCTAACCCCCAGCCCTGCTTCCCATCAAGATCCAGAGGTCTGGCCCCCAGCTCACCTCAAATCTGTTGCTCCCCTTTGGGGACTGGGGCCTCCAGACCTTAGCCTGGGGCTCACTCTCCCCCTCCTTAGCCCTTGCTCCCCTCAGGGACCCAGGCGTCCTGCCCACTCCCCTCACCATAACAACCATTCTTTTGGAGTTGCTTAAGACTTTAATATCATTTCATTGTCAGCTAGTTCAGAGAAGGTTGGGGGCACAAAGAGACTGGGGTGGGCAAAAGAGGGCCAAGGTAGGGGGGAAGCAAGGGAAGGGCTCCCCTCTCTCCGTGGAGATGGCTCTGAGAAATCAAATATTGACAGTGAGAGAACAGAACTTATTAAAGCTGGGACAGGGGTGTGTGTGGGGAGCTGTGGGAATGGCCGGATGCCTGGGTTCTGAGGGTAATGAAGGTTCTGGGAGGAGGGACAAGCCTGAGGCTGGGAGGATGCAGTAAGACTAAGAGTCCTACTGGTACAACTCTCCTACCCGCCCCCCCCCCCTTTTTTTTAAGATGATCTGAGTCTGGCTACCAAGTCTGTTTCTCAGCTGTCCCCTAGGGGCCCTGGGGAGACCCCATCACAGCTGTGGTTGGCCCCACTCCATCCCTTCCCCCTACCTCCACCTCTGTTGATGAGCTTCAACAGCGTTTAATCGGATTGAGCAGTAATTAGCAAAGTGAAATGTTTGATTACCTATTTAGCATAATGTAGGGGGCTGAGATCCTTAGGCACAGCCAAGGTTGGAGTCAGAAAAGAATTGGGGTCTACACAACGTTCCTTACCCTGGGGGAGCCCTGAGCCCTGCCTGTAAGAGTCCCTGCCCTAGGCCTCCCCTCACATCTTCACTTCTTTGGAACTTCTCCCTGGGGGATCTGACCAATTATGCTTCCACTCTCTGCCACCCACTGCCTATCTGATTAGAGGAACTCCCACTTAGCCTTGCTTGCTGTGCAGCTGGTTTTGGGGTGTGGCAGGACCCCTCTCTCTTTCAATCCTTGCTCTCAGTAACAGGAGTTTGGGCTGGGCAGGAGGCCACAAATCAGAGCCCAAAGATAATGGTGGTGGTGGTGGGTGCCAAGGGCAGGGTCTGTCAATTCTGGAAATAAAGATAGGGTAGGTAGGTGGAATGGTGAGGTCAGAGTTGAGTCTGAGTGTGGGTTAACTCACTGGCTCTTCAGGAGTATCAGAGACTGCCACTCCTCTCAGTGCCAGACTGGCATAATGAGACCTGTCAGGTGTGAACACCCCCAGGAACACCCACCTCAGCTCCCCTTTCCTCATCCAGCAAAGAAAATGTCATCAATTTAGCTCCTCATGGAAATGCAATCAGTGGGCTTACTGCTGGCTTTGTCTTAATTAGGCACTATTGATGGAAGCAGGTGGGGTGCCTTCCCATCCCCCAGGATGGCTTCCTCCCATATCTCCCAGGTCTCCCTGAAGCGTCTTCTGGCCTCAGGTACAACAGCCTTCCAGGCGCCTTTCCCTGCGGCCCCGGCGGCCCGCAGCGCCCCCTAGCAGCGGTTGAGGGCTGCCCCTCTCTCACACCCCTCGCCTCTCGCTTCCCTAGGACGCCACCTTTGTTCTTATGGAGATCTTAGCGCCTCCCCGGCGTGGTCACCTTCCCCAGGAGTCCCCGCCTCCCGTTACTCCCAAAGTGAGCGATGCTTTCCAAAGCCAATCCTCAGATTCCAAAAATTCCAGTTCCATTCTTCCCTCCCTTTCCCCGCCCCGCGGTGCCGGCTGATCCTAGACCCCAGTCCGAATTAAGAAGGGGGAATGAGCTGGAGGGCAGGGGTGCTCCAGCCCCGGTTTTTCCTCCGCACCCAGCTGCAGCCACGGCTGCCTCGAAATCCTGGAGCGCCTTCTAAAGGGCTAATGAGCCTCGCAGGCGGGACCCCGGGCGCCACCTGCTGGACTCACTCGGGCCCTTAAGACCCGAGCGGGGGCGGACGCTTGGGTTCTCCCTTTTCAGTGTCCCGCAGGAGGGTAGCTCATTGTTCCACAGTCCTTTGAGCTCCGTCCTCAGCCCAAGCCCCACGCACCCTCCAGCCTGCCAGACTTAGTGGCTTCCCTCGCCCCCAGCCCTCTTGCCCTGAGGGCCGGCAGGAGAGACTCCCGCCGAGCCGGGCAGCGGAGCGGGTCTTCACTGCGCCTGCGCCGAGGACGCCCGCTCTGCGGTCAGGCACCGCTGCCGCTCGCCCCTCCCTGCCCAGGGTTTCCATGGCGACGCGTGCACGCGCGGGTCTGAGAGGGCCAAGCGGGGCAACTTCTTAGCTGAAGTGGCCCTTCCGTCGGCCTAGGGAGGAGAGGGTCGGCGCCGTGAGGTGTGTGTCCGGGGCAGAGGGGAGGAGAAAAAGAATGCTGGGCTGATTTGGGAGTTGCGGGGAGCGGGGCAGGGGTGAGGGGTAGGAAGGGCAGTTGCAGGGAGGGAGGGAGCGGCAGTTGTGGGGGGAGAGGGGGGAAGGGGCAGTTGGCGCTGAGATGAAGAAGCGGGGACAGTTGCGGTAGTGGTCTGAGGAAGCTATCGAGAGAGGAAATTTGCCCACTGGTGGGCAGTGTGAGGAGAGGGCCGGTCCCCTATAGGATTTAATGAGTAAAACAGCTCCTCCTGGGGCCTGCCCTGTGGGACATGGGGTGAACCCAAGGGAGGGTGCTGGCAGCCTTGGCAGCCAGATGCTCCGGAGGCTCCGGCTGGAGCAGGGAAGCACAGCCCGGCGCTTCTCTGGAGACCAGCGGAGGGAGCCGGGCTGCTGTAGTTGGTTTTGTTGACGTGTTGGCCTAATGGAACGTTTCTCCTTGGAGCAAAGTACAGGTGCTTCAGGTCTGAAACTCCTCACCGGTGATGAGTGCCTGTGACGGCCGGTGGGGACGAGGAAGGAAAGCCACAGGTGGCTGTCAGGAGATGGCTGAGCGGACAGGGCCTGCCCCGCGAATCAGACAGTGCCCTTGGGGTCCTGACCGCCTGCCAGAGATGCCCCTGCTTCCAGCCAGCCTGTGTCCTGAGGAGGGCACCAATGTGGCCTTCCTCGTCCCTCATTCCCTCCCCCATACACAATGAGAAATTCAGTGGTGGTGACTTGTCCCCTTCCTTCTCCCAGTCTGTCCTCAGGGAGTCAAATGACCTTGGTTTTCATGACCAGTGAGCACAGTTACTCAGCCAGATATGCTGAGGCCTTTTCCGTACACGCAAATCAGGGTTCCTACCCCTCAGGAGTTGAAAGCTAATGAGACGTTGTAAATACGGTTTTTCTTTGTTTAAGGAAGTTGCAGATTTTAGTTTGAGCAGGAGTATTTTCCCATTTCCCCCTCCCCCCTTCCCAGGGGTAACTTGGGCGGAAAGGAGTTACACAGGAAAATCGTATTGGCTTGCTTCATTGATTTGATACAGTGACAAAGGGTGGGGAGCCTGGGGACAGTCTTCCCTTCCCTGGGTCTTCTCTCACGCAGCCATGTCTCTGAGGGACAGAGTGGTCGAGGGTGTGTGTAACCACACCTCAGCTTGGTGTACCTTTTCCTGATTATCTCACGTTCTCATACTTCTGGGCAGGGTGGGGAGTTCCTAAACCCTCATTAATGGGGTGTCTGTTGGGCCACCATCTTTGACTTCCATATTCTTTTTTTAAAAAATATATTTTATTGATTTTTTACAGAGAGGAAGGGAGAGGGATAGAGTTAGAAACATCGATGAGAGAGAAACATCGATCAGCTGCCTCCTGCACACCTCCCCTACTGGGGATGTGCCCGCAACCAAGGTACATGCCCTTGACCGGAATCGAACCTGGGACCCTTGAGTCAGCAGGCCGATGCTCTATCCACTGAGCCAAACCAGTTTCAGCTGACTTCCATATTCTTAATGCCTGGAGGGATCACATTGATTTTTAAGCCAATGCTCTGAAGAAAGTGGGGTACCCCAGGGGGAGGAGTGAGGACTGCAAGGCCCTGGTGGACTCCCAGTTTCCTGTGTGTCTGCAGGTTTTGGCGACGTGATGTCCAGCAAAGCTGAGAAGAAGCGGAAGGTGGGTGGCAGGAGGAATGCCCGCAAGCGAGCTGCTCAGGCTGCTCTGGCCACAGAGCCCGGGGAGGCCGCCCAGCCTGACAGTGAGCCGGGGCCGGAGCAGGAGCTGGGCCCGGAGCCAGAGCCAGAGCCTGAGCCAGAGCCGGAGCCGGAGCCCGAGCCGGAGCCGGAGCCACAGCCGAAGCCAGAGCCGAAGCATCTCAAGGAGAAGTCTGGTGGGTACATGCTGCCAGGGGATTGGAGGGAGAATATTAATATTCAGGAGGGTCTTAGGGCTGGGAACAAGCAGGTTCTATTGTTTTTGGGGAAGAAGCAGGGGGGTTAGTAGAATCTCAGGCCTGCCGATCGGTCCCTTTTTGTGTATTTTCCTCCTGCAGAGCCTTATGCTTCTTCTTTCTGCCTTAAAAATGTCCCCCAGTGTACCAGGAGCTCACCAGCCAATCCTTTATTTTAGCCTCTTCCTCCTTATTCAAGTGTTCATGGTTGCTCCTACCCCACTGGAGAGGGTTTAATCTCTTCCTTTTTCCCATTTTCACCCTGGGTGGCAAAACAAATAATGTTTTTCTCCCATTAAGCCCATCACCATGGAGACAGTCTGCTTTGCCACCCTTTGAATCCTAAGCCTGACTGATGCTTTCCCCATCTGTTTGAGGCTCTTGTATCTCCACCCTCGTTTCGGCAGGGCCTTGGCTGACTAAGGAGGTTCAGGTTCAGGGCCACAGGAAAAGAAGCCTGAGGTCTAGACTGAGAGAGAAAGGAGTTTAAAGAGGCTGCCTCCTGTGCTTTGATCTGAGGGGTTCTTTCCCTGTAAAATGAGCTGGGACCCATAGGGTGGGAAGGATTTTGGTAGCTGTTGCTGTCACTGGGCTGTTCCTAGGGCACAGGCCATTGTAGATCTGACTGTGAGCTAAGAATAGTCCTTTCCTTTTACCTGGGGCTTCCTTTAAAAAAAATATATATATTTTTAAAAATATCTTTATTGATTTCAGAAAGGAAGGGAGAGGGAGAGAGAGAGACAGAAACATCAATGATGAGAGAGAATCATTGATAGGCTGCTTCCTGCATGCCCCCCACTGGGGATGGAGCCCACAACCGGGGCATGTGTCCTGACCAGGAATTGAACCGTGACCTCCTGGTTCATAGGTCGACATTCAACCACTGAGCCATGCCAGCCAGGCTATCTGGGGCTTCTTTACACTGCTAGCAGCCTCTCAAGACGGAGAGAAATAGAATTCCTTTTCATATTAAAGGTTGATAGATTAAGGGTGAGCAAGGAGAAAGGGCCATAGGGCCTGGCCCTAGGATCCAGAGATTAGAAATGTGCAAAACTTTTTTCTTCTGAGGTTTCTTGAAAGCAGTTTGAAATGGGACTGGCTCCTAGAAGCTGGGTACCAGGAGTAGGCGGGGGGAGGAGAGAAAGCAGTGATGTTCAATTTGGAGAATCCTCCGGGATAGGAAGAGAAAGAGCTTCTAAATGAAAGCACTGACCACCAGACCCAAAGATCTCTGACCACCTTGGCTGTAGGCCTTTTTAGAGTTTGATGTGCAGTTTTCCAGCTGATGCATAACCCTGATGGAGGTTCAGAGAAGACTTGGGTCTCCATGGTAGCCCTGAGATGAACATTAATCCCCGTAATCTTTAGAGACAGAGGGGTGTGAATGTTTGTGTCCCTCTAAAACTCATATGCTGAAACCCCAATGCCCAGTGTGATGGTGCTGGTGGGTGGGCCTTTGGGAGGTGCCTGAATGACGAGGGTGGGACTGTTACGAATGAGATTAGTGCCTTATAAAAGTGGCTCCAGAGAGCTCCCTTGCCTCCTTCCACTCTGTGAAGACACAATGAGAAGTCTGTGTCTGGGAAGAGGGCCCTTCCTCGGTCATGCTAGCACCCTGAGCTAAGACTTCCCTCCTCCAGACTGAGAAACAAATTTCTGCTGTTTATAAGCCACCCGGCCTGTGGTATTTTGCTGTACAAGCTAAGACAGGGCTGAAAACACTTCTTGGAAAAGGATGGTGAGCAAACACCCTTTTGAGATGTGTATTGATATCCTTTGCATTTTTTAAAATATATATTTTATTGACTTTTTACAGAGAGGAAGGGAGAGGGTTAGAGAGTTAGAAACATCAATGAGAGAAACATCGATCAGCTGCCTCCTGCATGCCCCCCACTGGGGATGTGCCCGTAACCAAGGTACATGCCCTTGACTGGAATCAAACCTGGGACCCCTCAGTCCGCAGGCCGACGCTCTATCCACTGAGCCAAACCAGTTAGGGCATCCTTTGCATTCTTAAGTGCTCCTCATTAAGAAAAGAAGTAGTACAAACCCGGCTGGTGTGGCTCAGTGGTTGAGCATCGACTTACGAACCAGGAGGTCACCGGTTTGATTCTGGGTCAAGGTACATGCCCGGGTTTCGGGCTCTATCCTCAGTGGGGGGTGTGTAGGAGGCAGCAGATCCATCAATGATTCTTTCTCATCATTGATGTTTCCATTCCTCTCTCCCTCCCTCTCCCTCTCCCTTCCTCTCTCTGAAATCAATAAAAACATTTTTTTTTTAAAGAAAGAAGTAGTACAGGTTCCTAATCTATAATTTTTAAATATCTGTAATTTTAAAAAGCCCCAAGAACTAAAAGTTTTCCCCCCAAAGTTTGGCATCCAAACTTGTTTGGTGGTAAAACATAACCTAAACTGACATGACATATTTACTAGTCCATTTAAACCACGTGGTATAAATTTTCACATGTTTTACTGAAGAAATACTACTGATATTAAAAATTTGATTGTGCAGTGCTGTTCCAGAGCCTGCTAGAGGGTGGGGGTATTACATATATTATTATATTACAATTCTAAATTATGAAATATGCTTGACCTCAAGGGTTTTGGATAAGGGATTGTTGACCCGTATTTCAGAAAAAGTATAGAGAATAATATAATAACACTCATGTAACCATCACCCAATGTAAGAATAAATAGTGATAGCAACAAGGAAATCCCTGTGCTTTCCCACCCCAAGCCCTTCTCTCTTTTTCCAGAGATCACTACTATCCTGAGTTGGTGTTTTTTTTTTTTTATTTTTAAATATATTCTATTGATTTTTTACAGAGAGGAAGGGAGAGGGATAGAGAGTAAGAAACATCGATGAGAGAGAAACATCGATCAGCTGCCTCCTGCACACTCCCTACTGGGTATGTGCCCGCAACCAAGGTACATGTTCTTGACCAGAATCGAACCTGGGACCCTTGAGTCCACAGGTCGATGCTCTATCCACTGAGCCAAACTGGTTAGGGCCTGAGTTGGTGTTTTTGAAAATTTTGTATCCATGAACATCATATACTAGTATTGTATTGCATGATTTAGATTTTATATAAATTGTATTATAGAAGACAAAACTAGTTGACTCTTTAAAAAATTTTAAAAATATTTTTATTGATTTCAGAGAGGAAGGGAGAGGGAGAGAGAGATAGAAACATCAATGATGAGAGAGAATCATTGATCAGCTGCTTCCTGCATGCCCCACACTGGGGATCGAGCCCAAAACCCAGTCATGTGCCCTGACCAGGAATCAAACCATGACTTCCTGGTTCATAGATCCTACGCTCAACCACTGAGCCATGCTGGCCGGGCAAAACCAGTTTATTCTTAGGATTGTCCCAGTCTCCCTCCCCTGGCCTAGTTCCTGTCTGAAATCTTGAATGCCCTCATTTTTCTCAAAGGGCGGTGGATTTCTTGGTCACCTATCCCATCTACCAAAAAGTTCCTGGAATCATCTACTCCATCCCTTTTCATGATTTCTGTCCTTGGCCTCTGTGTCTCACTCCCCTCTTAGTTTTTCTTTCTGGAAGTTGGAGTGTTGTGTTTCCCAAAGTCTTATGGTTCCATCTCGTTGTTCCTTCCTCCTTTCAGCCATGGGAGATGGGAAACCCACCAATTTTACCCCAGGCTCCTGTTTAAGCAACAGATCAGGAGGTACACCTGGGTCAGGAGAGATCAGGAGAGAAACACCCTCCTGGGTTTTGAGGGGTTCCAGGGTGAGTGTGGCAGAAATGAGTACCCAGCAGCCTGGTTGTTTGGAGAGGGGCCGATTTCTGTGGAATCCAACTTCCCTACGTGAGAAGAGGATTGGGAGAAGAATGGAAGGCCAGAAGCTGAATGCCTAGAATATCCACTTAGTACTGACTGCACTTATTCCCCTCCCTCCCCTGACCCCCTCCAGCCCCAGTCAGCTTTTTAAAAGAAAAGTCACTTGGTATAAGTTGAGATATAATTCACTTACTATGAAATTCACTCCTTTGAAGTATTCAACAATTTCTGGTATATTCACAAAGCTGTGCAACCCTCACCGCTATATAATTTCTGAGCATTTTCATCCCACCCCCAATAAGCCGCTTTAAGCCTGAGAAATTGGTACCAGATGACCCCGACATCTTTACTTCTAAGTTGCATCAGACCCTAGCCTTTTAGTAGTCACTCCCTATTTCCCTTTCCCCCTCAGATACTGGTAACCACTAATTACCTTCTGTCTCTGTGGATTTGCCTGTGCTGGACATTTCATATCAATGGAGTTATACAATGTGTGGTCTGTTTTGACTGGCTTCTTTCACTTGGCCTAGTGTTTTCAGGGCTCATCCACGGTGTAGAACTGTAGCAGAACTTCATTCTTTTTTTTATGGTTGAGTGATATTTCACCACAATTTGTTTTTTATTCATTCACCTTTTGGTGGACACTTGGGTTGTTTCTGCCTTTGGCTACTGTGAATAGTGCTGCTATGAACATTGGCATGCAAATGTCTACTTGAGTACCAGCTTCCAATTCTCTTGGGTATATACCTAGAAGTGAAATTGCTGGGTCGTATGGTGACTGTTTAACTTTTTAAGGAGTGCTTTCATTTTTGAATCTTTATTCTTCCCAGAGTCAGTGTTGGAGAAACCTGAAGTACAGAAAGAAGAATTACAGGAACTTGAGGTGGATGTGGTAAGTTTAGGTTTTCCTTGAGACAAATATTTCTCTCCAACAAATGGTGACTCAAAAGATTAGTTGTAGCATGGTGTCTAAGGAATTCTCTTCAGTCTGTCCATTCCTTCTATATCCTCTACTGGTAACCTACTCACCACAGATCCAGTTCACTAAGTAAAGGCCAAAGTTATCCTTGCCACCATCCCTCCGGAAGAAGAGGGTTTTAAGTGAGAAACAGGTCTCTTAGCTGTCCCTTCCTGTCTCCCCACCTTGGGTAAAAGGTCGACAAGCTTTATCAATTGTATGGGTGAACTTCGGAATAAATTGAACAAGCTGGGCAGATATTGTCCTTATTGGATACTAATGTCTTTTTTTTTTTTTAATCCTCACCTGAGGATATGTTTTTATTGATTTTTTAGAAAGAGAGGAAGGAGAGAGAGAGAGAGAGAGAGAGAGAGAGAGATCAATATCAATTGGTTGCTTCCCCTACATGCCATGACCAGGCAAACCAGCAACCTAGGTATGTGCCCTGCTGTATGGGATGACGCTCCAACCAACTGAACCACCTGGCCAAGGCTAATTGGTAATTGGATACTAATTTCTAAGACATTCTCTTTTTTCCTTTCTTTCAGTTTTCTCCTTTGGCAAAATAATTTACAGAAGCCACTTCAAGCACTCTTAGAAATTGACACTAAGTAATCCCTACTTCTTTATTTCCAAGTTGTATCAGAGCCTAGCTATAGATACTTGGGTTAGAAGAATGGAGTGGTGACCTTGAAATTTTTTGTAAATGAGAGAAAAGTAATAACTACTCATTAAAAAAAAACATTGGAAGGTACAGAAAAGTAAAACAAAGAAAGGAAAAAGAAAAGTCATATTATGATAGCCTAAACACACTCAGTGTTTATACTTTGGTACGTGTCTTTTCTTTCCGTGTATAGGTTTGTGAGTTTAAAAAAACACACAAATGATCCTAGCCCTAGCTGGTTTGGCTCAATGGGTAGAGTGTTGACCCACTATTTGAAAGGGCCTGGGTTCGATTCCGGTCAAGGGCACGTGCCCAGGTTGCGGGCTCAATCTCAAGTGTGGGGAATGCAGGAGGCAGCCGATCAATGATTCTCTCATCATTGATGTTTCTATCTCTCTCTCTCTCTCTCTCCCCCTTCCTCTCTGAAATCAATAAAAATATATTAAAAACAAAAAAATCAAAAAACGATCCTAACTGGCTCTGGCTGGTGTTTCTCAATGGTTAGAGTGTCAGCCTGTGCACTGAAGGGTTCAGTTCCTGGTCAAGGGTTGCAGATTGGATCCCCAGCCCCAGTCAGGGCATGTGTGGGAAGCAACCGACCAATGTGTCTCTCACATCGATGTTTCTCTCTCTTTCTTTCTCTCCTTCTCTCTCTCCCCCCTCCTTTTCACTCTCTTTAAAAAAAAAAAATCAATGGAGCTTAGCCAGTGTGGCTCAGTGGTTGAGCATTGACCTATGAACCAGGAGGTCACAGTTTGATTCCCAGTTAGGGTGCATGCCCAGGTTGCAGGCTCAATCCCCAGTGAGAGGTGTGCAGGAGGCAGCCGATCAATGATTCTCTCTCATCATTGATTTTTGTTTGTTTGTTTTGTTGTTGTTAATCCTCACCCGAAGATATTTTTTCATTGATTTTTAGGAAGAGTGGAAGAGAAAGGGAAAGCCAGAGAGAAACATTGATGTGAGAGAAACACATTGATTGGTTGCCTCCTGCACGAGCCCCAACCACGGCCCAGGCTGGGGAACAGTCTGCAACCAAGGTACGTGCCCTGACTGGAATTGAACCCAGGACCCTTTTGTCCACAGGCTGACTCTCTGTCCACTGAGCCAAACCAGTTAAGGCTCATCATTGATGTTTCTGTCTCTTTCTCTCCCTCTCCCTTCCTCTCTGAAATCAATAAAAACATATATTAAAAAATCAATGGGAAAATATCCTTGGATGAGAATTAACAACAAAAAATAAAATAATCCTAACTGTACCATATATTATACTTTATTAAGCTTTTTCACAAAACATTTTATCATTTTTCAAGTTATCTATATATATATAAAAGCCTAATATACAAATTGTCCCCACGGGAGTTTGACCAGGATACCGATTGCTTGCTATGACGTGTACTGACCACCAGGGGGTGGTGCAGAATGAAGGAAGGCCCCGGCCGGTAGCTGGAAGGCTCCAATCGGCCCTGATCACAGGCCAGGCCTAGGGACCCTACCCATGCACGTATTTTATGCACTGGGCCTCTAGTTATAATATACTTTAAAATGTTTTTATTAATTTCAGAGAGGAAGGGAGAGGGAGAGGGAGAGAGAAATATCAATGATGAGAGAGAATCATTGATCGGCTGCCTCCTGCATGCCCCCTACTGGGGACCAAGCCTGAAACCCTGGTATGTGCCCTGACCAGGAATCCGACTGTGACCTCCTGGTTCATAGGTCAACACTCAACCACTGAGTCACACCAGCCTGGCTATAATACACTTTTTTGTAAGCACCGTTTTATTATTTTTATTTTTATTTATTTTTATTTATTTATTTATTTATTTTTACAGAGAGGAAGAGAGAGGGATAGAAAGTTAGAAACATCGATGAGAGAGAAACATCGATCAGCTGCCTCTTGCACACCCCCTACTGGGATGTGCCCGCAACCAAGGTACATGCCCTTGACAGGAATCGAACCTGGGACCCTTGAGTCCACAGGCCGACGCTCTATCCACTCAGCCAAACCGGTTTCGGCTATTTTTATTTTTTAAAATGGCAGTATAGTTCTTGATTAGATGTATGTGCCATAGTTAAATCATAACTCTTGGACATTTTGCCATTTCTAATTTTTTTGCTTTCATAATAATACTGTGATGAATATTATAAGTAAAACTAGCACACTTTGAAATACTTAATATTTCCTTTAGATTCCAATGTATGGAGTGACTGAATCAAAGAGTAAAGAACATTTTTTTTTAAAAAATATATTTTGCCAAGACCGGTTTGGCTCAGTGGATAGAGCGTCGGCCTACGGACTCAAGGGTCCCAGGTTCGATTCCGGTCAAGGATGTACCTTGGTTGCGGGCACATCCCCAGTAGGCAGCTGATCAATGATGATGTTTCTCTCTCATTGAGTTTCTAACTCTCTATCCCTTTCTCTTCCTCTCTGTAAAAAATAAATAAAATATATTTAAAAAAAAAATAAATATTTTTATTGATTTCAGAGAGGATAGGAACATCAATGATGAGAGAGAATCATGATTGGCTGCCTCCTGCATGCCCCCTACTGAGGATGGAGCCCACAACCTGGGTATGTGCCCTTGACCGGAATTGAGCCCTGGACTCTGCAGTCTGCAGGCTACTGGTCTATCCACTGAGCAAAACCGGCCAGGGTAGAACATTTCTAATAATCCTATATAATAAAAGCCTAATATGCTAAGTGTTCGGTTGACCAGTTGGCTGTTCAACCAATCAAAGTATAATATGCTAATGATATGCTAAGGCCATTCAACTGCTCACTATGACGTGCACTGACCACCAGGTGGCAGACAGTCGACTAGTTGACCAATCACTATGATGTGCACTGACCACCAGGGGGTAGATGCTCCAACCAGTAGGTTAGCTTGCTGCTGGGGTTCGGCCGATCGGGACTGAGTGAGACAGGCTGGACATACCCTCGAGTCCTCCCGTGGTCTCTCCCTGGCTGGCCAACCTCCCACATCCCTCCCAGGCCCCAATCGTGCACCAGTGGGGTCCCTCTGCCTGGCCTGCAGGATCGGGTCAAAACCGGCTCTCCAACATCCCCAAGGGGTCCCAGATTGCGAAAGAGCACAGGCCAGGCTGAGGGACCCCACTGGTGCACGGATTCGTGCACTGGGCCTCTAGTTTAATACATAATGCCAAGCTGTTTTCCAAATGCATTGCACCTTTTGTCCTCACATTAGCAACAAACCCTTTCCAGGCCTGAGTGTTATCAATTTAGCAAGGATTTTAAAAAATGATAGGCAGTAAATGATATATCTTTGCTATTTTTATTTGTATTTCTTTGATTTCAACTGAAATTGAACATTTCATATGTATTTTTTTTTTATGGCATGTCATGCCAGTTTATATCCCTTTGTCCATTTATTTATCAGGGTCTTAGTGTTTTTCTCACTGGTTCATCTGTGTCTTAACCATTTAACTGCCACGATATTTTGAATTTAATTAAGAAAGGTCTGCTGCTTGTGTCTATAGACATTTATGGCATACAAGTGATTAATATAGGGAAGATTTTAGGCCACTGTCTAAGTTTTCTTGACTTGGAAACTTTATAATAATTATTATTGTGTTTAAAAATATTTTTATTGATTTCAGAGAAGAAGGAAGAGGGAGAGAGAGATAGAAACATCAATGATGAGAGAGAATCATTGATCAGCTGTCTCCTGCTTGCCCCCTACTGGGGATCGAGCCCGCAACCTGGGCATGTGACCTTTATGGGATCGAACCTGGGACCTTTCAGTCTGCAGGTGGATGCTCCATCCACTGGGCCAAACCAGCTAGGGCTGACCTGGAAACTTTAAATAAAAGAGATTCCTTCTCATATTCCAGGAATATGGGAGAAGGACAGGGTGGCTTCTCAAGTTCACTCAACAATATCTTTATATCTTTGTGTCCTTAATTTATTTAGTAAAGTTCTACAGATTAATTTTTTTCTAGTCATCAATTACAGTTTCCTTTCCATCTAATTGATTTGTTCTTTGGTGTTTTCCAGTCTTTTATCCTCACTGCTATGCCAATTAACTTTTACCCAGTATTTCATACTTATTTCGGTATTTTGAGGAGGCTGCTGCATCATGAAGAAATTGCTCTTGCACCCTTATTCCTTTTCCAGCTTGTCATCTCCATACTTCTAATTGGTTGATTTAGGCTAATGTCCTACATGTTCCCTTAATTTAGTTTGACTTTGAGGTTGAGAGTTACTCACTAATGCATTTTTACAACCACAGGCATAAATGAAATAGCTTGGGAAGAAAAGATCGATCTCAAGGAAGGATAACCTTCTTTGAAATGAAACTAAGAAAAACCCTTGGTTTTTCTTTACAATCCATTCTATCTTTACTTATAGAGGCAAGAGAATCTTACTGTCTTATTTCATCAAAAGCGTGAAACCTATCATTCAGTTCATCCTCAGCTTTCTCTTCACTATTCTGGTCCTGTCTGACTTCTCTCATTTTCTGTGTCCTCACATGTGATTGTGGATGGGAGAAATGACTCATCTGAACAGTTATATCTTTTTTGGCTCTCTGTTTTCCTTCTTTAGAAGCCCCTTTTCCAGTCTCGGATTGTGCTGACAGGACTGGCGGATGCCAAATGGACAGTGGAGCATGATGCCATTCTGGAACACTTTGCCCAGGACCCGGCAGAGCCCATCCTTACCGTCTTCATTGATCCTTATTTGGGGCTGAAGCTAGAAACGGGCGTGCCTATACAGGTGGGTACTCCGCTTCCTCAGATTCCAAGGTGGTCTTCCAGGGAGCTGAGGGTTCCGCGTATCTCTGTCATCTGTGCCCAAGTTCTGTTGCCACAGAGAGGAATGAAGCAGGCTTTTGCTTTTGATGATCTCGTGGTCTAGTGGGAAAGACAGACATATAAGAAGTATTTACAACAGATTATGATGCATGAGCAAAACTTTATAGGAGCTTTATGGGAGCAACTAATGTGGCCAGTGGAATGCTGGCAAGGCTTGGTGATGGAGGTGATAATTTGAGTTGGGGATGCAGAGTAAGTAGTATTTCATGGAGGCTGGGTAAGAGCTGTGTAAGTAAAGACCACTTTATGTGCAAAGAAAAGAGGAGTTGTGGGAAATGATACTGAAGTTGGGGTCAGCTTGTGAAGGCCCTTGTATGTATGCAAAGAATTTGGCTTCTATCCCAGAGGGACATATCGAAGGCGTCCATGGATTAGATATATAAGTATTTCAACAAGGTGGGGGATACATTAGTGAAGGGTAAATCACGGGTAGGGAGACAGTTAAAAGACATATAGTAAAATGTTAGTGGTAGAATCTGGGTGGTAGGTGTACAGGTCATTATTATAAAATTCTTTTAACTTTGTTATATGCTTGAAAATTTTTTAAATATAATGTTGGAAAAGAAAAAGGCGATTGCTTTGCTGTTATTGCCAGTACACATACAAAAATAACAATGATAATGAAGATGAGCATGATCCTGTACAATGACACAATTTGTGAAACATATTAAATGTAAACATAGGCTCTTGATTTTCCTTATATATTGGCAATAATCAGCTACAAAACATGATGAAAAAATATTTTATTCACAAAAGAGACAAAAATTTGCAAAATATATGTAGGATTTATATGAAAGAAAACACCTTTGCTGCAGGCCATGAAAGAAGATTTGGATATGGTGAGGTATATCCTGTTTCTGAGTGGAAATTTTAATATTATATTAAGATCATTCCATCTAAAAATGTACTATTTTAATGCAATCCAATCAAAGTGCCACAGTCCTTAGATACCTTGTATAAAGGATTTAAAAATATATCTAGAAAAATGCATGAATAGAACAAAGAAAATGATGAAGGAAAGTATTGGAGGAGACTTGTGAAAATAAAAATCTTTTATTAAGCTACAGTAATTAAAAACAGTTGTGCCGAAGCCGGTTTGGCTCAGTGGATAGAGCGTCGGCCTGCGGACTCGAGGGTCCCAGGTTCGATTCCGGTCGGGGGCATGTACCTTGGTTGTGGGCACATCCCCAGTGGGGTGTGTGCAGGTGGCAGCTGATCAATGTTTCTCTCTCATCGATGTTTCTAACTCTCTATCCCTCTCTCTTCCTCTCTGTAAAAAATCAATAAAATATATTTAAAAAAAAAAAAAAACAGTTGTACTGGGGCAGGGATATATATTATATAAGCTACAGTAAAGAAACATAGAAAGTACAGAATCATATATGTAAGCGTTTTCTACAAAAATGGCATTTAAAATCTGTGGGGAAGGATGAATTATTCAATGAATGGAATTGGGAAACATGAAAAACAACATTTTTCCATTAAAAGGTTTACTTAACTGCCCTGTTAGTGGCTCAGAGGTTGAGCGTTGACCCACGAACCAGGAAGTCACTGGTTCAATTCCTTGTCAGGGCACATGCCTAGGTTGCGGGCTCTATCCCTAATAGAGGGCGTGTAGGAGGCAGCTGATCAATGATTCTCTCTCATCATTGATATTTCTATCTCTCTCCCTCCCTTTCTCTGAAATCAATAAAAAAATTAAAAAAGATCACCTTAGCTGAAGGGAGGGGGAAATGTGGAAATATTGGCCAAATAGGACAAGGTTTCTGACACCAAAAACAAAAGGACATAAAAGCAAAAATAAACAAGTGGAACTACATCAAACTGAAAAGCTTCTGCACAGTAAAGAAAAACAACAATATGAAAAGAAAACCTAAGGTAGGAGAAAATATTTGCAAATCATGAAGAACTCATATAACTCAATAGCAAAATGACAATCTAAGATATGGGCAGAAGAATTGAAAATATGTTTTTCCAAAGAAGGCAAACAAATGGCCAACAGGTACATGAAAAGATGCTCAACATCACTAATCATTAGGAAATGAATATCAAAACCACCATCACCTCACACCTTTTAGAAAGGATATAATAAAAAAAGACAAGAAATAACAAATGTGCATGAGGATGTGAAAAAAGGAACCCTTATGCATTGTCGTTGGGAATGTAAATTGGTATAGCCACTATGGAAAATAGTATGGAATTTTCTCAAAAATTTTAAAATAGAACTACCATATGATCCAGCAGTTCCTCTTTTGGGTATATATCTGAAGGAAATGAAATCAGTATCTCAAAGTGATATTGAAATCCTCATGTTTATTGTAGCATCCTATATTATAAAGAGGTAATATGCAAATTGACCATTATGCCCTTTCACAAAATGCCTGCCCCCATGTGGACGCAAGATGGCTGCCACAAGATGGCTGATGGGAGGGCAGTTGTTGACGATCAGGCCAGCAGGGGAGGGCAGTTAGGGGTGACCAGGCCAGCAGAGGAGGGCAGTTGGGGGCAACCGGGCCTGCAGGGGAGGGAGGGCAGTTGGGGGGGGGGACCAGGCCTGCAGGGGAGAGCAGTTGGGGCAACCAGGCCTGCAGGGGAGGGCAGTTAGGGGCGACCAGGCTGGCAGGGGAGGGCAGTTGGGAGCAATCGGGTCATCAGGGGAGCAGTTATGCGTCGATCAGGCTGGCAGGGGGGTGGTTAGGGGGTGATCAGGCTGGCAGGCAGAAGCAGTTAGGGGCAATCTGACAGGCAGGCAGGTGAGTGGTTGGGAGCCAGCAGTCCTGGATTGTGAGAGGGATGTCTGACTGCCAGTTTAGGCCGGATCCCATAGGATCTGGCAGTCAAACATCCCCCGAGGGGTCCCAGATTGGAGAGGGTGCAGGCTGGGCTGAGGGACACCCCCCCCCCAGTGCACGAATTTCGTGCACCAGGCCTGTAGTTATTTATAATAGCTAAGACATGGAGACAGCCTAAGCGAACACTGATGGATGCTATATATACTAGTATACTAGAGGCCCAGTGCACAAAATTTGTGCACTTGTGTGTGTGTGGGGTCCCTCAGCCCGGCCTGTGCCCTATCACAGTCTGGGAGCCCTTGGGGGATGTCCAGCTGCCGTGGAGGTGGGAGAGGCTCCCACTGCTGCTGCTGTGCTCGCCAGCCATGAGCCTGGCTTCTGGCTGAGCAGTGCTCCCCCTGTGGGAGCTCACTGACCACCAGGGGCAGCTCCTGCATTGAGCATCTGCCCCCTGGCGGTCAGTGCGTGTCATAGCGACCAGTTGTTCAGCTGTTTGGTTGATTTGCATATTAGCCTTGGGGATTCATACAAGCATACACACACTGGAATATTATTCAGCAATGAGAAAGAAGGAAAATTGTGCCATTTGCAACAATATGGATGGGCCTGAAGGGCATTATGCTAAGTGAAATAAGTCAGACAAAGACAAATATTATATAATCTCTTAAATGTGGAACCTAGGGGGAAAAAAACCCTAACTCATTGAAACAAATTACAGATTGGTAGTTGCCAGAGTCAGGAGGCGGGGGGAATGGGGAAAATGGGTGAAAATGGTCAATAGTTTAAATTTCCAAGTATAAGATAAATAAGTTTTGGGGATATAATGTATAGCATGGTGACTATAATTAATAATACCGTATTGTATATTTGAAAGGTAAGCAAATAGATCTTAAAAGTTCTCATAATAAGAAAATTTGTAACTGTGAGATGATGGATGTTAACTAAACTTATGGTAGTCATTTTGCAATAAATTTATATATTAAATCATTATGTTATACACTTAAGCTAATGTTATAGGTCAATTATATCAAAATAAAACTGGGGTGAGGGTACAGAGTTTCAAGATCTAGTATACAGCATGGTAACTATGACTAATAATACTGTATCGTGTACTTGAATTTTGCTAAGAAAGCAAATATTTTCTTTTAATTTTTATTTTATTTTTAGAGAAAGAGATCAAAACATTGATTTGTTGTTCCACTTATTCATGCATTCATTGGTTGATTCTTGTATGTGCTCTGACCCGGGATCAAACCTGCAACCTTGACGTATTAGGGATAACGCTCTAACCAACTGAGCTACCTGGCCAGGGCTAAGAGGGCAAATCTTAAGTGTTCTAACCAAAAAAAAAAAAAAAAAGAAGGTAATCATGTGAGATGATGGACATGTTAATTAGCTTGATTGTGGTGATCATTTCACAATGTGTAGACATATCAAAACATCAAGTTGCATACCTCAAATGCATACAATTTTTATTTATCAAATATGTCTCAGTATAGCTGAAAAAATATATTTAGCATGTTGAAATACATTCTAAATAGGTCACAGACTTAATTACGTTTTCCTGGGTTAAGATGGCCAATTGAAACGTCCTTAAAATTTATTACCATTGAATACTTGATAAATTGAGCAAAAAGTAAAATCAGAAAAGAAAAAAAACCTACAGAAAAAAGAAAAAACCACCCAAAGAATCCTCCTAAAAAAACAAAAATAATGTCATCAACAAAAACTTAGTTCATTAAGAAATAAACCAAATAAAGAACTCAGGAATAGAGAATCTATGAACATTCAGTACATTTAAATAAAGAACTAATACTAAATAAGCATGGGAATTATGGTTATGCTATAGAATGTGAATGTTATCAACTTGGACAAGGTGAGAAGAATCTATAACAAAAATGGCAAAGTGGTGAGAAAAAGAGGGAGTATGAGAAAGTCAATGTTCTTATCTTCAAAGCGTAAGTCAATAGAAGTTAAAATAGAAAGATAGTGAGAAAACTAAACTATTTTTTATAATCTCTCATAACCTTAGTAATAGGTCTTTTATGAAGAAATCTCTCTCACAGGTAAAGAAAGACTTATCTAAAGATGATCAGTTCCTTTATTATATTCACATTATTAAATTAAATTTAAGCTCTGACTGGTTTGGCTCAGTGGATAGAGCGTCGGCCTGCGGACTGAAGGGTCCCAGGTTCGATTCCGGTCAAGGGCATGTACCTTGGTTGCGGGCACATCCCCAGTGGGGGGGTGTGCAGGAGGCAGCTGATCGATGTTTCTAACTGTCTATCCCTCTCCCTTCCTCTCTGTAAAAAAATCAATAAAAATATATTTAGAAAAAAAAGAAAGAAAAAAAATTAAATTTAATACCTTTAAAAGTAACATGATCCTATTTTGAAATAACTATTTTATTTTTCTATGTTATATACCAGTGGTCGGCAAACTCATTAGTCAACAGAGCCAAATACCAACAGTACAACGATTGAAATTTCTTTTGAGAGCCAAATTTTTTAAAGTTAAACTATATAGGTAGATACATTGTTATTAACTTAATTAGGGTACTCCTAAGCTGGCCTTTGCTAAAAACTCAAGGGGTCAAAGAGCCGCATGTGGCTCTTGAGCTGCAGTTTGCCGACCACTGTTATATACCAATAGGAAGATGTTTGGAATACTGTTTGTTCCCAGTGTTAACAGCATTGTCTGCTTTTCCTATATCTGGTGGAATTTCAGATGACATTTTAATTTTAAGCATTGTTTAACTTTATGCATTATTTCACTTATTTATAATTAACAAATTATTTAACAAAAATAATAATAGTTAAGCTTTGCCCTAACTGGTTTGGCTCAGTGGATAGAGCATCTGCCTTCGGACTGAAGGGTCCTAGGTTCAATTCTGGTCAAGGGCATGTACCTTGGTTGCGGGCACGTCCCCAGTGGGGGGTGTGCAGGAGGCAGCTGATTGATGTTTCTAACTCTCTATCCCTTACCCTTCCTCTCTGTGAAATATCAATAAAATATATATTTTTAAAAAATAGTAGTTAAGCTTTTAAAAAAATAGACACAGAACCTTGGCTGGTGTTGCTCAGTGGTTGAAGTCTTGGTCCTCGCACCGAAGGGTTGAAGGGTTGCAGGTTCGTTCCTCGGCCCCCAGTCCTGGCATGTGTGGGAGGCAAACAATCAATGTGTCTCTCTCACATCGGCATTTTCTCTCTCTCTCTCTCTTTTCCAACCCCCTCCCTTCCACTCTCTAAAAATCAATAGAAAAATATCTTCTGGTGAAGATTAAAAAATAAATAAACAGCAACTTTATTGCTTAAAAAAAAAGACACAAAATGTCAAACTTTAACTCTGGGTAGTGGGAATATGGGTAATTATTAATTTCTCATTTATGCTTTATTTTCAGTTTTACAACTTAAATTATGCCTGGCCTAGTAGCTCAGTTGGTCAGAGTGTCATCCCCATACACCAAGGTTGCGGGTTTGATCTCTGGTCAGGACACATACAGGAAGCAACCAATGAATGCATAAATAAGTGGAACAACAAATTGATGCTTTTCTCTCCTTTCCTCTCTCTCTCTCTTTCTCTCTCAAATCAGTTAAAATTAAAAAATATTAAATTATGAGAGTAGTTACAAAAATACTGAAGGGGGGGAAAAAGGTGAATCTGATCTTCAGGTGGGAATGAGCTTTCTAAGCATGTAGAAGTCAGAAACTTTAAAAGTTTTGACTACATGAAAGTTATAAATTTCTAAATGCAAACAACAAAAAAGACTCATCATAAACAAAATTGAAGGATAAGTGAAAAATTGTCAGAGAAGTATATGTAATGGAAATGGAAAATCCTAGACAATTGTCTATTTCTTCCAGTCTTTTTCCTTTCTGCTTTTCCTATATCTGAAAGAGCTTTATTCTATTCTATTCTTTTCATTCCATCCATCCATCTGTCCATCTGTCCAACATTTATTGAGCAACTAATATGAACTAGTCACTGTGGTAGGTTCTGGAGCCCAGTTGGACATACTATACAGTCCCTATCCTCAAATGCTCTCTGCATTTCCTCCCTACATCTCTGGGTGTGGACTCTATTATGTCCCTAAAAATATAATGTAAGTGTCATGAGCACCTCATGACACTTACATTTAGAGAAGGGCCAGAATATGCTAAGGGAATATTACTAAGAACTCAACCAGGCTTTCATGACCGGAACCTCAGATTCCTTTGGGTAACAGGCTGGGCCTGGTGACTGAAGTCTGCTCTTTCACTGTCTTTCATGCAGACCCAGAACCAGATTGTGTACTTCATTCGCCAAGCACCGGTTCCCATCACTCCACAGAACTTTGAGACGACTGTGCAGTTTGGGACAGTGCGGGGTGCCTACATCCCAGCCCTGCTTCGCCTCCTCAGTGGTGTCTATGCCCCTCAGATCTTTACAAACACCAGCTGGCCTGAGAGCATTCGAAATCATTTTGCTTCTCATCTGCACAGGTTCTTGGCCTGCCTGACAGGTGAGCAGAAAGGCTTGAGTGCCTAGTGCCCCACCAACAGTAGAGCTGATGAGGCAGGTCAGAGAGTCATCCTGAGCACCTATGTTGCTTGGCACAGAATAGGTACTCGGTATGTGTTTGTTGAATGAGTGAAACCGGGTACAGAATGTGTCTTCCAATCCATATACAGATTTCTGCTGTAGAATGGTTAGCCAGACCTGCTCAAACTTACAGTTGGAAATTTCCAAGAGTACATGTGGGGTAGGGGGAAATGTAGATGCTGTGGGGGCAGAGAGGGTGTGCAAATATAGAAGAGAGTGTTGAGGGCCTGGATCTTTGACTTTGTTTTATGACAATCTCTTATTATACCTCAGTGAAGTTTTCTTCTTGCCTTCTGTTATTTTTTCCTCAAGATACATATCAGTTTCTTCTGCCTGCTCTCCTGAAATGCATGTACTTCTTGGGCCCCAGATCATCAAACAGGATTGGAACTGGGTGACATAAACTCTCTGCTGTTTGTGAAGTTCTGTGGTCTTATCCTTTCCGTAGATACTCGGTACAAACTGGAGGGACACACTGTTCTCTACATCCCCGCGGAGGCCATGAACATGAAGCCCGAGGTGGTGTTTAGGGACAAAGAGCTGGTGCAGCGGCTAGAGAGTGAGTGGCTGGCATTGCCAGTGTGTTGGGGACCCGAGAGGGAGGAAAAGGGGCAGTCCAGGTGGTGAGAAAGGAGTTGGGTGTGGAGGGCTGTGCAGGGGCAGCGGGAGGACATCACTGGGAGCGGTGTGAAGCAGTGAAGAGATTTCGTATTCTCCCCTGAAGCCTCCATGATCCACTGGACCCGGCAGATAAAGGAGGTGCTCAGTGCCCAGGAGACTGTGGAGACAGGAGAAAACCTAGGTCCCTTGGAGGAGATTGAGTTCTGGCGCAACCGATGCATGGATCTGTCTGGCATCAGTTCACAGCTGGTGAAGGAGGGAGTGAAACACATCGAGTCCATCCTGCACCTGGCCAAGTCATCCTACTTGACACCCTTTATGAAACTGGCCCAGCAGATCCAGGTTTGTGGGTGGATCAAAGGATGGAGGCTTAGCAGAAAGTGGACAGTGCTTGGGACAATATAGGGTGCTAAGATGAGGGAGCCATTGTAATCATCCACAGCAAAGGTAGACCAACCCAGTGTTCGGACTTGTATTTGTGGGAGAGTATAAAAGTAGTAGAACAAAAGGATGGTCCCAAAGAGCTTGTAGTTTAGTTAGGGAGACAACTAGTTAATCAACAAAAATACACTGAGTACCCTCTATGAACCCAACCCCTACAATCCAGCCAAGAACATAAGACTTACACAAAATAGGATTACTAGATAACATGTGGCTCAGCCAAGAGAGCTGCAAGAAAGACACTTAAAACTAAATTTAATATAGTGTGGCAAGCGTTGGGGACACACAAGATCAACGTAATCTGTAGAATATGGAGACAGAAGTCTTCTTCCCCTAGGTGGAATTTTAAGCTAGGTACTAAGGGAACTGAGCCACAGCCAGGTGGAGAAGTCTAAAATCCTGGTTGAGAACAGGGCAGTGAGGGGAACTATGGTAAAAACTATGGGGATAAATGAGAGTGATGTCTGGTTAGTTGATTAACAGCTATTATCTACTTTGTGCAGAGTGCTGAGTTTAACTGGAGAAACTAGAGGAATAGACAAAAAACCGAAGTTTGGGTAACTCTCTGTCTAGTGGGCAAGATGGGACTCACACATGAGCAAAGACCTAAAAATACTTTTGTAGAAACTGGTAAATGAATAAAAGTCAATATTGGGCCCGAGGGCTGCAGAGACCTGAAATGATTAGTACCAGGTAGGGTTGGGTTAGTTGGAAATGCTTCTCAGTGAAGGCAAGTCAGGATGGGGTTCAGATGGATAAAAGTGCTTGCTTTGAACCAGTTCTTTCGAGTGGATAAGTCTACTTCTGGCTTCTCTCTCCTGTCAGGATGGCTCTTGTCAAGCACAGTCAAACCTGACTTTTTTGTCAATCCTGAAGGAACCTTACCAGGAATTGGCCTTCATGCGGCCTAAGGACATCTCTAATAAACTTCCTAAGTTGATCAGTCTCATCCGAATCATCTGGGTCAACTCTCCCCACTACAACACTCGGGAGAGACTGACCTCCCTCTTCCGAAAGGTATGTGTCTTCAGATTTCCTGAAGAAGGTGGAATTCCTTTAACAGAAGATCTCTGGTGAAGAGACAGTAAGGACCACCCTTCAGGTCAGGGACCAAAGGCTTATGCCTGTGTCATCAATGTTAGTGATGCTCTTAGAGTTGGGGCCTGTGCTGGACATTTTGCTTCTGTATGGAAGCAGCCTAGGTGGGAAGAGGAGCTTTGAGAAGAGGAGTTGATGGAGAAGAGAGGAGGGAGGCAGGAAGGACAGACTCCCAGGCTGAGTTTACAGGAGGGGAAGACCCTCTTCTTCTCATTTCCAAAGATGGAAGTTGCAGTGGGCGAGAGGTAGGTTTAGGAAGGAACACTGGCTTTTGAGGAGGAGGACCTGGCACATTTTATCTGGGGTGACAGAACCGAAGTGTGGGAAAACGCTGAATGCTGGCTGGGCAGTGCAGCTGTGAGGTGGGCTGAGGCAGGGAGGAAGGTGAAACCACAGGGGCTGTTCACCAGCAGGGGAGGACTTAGGAAGATGGGTATCAGGAGTCAAATCAGGAAGTCAGAGGCTGAGACGTGAGGCACATCAGGGAGTTCAGAGAAGGGGGTGGGTGCAACTAAAGCTGTGAACTGAGGCCGTTGGGACTCCTCCTGCAGATGAGCAATGAGATCATCCGCTTATGCTGTCACGCCATCTCCCTGGACCGAATCTTTGAGGGATATGTCTCTTCTAGCAAGGAGGACCTACAAGGCTGCATTTCCTGTTGTCATGCCTGGAAAGACCATTACCTGCGGGCTGTGCAAATGCATACTCAGTACGATGTGTCTCCTCTAACATTCTGTATATTCCCCCCTTCATTCCTGTAGAGCAGTGGTCGGCAAACTCATTAGTCAACAGAGCCAAATATCAACAGTACGATTGAAATTTCTTTTGAGAGCCAAATTTTTTAAACTTAAACTATATAGGTAGGTACATTGTTATTAACTTAATTAGGGTACTCCTAAGCTGGCCTTTGCTAAAAACTCAAAGGGCCAAAGAGCCGCATGTGGCTCTCAAGCCTCAGTTTGCCCATCACTGCTGTAGAGCAACCTTTTTTTCTGCCAAGGGCCTTTAAGATACTTATAATATCATTTACTAATATCATTCATTAATATAAATTTTTGTTGCTGTGAAAACAGCTCCTAGATTTATTGAATCTGAGTCCTGCCTGCGGTTGCCTTGGCAGGGCCAGATCAAATGATTCCTTGGGCCTTAGACGGCCCGCCGGCTGGACGTTCCCCACTCCTGCTGTAGAGCGTAGATTCTGACTTCTTTCACTTGCACTTATTTTTTTAAGTCTATGGATTCTATTTTTCTAGACCTGTGAGTTTCTACATAGATCCAGGTTTTCTCTCTGGATACAGATATTCTGGCCCCTAAGCCTCGGTTCTTCCTCCTCACTCTAGTCTCCCTGATTCCAGAAGTCCTCCCTGGCCTTTTCCTCCTTTCTTGGCCCTAAAGTCTGAAATTCCATTACGTATGCACCCTTTCCTAGAACTGAGGCGCTTTGTCCCCTCTCTGGTAAGTCTCACCTTGTATTTTCTCTCTCAGGGTTCAGGAAAGTTGCTTCTTGGGGGTCTCATTTCTAAGTCTCCCCCTGAACCCAGGAACCCAGTTCTGGCTTTGCATAGGCTAAGGTTGGTATCTGGTGTTCCTGCTTTTTGATTTGGTCTGTCTCTCTCCTAACACAGGTTCTCCAATCGGGGCTGGGTCCTCGACCAGACCAGCATATTTGCTCAGGTTGATGCTTTTGTGCAACGCTGCAAGGACCTTATTGAGGTGGGAAGACTGTGAGGGGAGGAGAATCAAAGCTAACAGCAGACACTCCAGAATTCCCATCCAGGAGCTGGGGAGCTGGGGAGCTGGGGAAGATGCTAAACATAGAACTTAACCTCTTTGGCTCCTCCTGCATCCCTGTGTGCCCTACCACCACCCCATCCTTTGAGACTTTTGCCTGTTATCACTGCCTTAGTAACTCATATTCCATTCTGCAGCTGAAATCCATCCTATTAGACCCTTGCATCTGGTTGATCCGTCTTAGTTTTTAGACATTTTAAGTGAAATCAAAGGGCACAGGACTTACGAGTTCAGAAAGGAGAGCAGGAATTCTCATGTTGACTTCTTTTTAGGTATGTGACTGTCAGTACCATTTTGCCCGCTGGGTGGATGGCAAGCAAGGTCCCCTTCCTTGCTTCTTTGGTGTCCAAGGGCCCCAGATAACACGGAACTTGCTTGAGATTGAGGATATTTTTTATAAAAATCTGCATATGTTGCGAGCTGTTCGCGGGGGCATCCTGGATGTCAAGAACACCTCTTGGCATGAAGACTACAATCGGTGAGAGAACCACAGGCTGACTCTGCACAGAGAAGGGGAGGGAGGCCAGGGGAGCCAAGATTAGGATGAGGGGTGAGAGTGTACAAAGGAAAGTGTGGAGGTGACAGATCAGGGAAAGGGAGGCAGGATCGAATGCAAGGAAGGAGTGTCTGCTGAGATAAGGGTTCCAGAGTTAGCAGCCTTTTGGGGCTTGTAGCCCAGTTCTGCCGGATACTAGATATGTGACGGGCAAGTTACTCTACCAGTTAGAGCCTCTGTTCCCTCGTCTATGAACTAAGGTTAGTGATAGAACCTATCTCATTGCCTTGTTTTAAGGAATAAGTCGATTAACACATGTAAAGCACTTAGTACATAACACAGGATTCTTACTCAGGGGGTGTACTTGGGGGCAGGCAAAGGCACCCACCTTTCAACATGCCTCTCTGATGATGCAGTTTCCGTGCTGGAGTCAAGGACCTGGAGGTGATGACCCAGAACTTGATCACCTCTGCCTTCGAGTTAGTTCGAGACGTAGAGCATGGAGTGCTGCTGCTGGATACCTTCCACAGGCTGGCAACCCGTGAGGTGTCACTGCCCTGCCTGCTTCCTCCACCCCTAGTTCTCTTGTGCTTTCCATCAGTTCCTCAGGAGCCTTCCAGACACCACCCCGCCTCCATTCATGCTCTTTCTGGTGTCCTAAATTGCCAGTGTCTCTTTTCTTCCTTCTGTGCCCCTGGTTTCCAGATCGCTAAGGAGTGTGACCCCCACAGCAGGGTGTAGCTTTCCTCTAGGATGGGTAACTGGAGGAACCCATATCCACAGGACATATTGTCAACTTCTATCTCTTCTCCGTTAGGCTATCAAGCGAACATATGACAAGAAGGCGGTGGATCTCTACATGTTGTTTAATAGTGAACTGGCCCTCGTGAACCGCGAACTGAACAAGAAATGGCCATACCTGGAGCCCTACATGGCCCAGTATTCTGGACAGGCACACTGGGTGCGGATCCTGCGGCGTCGCATCGACAGGGTCATGAATGTAAGTGCCTGAACTTCGCTAAAACGTGTCCTCAGGGAGACGGTAGAGTTTGCAGGCCGTGCCACATACTAGGAGGGACCTGTCCAGAAATTCCCTAGAGAGTTTTCATGACCAGAGACCAAGTCTACCCAGGGAGTGGCAGATGCAGCGCGGCGTGAGGCAGACCATGGCCTTGGATTTGCAGCAGTGGTGAGTCTGGTTGGTAGAACATAGGCATTTCTGTCAAGGTGGAGAGGAGGAATGGGGCCAGCATCTGAGAAGCTGGGCCACCAGAAGAGTAATACGACCTCAAAATCCAGAGAACTGGATAGGTGAGACCCTAAAAGGGCCTGCCTGTCTCCCTAGAAGAATAGGCACAAAGAAACAGAAAAATAAAACATAAACTTTTGGGGAATATAAGGCTGAAGCTATCTACCTGCCATCATCTAATTGGTTCTGGGAGAGAATAAGGCAGCTTACAGACAATTGGAAGCTCTTAAGAAGCGGTGGGCTCAGACTACAGTTAGGAAAGGCACTTACTGGTTTCCAGTCTGGTACCTCTTAAATCCTTCACCTCCTGCAATTTATTTTCTTTCCCCAGTTTTTAAAAATGTATGTATGTTCATTGATTTCAGAGAGGAAGGGTGAGGGAGAGAGATAGAAACATCAATGATGAGAGAGAATTATTGATCAGCTGCCTCCTGCTTGCCCCCTACTGGGGATTGAGCCCGCAACTTGGGCATGTGCCCTTTACCAAAATCGAGCCTGAGACTCTTCAGTCTGCAGGCTGACACTCTATCCACTGAGCCAAACCAGCGAGGGCCCAACTTTCTTCTTGAACTGAATCTTTGTGCTTCTATTTCTTTATTTTGCGTGCCTTGGTCTCTTCTCACTCTTTTTTTTTTGGCTCCACCTTCCCTCTAAATAAGTGATTTTTAACCTTCTTCATCTCATGCCACACATAAACTAATTATTAAAATTCTGCAGAACAGGCCGAAACCGGTTTGGCTCAGTGGATAGAGCGTCGGCCTGCGGACTCAAGGGTCCCAGGTTTGATTCCGGTCAAGGGCATGTACCTTGGCTGCGGGCACATCCCCAAGGGGGTGTGCAGGAGGCAGCTGATCGATGTTTCTCTCTCATCGATGTTTCTAACTGTCTATCCCTCTCTCTTCCTCTCTGTAAAAAATCAATAAAAAATATATTTTAAAAAAAATTCTGCAGAACACACAAAAAATGTATTTTTTGCCCATCTGCCAAAAAAAGGTACAATTTATTCACATTGGACGATTGTTGTTGTATTGGCTATTGTCATTTTTAAAAAATATGGAACGGTTCACGAATTTGCGTGTCATCCTTGCACAGGGGCCATGCTAATCTTCTCTGTATCGTTCCAATTTCAGTATATGTGCTGCCGAAGCGAGCACGGCTGTTGTCATTTTTCAATTTGACAATCTAAGGGAAAAGAGGCCAGTGCCCCTGACTACTAGTCAGGTATTGCATGTTGTAAAAATTCTTGTAGCACACCAGCATGCTGAGGAACACTGGTTGAAAATTGCCGGACTAAGTAGTTAAAATCAATCTCCGTAGCAAGCCTCACACATATTGCTGGGGTGTGTGTGTATGTGGTCTCAGGGAGATGGTCACGTGGAGGAATGTGGTAAGTAAACCATTCGTGTTTTTCCTCAGTGTCTTTCTAGTGCTCATTTCCTGCCCCACATTGGGACTGGAGAGGAGAGTGTACACACCTATCAGCAGATGGTGCAGGCCATTGATGAACTGGTTCGAAAAACCTTCCAAGACTGGACAGCAACCCTGGACAAGGACTGCATTCGGCGGCTGGATACACCATTGCTACGCATCAGCCAGGAGAAGGCGGGCATGTTGGATGTCAACTTTGACAAGTAAAGACCCACCCCATTCCTTCTGCCTTTATCTGACTCCTTCTCCCTATTCTGTCTCTGGTGCCATTCCCTTCCCCAGTTCTCCCAGGAGTTTAACGCCCATCTCCTGGTGTTCTCTCCATCCTCTCTAACTCTCTCTCATACTGAAATATATTTCCTATCACTTCCTAATTTTAATTTTATAATTTATCTTTAAAAGAAATGGTTAAAAAAAGAAACCCCACTGACCTACTAACCAGTGATGTAGGTGCTCTGCCACTAGATGGCCATGATGGCTCAGCTAAATCACCCAAACCAGGAGCCATGGTGGGGCCTTTCCTGAGAATTGACGGGGCTGTGCAGCATGCCCTCTCCTACTAGCTTTATAACTGTGACTTTTTCCACATAATTATTTAAAATGTAATTAATTCATTTACTAGTTATTTAACAATATATAGTGAGTGCCTTCCATGTGCTAGGAACCAAGATAGGCATAGGACGTTTATATAATGGGGAAGTCCCTGCCTTCTGTCTCCCTGTGAGTGAATAGTTATATCTACTCTTGGAGCGGTGCTTCCTTTCCATATAAGATGCAGGAGAGAAAAATAAAGAAGGAGCTATGTGAGGCATCTGTGTACAGAGATTAAAAACCTTCTGGTGACAGTTTTTTCCTGATCGGAAGGAAATGACTTTTTACTTGATTGGTTTTGGCTCCCTCTTGTCATCAGCTAGGCCCTATAATAAGAGGTATTTCACACATTTCTAGGCTGTTGCTACTAGCATTGGCTTTAACTCATAGAATGCCTTTATCTGTTGGGCAAATTTAGAAGGGGTTTTTGCCAGAGAAGGCCTGTGTAGAGATGGAGTCCGAGGGACACAAGAAACTGAGTGTGTCTGTTCTGGGCAGCTGAAGGCAGCCTAACCAGGGGAGATGACACTCATGGTTGAGGAAGGAAGCAAAAGGATCAAGGTGGACTGTCAGGCCAGAGGGGTGGGGCAAAGGCATTAGTGAGAAGGACAGAGATGTTTGAAGCCACACGGATAAGGAAGCAGTTGAGAAGCCGAGCATGAAGATAAGGTGAAGAGGTTTGCGAAAAGTCTTTGATCAGTGGCGGCTGTCGGAGCCCAGCTTTGATAGGGTTCACGGTTTTTTGAGGTATGGCTGAACAGGATCATATAAAAATGGCTTTATAAACCAAAAATAAGATTTTGAAGAGACAGAAGACTAGGCCAGTATTGCCCTAGCTATGACATTTGCAAGCACATAATGGAGTTGACTTGGCAAGACATATTCTCTCATCAAGCTGGGCACCCCCAAAAGAACTGGGTTTGGGAGACACCCAGACACACTTGTAATAATATTAATATGAGCACACAGAGTCCATCAATTGCCCTTTTCCCATGAGCTAAAGGACAGTATTCAAATAACAGAATTTTATTAAACACCAGTGATGGATATTTACATTTTGAGTATGAGATAAAACAAAATTTGAGAAAGAAGTAAGACACCTAGGCCCGGGTGAGCCCAAGTGGCCCTGGGTATGGGAGAGGCCAAGCGTCCCTGGGTCCGGGTGAGGCCTCGTGCACCTAGGCCCGGGTGAGCCCAAGTGGCCCTGGGTCGGGGAGAGGCCAAGCGTCCCTGGGTCCGGGTGAGACCATATGTCCCTGGATCTGGGTGAGGCCTCGTGCACCTAGGCCCGGGTGAGCCCAAGTGGCCCTGGGTCTGGGAGAGGCCAAGCATCCCTGGGTCCGGGTGAGACCATGTGTCCCTGGATCCGGGTGAGGCCTCGTGCACCTAGGCCCGGGTGAGCCCAAGTGGCCCTGGGTCTGGGAGAGGCCAAGCGTCCCTGGGTCCGGGTGAGACCATGCGTCCCTGGATCCGGATGAGGCCTCGTGCACCTAGGCCCGGGTGAGCCCAAGTGGCCCTGGGTATGGGAGAGGCCAAGCGTCCCTGGGTCCAGGTGAGACCATGTGTCCCTGGATCCGGGTGAGGCCTCGTGCACCTAGGCCCGGGTGAGCCCAAGTGGCCCTGGGTCTGGGAGAGGCCAAGCGTCCCTGGGTCCGGGTGAGACCATGTGTCCCTGGATCCGGGTGAGGCCTCGTGCACCTAGGCCCGGGTGAGCCCAAGTGGCCCTGGGTCTGGGAGAGGCCAAG
The DNA here is from genome assembly GCF_027574615.1 of Eptesicus fuscus. NCBI lineage: Eukaryota > Metazoa > Chordata > Mammalia > Chiroptera > Vespertilionidae > Eptesicus > Eptesicus fuscus. Next base: position 10,917,234 of record NC_072492.1, on the reverse strand, counting down.
CGTCCCTGGGTCCGGGTGAGATCATGTGTCCCTGGATCCGGGTGAGGCCTCGTGCACCTAGGCCCGGGTGAGCCCAAGTGGCCCTGGGTCTGGGAGAGGCCAAGCGTCCCTGGGTCCGGGTGAGACCATGTGTCCCTGGATCCGGGTGAGGCCTCGTGCACCTAGGCCCGGGTGAGGCCACGTGCCCCTGGGTCTGGGAGAGGCCAAGCGTCCCTGGGTCCGGGTGAGACCATGTGTCCCTGGATCCGGGTGAGGCCTCGTGCACCTAGGCCCGGGTGAGCCCAAGTGGCCCTGGGTCTGGGAGAGGCCAAGCGTCCCTGGGTCCGGGTGAGACCATGTGTCCCTGGATCCGGGTGAGGCCTCGTGCACCTAGGCCCGGGTGAGCCCAAGTGGCCCTGGGTCTGGGAGAGGCCAAGCGTCCCTGGGTCCGGGTGAGACCATGTGTCCCTGGATCCGGGTGAGGCCTCGTGCACCTAGGCCCGGGTGAGCCCAAGTGGCCCTGGGTCTGGGAGAGGCCAAGCGTCCCTGGGTCCGGGTGAGACCATGTGTCCCAGGATCCGGGTGAGGCCTCGTGCACCTAGGCCCGGGTGAGCCCAAGTGGCCCTGGGTCTGGGAGAGGCCAAGCGTCCCTGGGTCCGGGTGAGACCATGTGTCCCTGGATCCGGGTGAGGCCTCGTGCACCTAGGCCCGGGTGAGCCCAAGTGGCCCTGGGTCTGGGAGAGGCCAAGCGTCCCTGGGTCCGGGTGAGACCATGTGTCCCTGGATCCGGGTGAGGCCTCGTGCACCTAGGCCCGGGTGAGCCCAAGTGGCCCTGGGTCTGGGAGAGGCCAAGCGTCCCTGGGTCCGGGTGAGACCATGTGTCCCTGGATCCGGGTGAGGCCTCGTGCACCTAGGCCCGGGTGAGCCCAAGAGGCCCTGGGTCTGGGAGAGGCCAAGCGTCCCTGGGTCCGGGTGAGACCATGTGTCCCTGGATCCGAGTGAGGCCTCGTGAACCTAGGCCCGGGTGAGGCCACGTGCCCCTGGGTCTGGGAGAGGCCAAGCGTCCCTGGGTCCGGGTGAGACCATGCGTCCCTGGATCCGGATGAGGCCTCGTGCACCTAGGCCCGGGTGAGCCCAAGTGGCCCTGGGTCTGGGAGAGGCCAAGCGTCCCTGGGTCCGGGAGAGACCATGTGTCCCTGGATCCAGGTGAGGCCTTGTGCAACTAAGCCCGGGTGAGGCCACGTGCCCCTGGGTCTGGGAGAGGCCAAGTGTCCTTGGGTACGGGTGAAGCCAGATCCTGGGTCCGGGTGAGGCCGTGCGCCCCTGGATCCATCCGGGTGAGGCTGGGTCCCAGGCCCGGGTGAGACCACGCGCCCCTTGGATATGGGTGAGGCCACGTGCCCCTTAGTCCAGGTGAAGCCGTGCCCCTGGGATCGGCCGAGACCAAACCAGAGGGAGTCAGACCTCCATTACCACCATTTGTCCACCATCCAGAGCTGAGGGGTCAGTGCTGACATGTACACATAAGGAACTACTGGACATCGAAATTGGGTCTCAAAAGAACTGTTGGTCCAGGGGGAAGCTCGCTACAGATTGATTCATTTGCCTGTCAGCATAAATATTATTGCTCGTCTCACATTCAGTTCTTATTAGTATATATCTAGTGACATATTATCTCGTTCATCTAGAGGAAATGATGAACAACATAGACTGAGGAACAAGAACAGAACCAGAAGCAAGGAGGCATCGATCGGACTATCGGGCCTCAGAGGGAGGATAGGGGAGGGTAGGGGGGGGGTGGGGGGGAGGGGGAGAGTTCAACCAAAGGACCTGTATGCATGCATATAAGCCTATCCAACGGTTAAGTTCAACGGGGGATTGGGGCATGCGTGGGGAGAGGGGTGGGATGGGAATGGGGGGATGAGGACAAATATGTGACACCTTAATCAATAAAGAAATTAAAAAAAAAAAAAAAAGAGAAAGAAGTAAGAGATGCTATAAGTAAGCACTGGTTGGTGGCTACTTCCTTCTCAGGGTCAGGCAGTGAGAGTGACTAAGCAGAAGCTTCAATGCCGGACAGACCAGAGTTTGAAACCTGGAGTAGATCTGTTTTGCCATGTGACCCCAGGCAAGCCGCTGAATTTCTCTGAGCCCAAGTTTCCTCAACTACCTAAAACATCCTTTCTTGAGGTTGTCACAAGGCAAGGTGATAGGTGTAAAAGTCCTCACAAAGAATAAACAATCAATAAACATTATTTAAAAAAAATTTCTCTTTAAAAAAAATCGCCTCATAAAACTTGGTAAACATGGCATTTTTCAAAAGCAAATTTAGGCCCTAGCTGGTTTGGCTCAGTAGATAGAGCATCGGCCTGTGGATTGAAGGGTCCCAGGTTTGATTTCAGTTAAGGGCACGTATCCGGGTTGTGGGCTCGACGCCCAGTGCGGGGGCATGCAGGAGGCAGCTGATCAATGATTCTTACCATTGATGTTTATCTCTCCCTCTCCCTTCCTCTCTGAAATCAAAACATTTAAAACTTTTAGAAAGGGTAATATATGTATACTAGAGGCCCGTTGCACGAAGTTCGTGCAATTAGACCTTCCTTCACCTGGCTGCCAGCACCAGTTTTCCTCCGGCACCAGGGACCCAGGCCTTGGCTCTGGCCACCCTCCAATTGGAGCATCTGGAGGCCCCCGCCTCCTGCCAGCTTGATTGGCCGCCCCGAGTCCCGCCGCCCGCACCTCCCGCCGGCCCAATCGGTCCCCCCTCAATCGGTCCCCCCTCAGCGGTGGCAGATTGGGCAGTGGGAGGCACAGGCAGCGGGACTCACATGATGGGGGGCAGGGCAGCGTGTGGGGGCCGCCATCTTTGCTGGGTTAATTTGCATAGTGCCCTGATTGGCTGTGGGCATAGCGAAGGTATGGTCAATTAGCATATTACTCTTTTATTAGGTAGGATTATAAGATTCAAAGGTAGAGAATGAAAATCTCCCTTCACTGCTGTGCCCAGTGACACAGTTTCTCTCTGAAGGAAGAATCAATGTTACCAGTTTCTTGTGTAACATTCCAGAGATGAGTATAAAAGCCTAAGCCACCGGCTGACCAGCTGACCTGCCGACTGGCTGACCAGCTGGTAGCTATAACACACACTGACCACCAGGGGGCAGATGCTCCATGCAGGAGCTGCCAAGCAACAGCAACTTTGCAGAGTGCCCTCTTGCACTCTGGGACCCCTTGGGGGATGTCGGACTGCCAGTTTCAGCCTGATCCCCTCAGGCCTTGCCGGGGGACCCCACCGGTGCACGAATCAATGCACTGGGCCTCTAGTGTCTACATAAGTACAGTAGGCTTTTAATATAAATAGTAGTATACTATACACACTGTTCTATACATTCAAAGTCTTTAAAAAATTTTTCCATTATGCCAGTACCATGCTGTTTTGATTACTATAGCCTTGTAGTATAGTTTGATATCAGGTAGTATGATACCTCCAACTTTGTTCTTCTCAAGATTGCTATGGCTATTTGGGGTCTTTTGTGGTTCCATATACATTTTTCGATTATTGTACTAGAAGGTTTCAACCAGACTTCTTATATCTTGTTCCCTTCCCTCCATAGTGATATATTTACCTAATGTTTGAACTTGTACTCATCTAGTTAGGATAAAATTAAGATAAAATTTTCCTGTCTGCTGTGGTCATCTTAAGGAATACATCAGATACTTATCTAAAATTCCATTTGCATAATCTTTATAGTAGAGTTTACAAGGCAACTTTGGGCCAAATATTTATGGCTTGGGTTTAGCTGAAACCCAAATATTAGCTAGACACTTCTTCCAGAGAGAAGAAATGCTCCTGTCCTTTGGCAATTGTTTTCTAGAGAGATCTGTTATAAGCTGCTTTACATTTTTGTGGTTTTAAGGTAAGACTGCCTCAATCCAGTAAATAATTTATAAGGGGGGAAAAACATGATCATAGGGAAGGATTTTGAAAAGTCTGGGCTCATCAAACCAGTAAAGAAATCCAAGACAGTTTCAGCTTTTCCAAAGCCTAGCAAAACTCCAAGGAGGTGCAAGATACTTTTATCAATTTATTCTTTTGTGTTCAATGTCTAGATAAATCTTGAAATAAGCATACTTTTCTAATGTGCTAATTGTCCTTAGAATTACCTGACTCTCCCTTAGTCACAGAAGCCTTCCAGTCCCTAATAGCACCTAGTTTATCTCACAAGGGCTTTTACTATCCCACCTTATATCCCAAATATTTGAACTCTGAAGTCCAAATTGGCTTTTACTACATTTTATGGCCAGACCAGCTTTACTGATTGCCCTTATCACAAACATATTCCAGATGTTGTCTGTACGCTGGCTGAAAAGAGCTGTGTTACCACTATGTAGGTAGCAGATTCCTCTGTGTAGTGGAATTTTCCCAGAGCAGGGTTGGGGACTGGCCTCTGTTTGTTTGTTTTTTGTGTCTGGGGCTTGCACTTTCTCCTTCCTCCCCAGTCCGATAGCACTTTCTCCACTGAGTCAGTTCATTCTGGGTTGTCAGCACTAAACTCAGCTCACTTTCCTACCTCTACTGCCTGACCACTTGTCTGAGAATAATATAAAATGTTTTGCAAAAATAACTTCCCACATTTATTTCTTTTTAAAATATATATTTTTATTGATTTCAGAGAGGAAGGGAGAGGGAGAGAGAGATAGAAACAGCAATGATGAGAGAGAGTCATTGATCAGCTGTCTCCTGCATGCCCCACACTGGGGATTGAGCCCGCAACCCGGGCATGTGCCCTTGACCGGAACCAAACCTGGGACCCTTCAGTCCACAGGCCAATGCTCTATCCACTGAGCCAAACCAGGTAGGGCCACATTTGTTTCTTTTTATAAAGTATGCTTGTCAATACAATACAATTTTTACTCCAGAAATTTATTGACAAACTTCTGGCAAAGCCTGAACAGCATTGTGAAAAAAGTTTCTCATGGAGTTTTCAGCTCGACAGCAGGAAGGTATTATCCAAATTTGTGCTGTTGGCTGACAAGTTAAAATTTCACTCCTGTGAGCTTTACTGCAGGCTGATGCGGGGTGGGGGTGGGGGTGGGGGGTGCTGTTTTCAGGGGACTACTTGGCACTTTTCCTCTTTTAAACTTCATTCTGGAAACTGTAGGTCCAGCTGCCAGAGTGCTGGCTTCTGGGTAGGAAAAGAGGCTGGAGGTCTTAACATTTAGTGTGCACATGGCCACTTAACGACCCCTCTCTCCTTCACCTGGGCTCGGGGTCCAGTCCAAAGACCCTCTGGTTCTGTACTGCCTTCTCTAGGCAAGAAGCCTTCAGTCTTTTGTTGGGTGAAGAGGGCACCCGCCTAACTGTGCAGAGTAGGGGAGGGGACATGGGAGAGCTGCTTCCTAAACTTTCACCTGGTTTTCCCGGTTTAGTCCCACCTTCATGCCCTTCTTGATACTTGAAGCCACCAGCCCCTGGGCCTTTGGAGAGTCCTACAGCATGAACCGAGTGGCTTCTTAGCTGTTTCCATCACCAGCTTAAGATTCCAGTTCTGCTCCTTATCCATCTACTTTTCAGCTTCCAAAATTACTCTGTTGTTGTCTCCTTGAATAGGTGGGCTTATGCCGTAAGCAACAAAAACCCCTTTACTGCTGCTTTAGTGAGGAGAGGAGCCACAGCCAACGTGTCCGTCAGCCTCCTGACCTGGAGATGCTGCTCTGTTTCTCATCTTTCTCTGCCTCAGCGCTGTCCAGCCCTGCACCGCTCGGTCTGTTGTTGGTTCTTATGCCCATGAGCAGTACCTTCAGCTGCTTTGCTTTTCTTTCTCCCCAAGGTCTCTGCTGATTCTCTTTGTGGAGATTGACTACTGGGAGCGGCTGCTGTTTGAGACGCCCCATTACGTGGTGAACGTCGCTGAACGTGCGGAGGATCTGCGTGTTCTTCGTGAAAATCTGCTGCTTGTTGCTCGAGACTACAATAAGTAGGGCCCCGTCCTCATTGCAGTCCTTCTGCATGCCTTTTTACCTCCTTTTTGTTGTATCTGCTCCATGCGGTTCTTTCCCTACAGTATCCATCCTTTACATTTTGTCCATCTCAAAAAGATGCTTTTGTCCAGTCTCTCTCTATGGCCCTACAACTATTCCCTTGTAGTTTTGTCTTCTAGCTTTAGGGTAGAGAGCAAAAACAGCCAGGTCCTCTTCCACCCGTAGGGCCATGTATATTGTAAGCCCGGGTCACTTCTCTAGGAATGGAACTGGCATTCAGATTATGGACACAGAATAACGTCAGATTCATTGAACCAAGGCCATGCAGTCAATTCTTCTCTTATTGCCCTTGGTACTCATTTCTGGAGTGAGGCTTTGTTCTGGGTTGGGTACCTTTTTCAGCCCAATTAAAGTCCAAGGGGGTGGAACCAGCAGTCTTTTTTGGGTGTCTAGAACAGAACTATCCATTGTGGTAGCCACTAGCAGCATATGGCTATTTCTATTTTAATTAATAATTGAAATGCAATAATTTTAAAAAGTTCAGTCACTCATTTGCACAGGCTACATTTCAGATGCTTCATAGCCACACGTGGCTAGTGGCTATTGTATTAGCACCGATTGTAAAACATTGCCATCGCTGCAGAATGTTTTATTGGAAAGCACTATCTAGAATCATGAACTTTCAGATTTTCCCACCGAGTTTCTGGTGTGGAGGAGAGGTCTTCAGAGCTTGTCCCCATCAGCTACCAGTCTGCTCTTGTACACAGGATTATTGCCATGCTGTCCCCAGATGAGCAGGCCCTGTTCAAAGAACGCATCCGATTCCTGGATAAGAAGATCCACCCTGGACTCAAGAAACTGCACTGGTCCTTGAAGGGGGCCAGTGCCTTTTTCATCACAGAGTGTCGCATACATGCCAGCAAGGTAGGCCATGGTCATTAGACCCTAAAGGCCGAGCAAAAGGCTGGTGCATGGGAAGTTAATACCTGACTCTTAGGTAGTGGTGGAGAGACCAGGGAGTAATGGGAAATAAATGAAGTATGCTTGGGGAAGGACTTTTACTGTCAGCAACTCCAGGTAGAGGACAGGTGGGAGGACAGAATTAGGCCCAGAGGGTCTCTTCCGAAGCTGAAGCCCCCACCCTATGGGGGGGTTTCTGAGTCCAGGTACAGATGATTGTGAATGAGTTCAAGGCATCCACTCTGACCATTGGCTGGCGAGCCCAAGAGATATCAGAGACACTGTTGGTACGCATTAGTGGCAAACGGGTGTACAGGGACCTGGAATTCGAGGAGGACCAAAAAGAGCATCGGGCAGCTGTGCAGCAGAAATTGGTGAGCCTACACCGGGATGTGATAGCCATCATGACCAACTCCTATGAAGTCTTCAAGAATGATGGCGCTGAGGTAGGGGTCCTGTGGCCAGGGCTTTGTGGTTGGGGAAGCCTCCAGGCCCCCAGTCCCATCAGGCCATTCTCTTTCAATCTCTCCCCCACCCCCCACCCCAGTATGTGCTTCTCAAACATCCTGCTCTATTCTTGGATTCACCCAATCTTCAGTCTGTCAAACCTTCTTCCTTCTGAACTCAGTCCTGCCTTTCTGTTTAACCAGCCTATTTCCATCCCCATTGGCCAGACCTACCATGTTCCCTGAGGATTCTCTTTCCCTTCCCTCTTCCCACCAGATTCAGCAGCAGTGGATGCTGTACACGGTTCGGTTGGACCACATGATGGAGGATGCCCTGCGACTGAATGTGAAGTGGTCACTGTTGGAACTGTCCAAAGCTATCAATGGGGATGGAAAGACCTCCCCAAACCCACTCTTCCGAGTCCTTGTAATTTTGCAGAATGACATGCAGGGAAGCGCAACACAGGTGGGGACCACTTTGCCCCCAACACCTGAAAATGATCATACTTTAATCTCCAGTCTCCCTCAATCCTTAAACTTGACCCTTGACCTTGACTTTATCCTTTGGCCTCCAGATCTGGTCCTGAGGTGTTCAACCTTACCAGTCCTGAGGCCTGTCTCCTCCATGGCCTGTGCGAAGGCGCGCTCCTTGTGTTCCCACAGGTGGAATTCTCACCCACTCTGCAGACTTTGGCAAATGTGGTCAATGACATTGGCAGCCACCTTTTCTCCACCATCTCGGTCTTCCGCCACCTCCCTGAAATTCTCCTCAAGCGCAAGTTTTTTCGTGACCCCATCCATTCACTCGTGGGTGAGTGGGCAATAGGGAGGGAATTTAGTGCAGGGATAGCAGAGGCTTAGGAATGGGCAGAGCTAGGAGGAGAGACCAGGGCTGTTTCCAGGCATACTGGGTCAGTCATCTCTAGTACGGGTGGAAAATGCAGGTCAGGGGGCTAGATTGGGGAAGGAAGCAAAGGCAGGGGTGGAGGTGAGAAGATTAGGTAACAGATGCTCCTGGGTTTTGGGATTCAGGGTGGGAGATTAGGAAGGACAAATTTAGGACTGGGTCTGGGATATAACATGTCCAGATGCCAACAGAGGGTATATCTGAATCTTATAGATTAAATTCATACTTTTACTTTCTGCCTTCTCTTTTATTTTCTAACACTCATGTTTGAGTCTTATTCCTTTGTGGAGGTGATGTTGGAGTGGAGGGTCTGGGGCAGTGGCCGAGGGCCAGGCTGGAGCTTGGGTTGAAGTGAAAGTTAATGAGAAACATTTTGCTGGGTCCTGCAGAGCGTGATGAGGACATCAAGAAGATCCAGGCCCAGATCAGCAGTGGTATGACGAATAATGCAAGCCTGCTGCAGAACTATCTCAAGACCTGGGATATGTATCGGGAAATCTGGGAGATCAACAAGGACTCTTTTATTCGTCGCTATCAGCGTCTCAACCCCCCTGTCTCTTCTTTTGATGCCGACATTGCCCGGTAAGGAAGGCAGGTGGATGTGAAGGTCTGTCTCTAAAGGTATAGAATCTCAGGAGGCTAGAGGCTCAGAAGGAAGGCTGGGGGTAAGGAGAGGTGCAGAAAGTGTGTCCTCAACTATAGGAAAGAACAGGGCCTAGGGCGTTGGACCTTTGCTTCTCAGGGGTGGAGATCAGATCAGAGCTGGATAAGATTTAGGGAAAAAGCCGTTTGGTGAGTAGTACCCATAGGGTCCTGTTGGAAAGAAGGAAATGCTTGGGATCTAAAGGATGAGAGAAGTGAACACTTCCATTTTAAGAAGGTAGGTTGGAGTTCATTTGAAGAAGATGCTTAAATTCTAAAATCAGGAAAAGATCTCCCATCTCTTTGTCCTCTGGTTAGTCATACATTTATTAAAGAAACCACCACTGTTCTAAGGATCCTGAGGAGTAAAAAGAAGTGAAAAAGTGTTTTACGCCTGAGGGCTACAGTGTAGTAGGGAAGATAAAAGAACCGGGCTGGGGCATCGTGGGAACTGATGAAATCCCAGCTCTACCGCTTTCTAGCTGTGGAATCTTAAGGCACTTAAGTTCTCCAGGCCTCAACCTCCTGTGAAGCAGATATTACACCACTTACCTTACAAGGTTGTGAGATTATTCAGTATTGGCAAACTCTAAAGTACAGTCCTCATGTACTTGCTATTATACAAGCTTCAAATGTGAAAAGTATATGATTAAGGTTTACAAGGTACCAGGGCAGTTCAATGGGAGGACATAGGAAAGGCTTCATGAAGGGAGTGACTGTGGGGCTGGGCTTTATGCAATGGGTAGGATTTCAACAGGCGGAGGTGGGCACTGGGAGAGCATTTCAGGGAGAGAAAATAGCATCAACAAAGGCATAAAGATGGGAACATATAAGCATGTTCGCCAAATAGTGAGTATTTGGAACATAGATACACAAAAGGGAGGGTGCAAAGGGATTTATATACGACAGCCAACTGCATTCCCTCCACAACCTTGTGAGGTAGGGCCTATTTTTATCATCAGGTACAGGTGAGGAAACGGAGGCTTCCAACAGCTAAATAACCTGCCTGAGGTCATAGAGCTAGTGAGCACCAGTGTGAACTCAACCCAGGCCTATGTAACGCTACGGACTTGAATGCCAGACTGAATCTGATAGCTATCCCAAAGGCAGCGGTTGGGAAAATGACATGATCGCAGCTGTGTCTGGGGTGGGCTGCAATGAGAGACAGTGGGGTGGAGAAGAATGCTTTGGAGCTGCTGACAGGTCTGGGTGGCAGGAAATGAGAACTTGGACTGGCATCAGGGCAGTGGGCATGTCTTCAAAGAAAAAAACATGCTAGCAGGAATATGGGCCCTTTCAGCTACACAGAGGTCGCTAATAATGTGCAGAAGGAGGAGACAGTCCTCAACATCCAGTTTGTGCTGCTGGACTGCTCGCATCTCAAGTTCTCGCTGGTGCAGCACTGCAACGAGTGGCAGAACAAGTTCACGACTCTGCTCAAGGAGATGGCAGCCCGGCGCCTCCTGGAGCTGCACACCTACCTGAAGGAGAACGCGGAGAAGTACGGGCGGGGGCGCGTGGCACAGGCGGGGAGAGCATGCCCTGCCCTGTCTCCTTAACTGTGCTCTCTCTGCCTGACTTTAGAATAAGCCACCCTCCCCAGACGCTGGAGGAACTGGGGGTCAGTTTGCAACTCATGGATACCCTGCAGCACGACTTGCCCAACCTGGAGACCCAGATTCCTCCCATCCATGAGCAATTCGCCATTCTTGAGAAGTACGAGGTGCCAGTTGCGGACAGTGTGAGTTCCAGTGCTGTTTGGTCCACCCAAGTTGAACCCATGCCAGCAGCAGGGAGTATGAGAAGCTGATCTCTCACATAGTAGATCCCTCTGCTGTAGGAGGGAGAGCAGACAGTGTGTGTGTGTGTGTGTGTGTGTGTGTGTGTGTGTGTGTGTGTAGGTGTAGTGGGGTACAGGGAGAAGGTTCAAGATTCAAAAGCCTCTGAGAGCCAAAGCTAATTCAAATGATATTTCTGGTTAGTTTATGGAGTTCTTTTAAAGTTTTTTTGCTTTTGTTTTTGTTGTTAATCCTCACCTGAGGATATTTTCCCCCATTGACTTTTTTTAGAGAAAGTGGAAGGAAGAGAGGGAGAGAGAGAGACATCAATGTGAGAGAGACACATCGATTGGTTGCTTTCAAGCCTGCAACCGAGATACCTGCTCTTGACTGGAATCAGATCCAGGACCCTCCAGTCCTTGGGCTGACACTTTATCCACTGAGATAACCCATCTAAGGCTATTTATGGAGTTCTTTTAGGCCCAGCAACTCACTGCTTGATTTCTTCGGGCCTCTTTGCATGTAGAACTTGGCCACAGACTCTGCTCTGGAGGATCAGAAAAGAGTCCTTAAAGGCATTGGTGAGAGATGGACTGAACTTCTGCTGTGGATCATCCTCTCCTCTCTGATGTCCCCAGGTACTGGAGATGCTGAACAGTCTCAATGGGGAGTGGGTTATCTTCCAACAAACTCTGTTGGACAGTGAACAGATGCTGAAGAAGCACAAGGAGAAATTCAAGACAGGCCTTATTCACTCAGCTGATGATTTCAAGAAGAAAGCCCATAATCTTCTGGAAGAATTTGGCACCAAAGGTACCCCTTTCGTATCTTCTCCTCCTTCTTTACCATTGTTTTGACCCAGTCTTTCAAAGCTTACAGTCGAGGGGGGTGCGAACAAGGACGAGTGTAGGAAGGACTGGACTGGCGCAGGAAAAGAGCAGTAGCACTTCTGTCAGCAACCCCACTGTGGTCTCCAACCTTTGGTCAAAAGACAGCAGCCCAACTCTCATTTCCAGTTTTCTTATACCCACCTCCCGAGTCCCACCTGTTTATGATTCTTGAGCCACATGTAGTAGTTTAGGTAGGATTAATCATCATCCTTTCAATGCATTTTCTCTTATTTTCCTTTCCTTCCCTCTCTCATGTGAGGAAGAGGTGAGATTTACCCACAAAGAGGTAGGAGAGTGGTGACAGTCCTTTCAGAGGACTATGACCTTGAGTGGGAATCTGAGCTTCATCTGGGATTTTCCACAGGCCCCTTCACCAGCAGTGTGGGACATCAGGTTGCTCTAGATCAGATCGCCCAAATGCGGGCCATGCTGAATGCCATGAGGGAAGAAGAAAACACTCTCCGTGCCAACTTGGGCATCTTCAAGATCGAGCAGCCAGTCTCCAAGGACCTGCAGAACCTGGAGAAGGTAGGGTGCCGAGCTAGGCCCTTGTGGTAATTAAGGATATGGGGCAGGGGACAGGTGAATTTACCCTAAGGGCCTGGAAAAACAGCTAAGACTAGGAAGATGGGTGCATGAGGAGCTTTTTTATTTTATTTTACTGTATTTTAAAATATTTTTTTAAATGATTTCAGAAAGGAAGGAGAGGGAGAGAGAAATAGAAACATCAAAGATGAGAGAGAATCATTGATCAGCTGCCTCCTACACCTCCCACTACTGGGGATTGAGCCTGCAAGCCTGGCCTGTGCCCTGACCAGAATCAAAAGGTGACCTCCTGGTTCATAGGTCGATGCTCAACCACTGAGCCATACCAGCCGGGCATGAGTAGCTTTTTTAAAAAATTGATGTAAAATTCAGATAACAAAAGAACCAGCTTAAAGTGAACAGTTATTCAGTGACATTTAGTACATTGACAGTATTGTGTATCCATTACCTCTAGTTTTAAAACATTTTCATCACCCCAAAAGGAAACCCTGTATCCACAGCAGTCATTCCCCATCCCAACTCTCCCCAGTCCTTGTTGGCCACTAACCTATTTCCTATGCATGTGGATTTGCCTTTTCTGAACATTTTATATAAATGGAGTCATACAAATATGTGGCTCTTCGTATCTGGCGTCTTTCACTTAGCATGATATCTTCAAGGTTCATCCATGTTGTAGCATGTGCCAATCAATATTCCATTCCTTTTTGTGGCTGGCTAGTATTCTATTGTATGAATTTACCACATTTTGTTTATCCATTAACAAGTTAATGGACATTTGGGTTGTTTCCACCTTTCAGCTGTTGTGAGTAGTGCTGCTATGAACATGTGTGTACTTGTATTTGTTTGAGTCTCTGTTCCCAGTTCTTGTGGGTATGCACCTAGGAGTGGAATTGCTGGATCATATGGTAATTCTATGTTTAACTTTCTGAGGACTTGCCAAACTACTTCCCACAGCAGCTGCACCATTTTACACTCCCACTAGCAATGTACGAGGGTTTCTATTTCTCTGCATCCTTGCCAACATTTACTCCTCGCCCCCCACTTTTTTTGGTCCTAGCCATTCTGGTGGGTGTGAAGTTGAGTCTTATTGTGGTTTTGATTTGCATGTCCCTACTGACTAATGATGCTGAATATACTTTCCTGTGCTTGTTACTTGAGGAGCTCGTAAGGCAAGAGAGTAGGGAAAGAAATCTGCATTGAGGAGGCAGCTCTATTGCCTGGAGGGAAAACCTTCTCAGATGAGAGGAGCAAAGAACCTGAGTGTTTGTCAGGAAGAAAGAGGGCAAGAGTCATGTTACTTAACACATCTTTCTGCTCTGCCATGAAGGAGCTAGACGCACTCCAGCAAATCTGGGAGATCACACGGGACTGGGAGGAGAACTGGAACCAGTGGAAGACTGGTCGGTTCCTGAACCTGCAGACAGAGGCCATGGAGACCATGGCCCATGGGCTGTTTCGTCGCCTTACAAGACTAGCCAAAGAGTTTAAGGTGTGTGGAGAAAGGAGGGAAGGGGGGGGGGGCATAAGATAAGTCATTGAGGAAGGGGAACTGTGCAGGGAAGATTGTCAGCTTTTCTGATGCTCCCCACTTCTGCTCAGGACCGAAACTGGGAAATTATTGAAACCACTCGATCAAAACTCGAGCAGTTCAAGAGGACCATGCCTCTCATCTCAGACCTACGAAACTCCGCTCTTAGAGAGAGGTAAGTCTCCTCTGCTCCTGGGGTGACCATCTGGCCTGTGCTGCCATCTGATTCTTTCAGTTGTCCCCTCCATGGTGATCATAGCTCTCTGTGCCCCTCGGTCCACAAACACACACCTGGAAGAGACCTTCCTTAGAGCCTGCCACTGTCCTTTGTTTCTCGCACTGTCCTGGGTTCTCTTGTATTCCTTCCCCCTCTGTCTCCTCTCACTTTATGTCATCTGTCTTAGCGAAGCTGTATGCCTTCTGCCATACAAAAGTTCTTATTTTGATGTAGCCAAAAGTATAACTTCCTTTCTTTTTAAAAAATAGTTTATTGATTTTTAGAGAGAGAGGAAAGGAGAGGGGGAGAGAGAGAAACTTGGATGTGAGAGTGTAACATCCATCTGCTGTCTCCCACACGCCCCCTACAAGGGATCAAGCCCACAACCAGGGCATGAACCCTGGACTGGGAATTGAACCAGCAACCTTTTGGTGCACAGAACAATGCCCAACCAATGAGCCACACTGGCCAGGGCAACAACTGTCTTCCTTTATGGTTTTTGCTTCTGTGCCTTGTTTAAGACCTCCCTTACCCCAGAGTTAAAATTCATCCTCTGCAACTTTCTTCTAATTCTTTATACTTTTGTTTTTCAAGTTTAACTCTTGTAATGTATCTGGAACTTATTTATGATAGAAGGGTCCTTTGAAACCATTGAGTATAGAATAAACTATTTTACAAATGGTGTTTTAATAATTAATTACATATCTATTTAGGAGAAAATAATTTTACTTCTTTTGCATTGCCTCCAGTGATAATGTTTTTGGCAATGTTTCACCATTAAGTATGTGGTTAAGTATAACCTAACTGCTTTATTTACTTATTTAATCTCTCTAAGCCTCAGTTTCTTCATATATAAATGGAATGCCAATAATTCATCATTTATATAGGGGTGTGGAAACCTTTTTTCTGCCAAGGGCCATTTGGATATTTATAACATCATTTGTGGGCCATGCAAAATTATCACCTTAAAAATTAATCTGCTGCCCTAACTGGTTTGGCTTAGTGGATAGAGCGTTGGCCTTTGGACTGAAAGGTCCCAGGTTCGATTCCGGTCAAGGGCATGTACCTTGGTTGCGGGCACATCCCCAGTAGGAGGTGTGCAGGAGGCAGCTGATTGATGTTTTTCTCTCATCGATGTTTCTAACTCTCTATCCCTCTCCCTTCCTCTCTGTAAAAAATCAATAAAATATATATTTAAAAAATTAATCTGCTATATTTAACATTTAATTAACTCACCCCA
Source organism: Eptesicus fuscus (assembly GCF_027574615.1). NCBI lineage: Eukaryota > Metazoa > Chordata > Mammalia > Chiroptera > Vespertilionidae > Eptesicus > Eptesicus fuscus. Next base: position 10,902,119 of record NC_072492.1, on the reverse strand, counting down.
AATGCGTTGGCAGGACCAGACCTAATGGTTTTGTGGGCCTTATATGGCCTACGGGCTGGGCATTTCCCACCCCTGACGTATAGAGTGGTTGTGAGAATTAAGTGAGATGTTTCATGCAGGGCACTTATCCCAGCACAGAATCTATAATAAAACTGTAGTAATCCATCTTAACTCCCTCTCCCGAGAATCGGCACACCAATCTCTGTATTCCCCACAGTGTCTGAGTTGCATGTTAGAGCCTATTTAGTAAATAGGGGTGAAATCATGAATAAATAAATACACAGTCATAATATCCCAGTGGGAGGAAGCCTGGGGAGTGATGCTAATACTTTTCAGTAGGCCCTGGTGTTCAGCCTTCTAAACTGACCTCCTGTCCCTGGCCGCAGGCACTGGGATCAGGTCAGGGATGAGATCCAACGGGAGTTTGATCAGGAATCTGAAAGCTTTACTCTGGAGAAGATTGTGGAACTTGGAATGGATCAACATGTGGAGAAGATTGGGGAGATCTCTGCCTCAGCAACCAAAGAACTGGCAATAGAGTTGGTATGACAGAATCCTCTCCCATACTCCCCCACTTCCCACGCCTGGAGCAAAGGCTGCCAGCTTTGTATCATCTGATGGCTTCTTGCAGCTCCTGTTCCCCTTGGGATTAACTATCTGATTGTCCTGCCCCCCGGTTTCTTCGCACAGGCATTACAAAACATTGCCAAGACGTGGGATGTGATTCAGCTGGACATAGTACCCTACAAGGATAAGGGCTATCACCGACTCAGGTAGCGAGGGCCTCGGGGAGCTGGAGAGGGGGCGATGTGTGACCTGGGCTGCGGAGCGGGGACCAAGGATTGGCAGATGGGGAAGGAACATGGCTTTGAGGCTTTTCTTCCCAGAGGCACAGAGGAAGTATTCCAAGCACTGGAAGACAACCAGGTGGCTCTGTCGACCATGAAGGCATCTCGTTTTGTCAAGGCCTTTGAGAAGCAGGTGGACCACTGGGAACGCTGCCTCTCCCTCATCTTGGAAGTTATTGAGACAGTGCTCACAGTTCAGCGTCAGTGGATGTACCTGGAGGTCAGGACTCACAGCCTGAGCTCTTCCTGTGGTATGGAGGGAATACTCCCTTATTTGCATAGGACCTAAATATTTTTACTTCCTTATTTGCATAGGACCTAAATATTTTCCCCGTTATCAGCTTCATTTTCCCACCTCTACAGCGATTCTTCATTCAGGACCCAAGCACTAGTTGTTGCCTCTCATCAGTCCCCTCCCTGAAAAGACTTGTTCTTCTTTCATTATTTTTCTTGGACCCAGGTATCTGACCTCTCTGACCCTTTGATTCTAATGCTCCTTATCTTCTACTCAACTATCACCCATGGTCCGGGAGCAGGGAGCAGAGTGTGGAGAGTATGTGAGAAACGCCTCTCATTCCAAAATTCCTGGCCCTTCAGAATATCTTCCTAGGAGAGGACATCCGAAAGCAGCTGCCCAATGAATCAGCCTTATTTGACCAGGTCAACAGCAGGTGGAAATCCATCATGGAGCGGATGAGCAAGGACAGCAATGCTCTCCGGAGCACCCACTATCCAGGTCTGAGTCCCTGGCCTCTTGCCCTGGCATAACCTCAGTTTGTGTTATATATGTGTGAAGTCATGGCCACCTGGTTCCCTTATTGAAAGATGACTATTGTACCTGGCTTCCACACCATCACCATTACCACTTCTAAGCATTAAATAATAGTTCAGTAAATTCAGTTCAATAAATGTTTGAGTGGAGTACAATGTAGTGGTTAAGAGAATGGGATATGGATTCGGACAGACAAGTTCAAAATCTGACTTATGCTTTACTGACTGTATGCTCTTGGGCAGCTCATTCCCTCCATACCACAGTTTCCTCACCTGTAGTAGGGCGTTAATGATAGCTATTTCTCAGGGTTTACAAGGGTTATAAAGGAGTATGTAACACTGAGTGTAGGGTCTGCTGTAAAGTTAGTGCTCAATGATGATTCTCTCTCATTATTGATGTTTCTATCTCTCTCTAGCTCGCCTTTCCTCTCTCTGAAATCAATAAAAATGTATTTTTTAAAAAGAAAAAAATTTTAAAAACCTCATAGACACAGAGAACAAACTGATGATTGCCAGATGAGAGAGGGGTTGGGAGGCTCTGTGAACACTGTGCCTCAGGAAGTCCTGATTGAGAAATCCCTCTCTCTCTCTCTCTCTCTTTTTTAAAATATGTTTTTATTTCAGGGAGGAAGGGAGAAGGACAGAGAGAGAGAAACATCAACAATGAGAGAGAATCATTGATCGGCTGCCTCCTGCATTCCCCACACTGGGGATGGAGCCCACAACCCAGTCATATGCCCTGACCGGGAATCGAACTGTGAACTCCTGATTCCTAGGTCAATGCTCAACCACTGAGCCACACCAGCGGGACTCCCTCTTCTCTAGCTGATTATTCTCATGAGATAATGCAGATAAATGAGATCAGGCAAATAAAGCACTTATCACATTAAATGGCAGAGTAAGCTCTTGGTTACGATTAGCTAGTGTTATTATTACATTGACTTTATTACTGTTTTTCTTTATTTTTTTCATCACTATTTATCTCCCCATACCCTCTTCCACCTCCACCCACCCACTCCCCTCACTCCTGCAAACATTGACTTTAACTAGTTATCAGATTAACCGGCAATCGGAATATCCCTATTGCAATCTGGGACCGCTGGCTCCTAACCGCTTGCCTGCTTGCCTGATCACCCCTAACCACTCTGCTTGCCTGCCTGATTTCCCCTAACCACCTCTGCCTCAGCCCCACCACCACGGCGGCTTCATCTGGAAGGATGTCCGGAATGACATCCGGAAGGTCGTTCGGCTGTCCGGTCTAATTAGCATATTACACTTTTATTATTATAGATGTTCCCTAAGCTGTACTTTACATCCCTGTGACTATATTATAACTGCCAATTTGTACTTTTTAATTCTTTCACCTTGTTCACCCAGCCTCCCAACCCCCCTCTCATCTGGCAATCATCAGTTTGTTCTCTGTCTATGAGGTTTTTAAATTTTTTTTCTTTTTAAAAAATATGTTTTTATTGATTTCAGAGAGAGGAAAGGAGAGCTAGAGAGAGATAGAAACATCAATGATGAGAGAGAATCATCGATTGGCTGCCTCCTGCATGCCCCCTACTGGGGACTGAGCCTGCAACCCGGGCATGTGCCCTGACAGGGAATCCAGCTGTGACCTCCTGATTCATAGGTTGATACTCAACCACTGAGCCACACAGGCCGGGTTATGAGGGCTTCTTTTTCTTCTTTCTTTTTTGTTGTTGACACTATTACAGATGTTCCCATCCCTCTCACCCCCCCTTTGCTTGCTTCCACCCAGCCCCACTCCTCCTTCCCCCTGGCCATCACCACATTGTTATCTGTGTCTGAGTTTTGCATCTCTGTTATTTGGTTAATCCCTTCAACTTCTTTCATCCAATCCTCCCTCCCCCTGCCCCTCTGACAGCTGTCAGTGTGTTCCATGTATCTATGTCTCTGTTTCTGTTTTGTTCATCGGTTATTTAGTTCATTAGATTTCACATATAAGTGAGATCATATGGTATATGAATTTGTTTCTGTTTTGTTTATCTATTTTGTTTTTTAGATTCCTCATAAGTGAAATCATATGCATTTGTCTTTCTCTGTCTGACTTATATTACTTAGCATAATAACCTCTAGGTCCATTCATGTTGTCACAAATGGTTAAGATTTTATTCTTTTTATGAGTAAATAATATTTCATTGTATATGTGTACCACATTTTTTCATCCATTCAGCTTTTGATTGGAGCATTTAATCCATTTACATTTAAAGTAATTATTGGTAGGTATGTAGTTATTGCCATTTTATTGTTTCCTGATTGTCTTTGTAGTTCTCTGTTCCTTTCTTATTCTCTTGCTCTCTTCTCTTGTATGTTGATAACTTTCTGTAGATTCCTTTCTCTTTATTTCTGTGGATTCCTTCTTTATTTCTTGTATATCTTGGACTTTTAGTTTGTGGTTGCCATGTTTATAGGCATTTATTTTAACCCTTTGCACTCGCTTGCTTTTTTCTCGATTCCTTTATTCTAATGCTAACCGTGTTGAGTCACACTCGACATCCGAGTGCAAAAGGTTAAGTTGCTGGTTGCTTAATTTTAAACACATCACTACCAGTTTTACCTGATCCCTCCATGTTTATTTTTGTCATTTTTTCACTTTTTGTGTATGTATGTTTGTGTGTATCCCTTAATTTGCTGTTGTAATTACGCATAATCTTTCTACTTTTGCATTTTAACCTTAAACTAGTTTTAGTGTTGGGTAATCTATGACTTTTATTATGTGTTTGCCTTTGTCAGTGAGAATTTTTTTTTGCGATATGTTCTTACTCATATTTCTTTCTTCTTCTTCAAGAAGTCCCTTTAACATTTCTTGTAATACTGATTTCATGGTGATGAACTCCTTCAGCTTTTTCTTGTCTGGGAAGCTCTTTATCTGTCCTTTGATTTTAAATGATAGCTTTGATTTTAAAAGATAGAGTAATCTTGGTTGTAGGCCCTTGCTTTTCAGCACTTTGAATGTTTTGTGCCAATTCCAGTCTAGTGCTCTTTTCACTATATTACAACTCTAGTGGTTGTAGACCTCTTTTATTGTGTGCATGAGCTAAGTATTTGATTCTAATGATTTGACTTGTTAGGTTGCATATGTATAGAACAGTTTCTAATTTTCAGACTCTTGGGGTAACAGGCAGAGCCCCAGTTCTTTGGTGAAATTGAACTGTTCCAAAGACTGAGGAGAGATATAATACATTAATGGAATCACATGTGGTGTATAATAATGCACCACATGTATATTGTATATAATAGTATATTGTATATTGTATATAATAGTGTATATTGTATATTGTATATAATAGTATATAATGTATATTGTATATAATAGTGTATAATGAATACTTAATAATGAATTAATAGAGAATGGGATAAGCATGATGGATTGATTGGGGACACTTCTCTGCTTCCTAAAACAATTATGACAATCTGTACTCTAACATTCAAGAACTGGCAGAGTAGATATAGTTGGATACTCTAGATCTACTCAGGACAGTGGTGAAAGAGCCATCAAAGGTCATTTATTGCTTTTCTTTCCAGGTCTCTTGGACTCATTGATAGAAATGAACACAATCCTGGAAGATATTCAGAAATCTCTGGATATGTATTTAGAGACCAAACGCCATATTTTCCCCCGCTTCTACTTCCTCTCCAATGATGACCTCCTGGAGATTCTGGGCCAGTCTCGAAACCCAGAGGCTGTGCAGCCACACCTCAAAAAATGCTTTGACAACATCAAATTGCTGAGAATGCAGAAGGTAAATAGAGTTGGCTATAATGAGATGACGGGCAGGGGAGGATGTTGAGGTCAAGGTATTCAAGGCCTTGAAGGACACAATGTCCTCCCAATGGGAGGGGGATATTAAAGATTCAGGATTATGTGGGATAGGAGTTTTTAGAATTGGCAATATTGAGGGGAGAGGAGCAGAAATTACTCTCAAAAGGGCCCAAACACCATCTAGGCAGATTCTAGGATTAAGCAGTCCAGGCCATTAATAGGTTCTTGTTTCTACAGGTTGGGGGAGCCAGCAGCAAATGGGAAGCTGTGGGAATGTTTTCAGGTGATGGCGAATATATTGATTTCCTCCACTCAGTATTTTTAGAAGGGCCTGTGGAGGTGAGTTGTGGCAAAGGTTTAAGAATCAAGTTGATCGTATTCCTGTTAGGAAGTTTGCTTGCTCTGTGAGGAGAGAACATCTCTGTGAAGGGACATTAACCACGTTTTGCCCTTCCTGAAAACTGTAATCTAAAAATCTGTCATCTGGCCTCCATATCCCCCAGGGGCCCAAGCCAGATACTGCCCAGGTTCTACTTTTATCTTTGGTCCATGCCCTGCAGTTCTGTTGCTTAAGCACCTTTCCCGTGGGGACTCTTGTCTTGGCCTCTGAGGCCGAGCCATCCTGTTCTCTCCCCTCTCCTCAGTCCTGGCTTGGCGATGTGGAGCGGACCATGAGGGTCACCCTACGGGACCTTCTCCGGAACTGCCGTCTGGCCCTCAAGAAGTTTCTTAACAAGAGGGACAAATGGGTGAAGGACTGGGCTGGCCAGGTGAGCTCGGGTCAATAGAAACGAAGGAACAAGAAACATTGGGCTGAAAGGGAGCAGCAAAGGTAAAGACAAAATCTTAAGTATGAAAATGCTGGTTTAAAAAAAAATGCTGGTTTCTTGTGCCCCTGCTCTGGGCCATGGCCCTGGAACCCTGCATGCCAGACCCTTAGCTCCTAATTTTAAGCATGTGCCCCACCCTTCAGAGCAGATTAGCATATTGAAAGAGGAGTAGCACCTGGTACCTGGATATGGGAGCTGGGCTGTGTGGGTGGCCAGGGACAGGGTTTTGGAATATAGCCTCTGTACATGCCTTAGGTCAGTGATGGCAAATCTATGACACGCGTGTCAGCACTGACACGCGTAGCCATTTCTGATGACACGCGGCTGCTGAGGTGGCCGCATGCCGAGGATGAAACATTTGCTGCTCCTGAGGATGAAACATTTGCAAAATAATGTTTTTTCCTCAAAGTGACACACTACCCGAGTTATGCTCAGTTTTTTGGCGAAGTTTGACACACCAAGCTCAAAAGGTTGCCCATCACTGCCTTAGGTGGTGATCACTGCCAGTCAGATCCAGTGGACGGCTGATGTCACCAAGTGCCTGCAGACAGCTAAGGAGCGGGGAGACAAGAAAATCCTCAAGGTCATGAAGAAGAAGCAGGTGGGGAACCCTACAAGTACAGGATAGGCCTGGAGTTAGAGTTGGAGGGAGGGGGTGATAAATTGGAGTCAGAATTAGAGTTGAGCTGGTGGGAAAGGGTCAGAATGAGGGTGCTTTATGGGAGAAGTCCAGTGAGGAAAGTTTGGTGGAATGGAAGTACCATTTCCTATGCTGATATTGGGGATCTGGAGTTAGAGTGGGGTTGGGATTAGCTTGGGGTTGCAAGTTGAGTTAGGCTGGGATGAGGTGGGATTGACTTTGATTGCATTGATCCATCTGCTCTCTTCCCTGCCACCTCATTCTGCAGGTGTCAATACTGAATAAGTATTCAGAAGCTATCAGGGGGAACTTGACCAAGATCATGCGGCTTAAAATTGTGGCTCTGGTGACCATAGAAGTTCATGCCCGAGATGTGTTGGAGAGGCTTTATAAGAGTGGCCTCATGGATGTCAGTGCTTTTGACTGGCTCAGCCAACTGCGCTTCTACTGGGAGAAGGTGCAGATGGGCCAGCTTCCCACTCTTGTACCCTAAACCCAATCCTAATGCATTAACTAAATTCCTATTCTCTAAATACAATAATATTCCAATCCAAGCCTTAGTCCCATTACAGTGCCCTAATCCAGTTCTTAACTCTGTCACAAGTCTCTTAAATCAGAAATGGCAACCATTTTCCAGTTGGCATTCACTATGGGTGTCACTTGACCAGAACTAGAAAGACTGCTGCAATGGACTAGGGTTGACATGCGATGAACCCAGTGTCCATCTTGGCTGTAAACTCTTTCTTCTTTCTAACTCTAAACGGAACCCCTCATCTTCTAACTCTGACCTCCTTGCATCACCAGTCCTATTCTCAGTCATTGCCCCCCTCTAACTCTTCCTCTAAGCCCACCTCTCTCCTACTCTGCCGTTTCTCCAGGATCTTGATGACTGTATCATCCGCCAGACCAACACACAGTTCCAGTATGGTTATGAGTACTTGGGTAACTCTGGCCGGCTTGTCATCACCCCCCTTACAGACAGGTCAGCCGTGTGGGATGAACAAGGTGTTTGGGTGGGGGCAGCGAATGCCCAGTGAAGGCTTCCAGGAGTCTGACTTGAGTCCTGTCCTAAATTCTCAGGTGTTACATGACACTGACTACAGCATTGCACCTGCATCGAGGGGGCTCCCCCAAAGGTCCAGCCGGCACGGGAAAGACGGAGACCGTCAAGGACCTGGGCAAGGCCCTGGGCATATATGTCATCGTGGTCAACTGTTCCGAGGGCCTGGACTTTAAGTCCATGGGCCGAATGTACTCAGGCTTGGCCCAGGTCAGCATCCTGCCAGCCTGTCCCGGAGGCCCCTTAAATATCTTTAGTCCCAGAAAATCAGCTGGAACCCAAATCTGATTTAGTGCTTTGTAACTTACAACATTACATCGCCTCAGTTCTTAAAATTGTACCTCCCTGAACTGCACTTCGCTTATTTGCAAAATCAGAAGATTCTACAAGGATTAAATAAGTTAATGCCCGTAAACTGGTGCATAGTGTATGCACTCAGTGTTCCCAAGTTCTCTACCCTAGTCTCTTTCCAGCTCACACCTTTTCTAGCATTCCCCCGGATTGTCCCTGTCTGATGGAAAGCTCTGGCCAGAAACTACAGCAGTGCTGTGCTCCCACTGCCCACTTTCCTGCCCCGCTCCCTACATTTTGGAGGCCACCTCACCTATCAAAAAACTCCAGGCAGGGCTATGTTAGTGACACTTTCTAGTTTCTCCCAACCTGGGGTACTTCTCTTACTGCCAGTGAGTCTGCCTCCCACCCTACAGACAGGTGCCTGGGGTTGCTTTGATGAGTTTAACCGCATCAACATTGAGGTGCTGTCAGTGGTGGCCCAGCAGATCCTGTCAATCTTATCTGCCCTGGCTGCCGGCCTCGCCCGCTTCTACTTTGAGGGCTTTGAAATAAATCTGGTGTGGTCCTGTGGGATCTTCATCACCATGAATCCTGGTAAGGGCCAGGGAATAGATGGGGCTCCAGGGGCAGGGGGAGAACTGGGTGTCCAGGGCAAACATCTGTGTCCTGCCAGGCCCGTGTATTTAGTCAAGTAAAATATGGCTAAAGACAGCAAAGTATGAGAGAAGAACAAACATACGACTTTCTGGGAGAAGGGGAGGCTACGTGTATAGAATGTGAGGCAAAAGTAGGTTTATAGTTGTTAGCACACAAAACAGAGTTTATTCTTGTATTATTATTTATTAACTAGAGGCTCAGTGCACAGATTCGTGCACATTGAAAGGAAATTGATTAGAAGGTGGCCGGCAGGGCGGGACTGGGCCAGAAGGGCGTCTGCAGAGTGAGCGGATTCCCTCCAGCAGGTGGGGTCCCTCAGTCTGGCCTGTGGGGATGGGGCCGAAACCAGCAGTCCAACATCCCCCAAGGGGTCCTGGAGTGCGAGAGGGCACTCTGCAAAGTTGCTGTCGCTCAGCAGCTCCTGTGTTGAGCGTCTGCCCCCTGGTGGTCAGTGTGCATCATAGCTACTGGTTGGACAGTCGAATGGTCGGACGGTTGCTTAGGCTTTTATATATATAGATTACAGTATTATTTTCCATATGAACAACTGTAAACCTACTTTTGCCCCACCCTGTATATGTAGCCCTAGGCTTTGAAAGTACTTAATTATCTTCTCCCATTAAACTAGCTTCAGGAGTTCTGCCATTCCTTTTGAAAATGGGAGAATCTCCCCAAAGTGAGGCATTAGGGTCTCTCATTACTATTCCCTAGGAATAACTCTGACAGAAGGGTCTAGGCAAAAACAGGAAAGGGTTTAGCTACTGAAAGAATCAGAGGTGCAGCTGTGATTTCTATTAGGACTGACATTATAAATGGAACTTGGAGAGATGGGAAATTGGCAGCTCTGTGATTTCAGTTTGGAATAAGGCCACCCAGAAAGTAAGGAAAGGCCTAGAGATAGGAAAGAGGAGCAGATTGGTATGGGAGGAGCCAGGGCCGAGATGAGAATGGAAGAAATCTTGGAGGTGGAGTTGGGGAGAAAGTTAGGGGTGGAGCGTGGGTAGGGAAAATGGGATTGATTGGGAAGTGAGTCTTTGGGAAGCAGTATATATTCTAAACAAATGGCTCTGTTTTCCAGGCTATGCTGGTCGTACAGAGCTTCCTGATAACCTTAAATCCATGTTCCGTCCAATTGCCATGGTGGTGCCTGATTCAACTCTTATTGCAGAAATCATTCTCTTTGGGGAGGGCTTTGGCAACTGCAAGGTATTCCAACAATCTCTTTTTCCCCAAGTATTTTCCTTCCATGATTATTCCCTGGACAGAGGAACTTCCTAAAGGCCCCACAGTTTATCCTATAAGGAATGCACTATCAGTAGGATATGGAGGCAGAAGTATTCAGAGGTCTCCCCTCTATGTGAAGTTACAAGTCCATGATATGCAACTGACAAGATCTCATTAGGATTGTCCATGGAGCAACTCCCAGCTGTTTCAAGTCCTGGGACTTAGCTTCTTGTCTCTGTAACTTTTCCTAAAGAAGCAGAGGGGTTTGTGGAGAGATAGGTTGTTTCCTCCTCTGTTTTCATTCCTCAGATTCTGGCCAAGAAGGTGTACACACTTTACTCCCTGGCTGTGCAGCAGCTCTCCAGACAGGACCATTATGACTTTGGCCTGCGTGCCCTCACCTCCCTTCTGCGCTATGCTGGCAAGAAGCGCCGCCTGCAGCAGGATCTGTCTGATGAAGAGGTAGATCAAGGACATGGCTCTTGACACCTCCATTGTCACTGGTCCTATGCACCTTCGCTAAAGTTTTTCAGATCCTTTATTTCCCTAGATTAGGATTCCCACCTTCTTCCTGTCCCCTGTGTTGCCCGATTTTACCTGTCACATTTTTTAAAATAAGTTTTTATTGACTTTTAGAGAGAGAGAAGAAGGGACAGAGATAGAGAGATAGAGAGATAGAAACATCGAAAGAGAAACATCATCCATTGGCTGCCTCCTGCACTCTCCTTACTGGGATCAAGTCCGCAACCTGGACATATGCCCTGACTGGGAATCAAACCAGTGACCTCTTGGTTCCTGGGTCAATGCTGGCCAGGCTACCTGTCATATTTTAATTTTAATTTAATTTTTAATATATCTTTATTGATTTCAGAGAAGAAGGGAGAGGGAGAGAGAGAAACATCAATGATGAGAGAGAATCATTGATTGGCTATCTCCTGCATGCCCTCCACTGGGGATCAAAGCCTGCAACCCGGGCCTTGACCGGAATCAAACCCAGGACCCTTCAGTCTGTAGGCCAATGCTCTATCCATTGAGTCAAACCAGCTAGGGCGTGTCATTTTTTTAAAGACTAGCTCAGGTAGAGACATTGTTCTTGGCTCTTGCCCCTCACCCTTTGGAGAGGAAGGGCTTAGTGAGTACCTAAGTCCTAGCTCCTCCAGCCCGAGTCTTTGTGTTTTCCCACCCAGGTTTTGCTGCTCTCAATGAGAGATATGAACATTGCCAAGCTGACTTTATCCGATGTGCCACTATTCAATGCCATCGTGCAAGATCTCTTCCCCAGCACTGAGCTGCCTGCCTTTGATTATGGCAAGGTATGTGTTCCTCAATACACTTCCTGACCTCAGATGTGAATGTAGATCTGGAAACATGACACTTGGTTCCCAGGCCTTGTTCTGCTATTCATTAGCTGTTACCTGAGCAAGACAGTTGGCCTTTATAAAAAGGTGCCGACCTATTCAAACATTCTACTCTCTCACCACAACTCCCTATTTCTCCCCAACCCCCAACTCACTGGCTCAAGTACTTCCACTCATTGATACTTTGGCTTCATTGAGATCTCGAATCCACTGGCCTTTCTACTTTCTCTATACCCATCTGCCCTTTCCTGACTCTTCTCTCCTCGTTTAGGGAGTTTTGAGGGGAGACTGCTAGGAACTGTTCGATAGTGAGGGCAGTGGAATGGAAGGAGGGTGGTGGAGGAGGATTTTAGAAAGTACAGAAATTTCTTTTCTGTCAGTGGTAGTTTAAACACCCTGAATTATCCTTTCCATTGAAACCACTAAAATTCTGGATAAAAATATAAGAATACATATTTTTAAATACACTGCTAAGCTGGAAAGAAAGAAAATATTCTGGGATGGGGAGAGGAAATAAAAGCAGGAATATAAGTGAGTGTAACAGCTGGCTTTCTTGTTGAATTTAAGGAACTGGGGAGAGGAGAGAAAGTAGCCCAAGTTTGGAGGTATTTTAGAAAACCCAGTCCTGCATGACCTTCAGTCTGTGAGGGGAAACGCCCTCAGTAAATGGAAAAATGAGAAGCCCACCATTGAAAAGGGTCCATACAGTAAAGATATTTGCTTGTTTTGACAGATAATGGGAGGAGAGGGCAAACTTTTTGAAATTTCCTCACTGCAGGTCAGCCCTTACATAGTTTATGGTCATAATTTATTCTACTGTGTAACCCCCAAAATCTCAAACTTAAAGCTTAATTTTAAATATTTCTAGATTGTTAGCTTCCTCCAGGTGACTGGCAGAAGCAAATGTAATTTATTTATTTATTTATTTATTTATTTTTAAAATATATTTTTTATTGATTTCAGAGAGGAAGGGAGAGGGAAAGAGAGATAGAAATATCATTGATGAGAGAAAATCATTGATTGGCTGCCTCCTGCATGCCCCCTACTGGGGATTGAGCCCACAACCCGGGCTTGTACCCTTGACCAGAATTGAACCTGGGACCCTTCAGTCCGTAGGCCGGCACTCTATCCACTGAGCCAAATTGGCTAGGGCAGCAAATGCAAATTATTTATGGAAGAGAAATTTCTGGAAGCCTCAAAGAATTATCATAAAAATTCAGGATAGAAGTCCAAGAAAATGAACAACTTCTGGTAAAAAGTCACAAAACACACAAGGGGACAAGATACCATGAATGCAAAACAGAAGAACAATAGTACAGCTGAATTAAATCCCCAAAGACTTCAGATATTGAAATGATCAGCACAGAATTTACAAATAACTAAATTTAATATGTTTAAAGAAATAAAAGCTTGAAACTATGAACCAGGAACAAGAGACTTCTAAATTAAGTTGATTTGAAAAAGAGCCAATAGAATTTCTAAAATGAAAAAATATTATAATTGAGATTTAAAACAACTACTCAATATATAGAGTACTTCCAGGTAAAGAAGGTGGATTGAAAACAATTTTGTTACCTTTTGAAAATCCACTACAATACTCTAAGGAGATTTTTAAAATAAGGCATCTATATCCAAAAGGATGGAGAGGAGGGGAGAAATGGAACAAAAATTTTAGACATAAGAAACAAATGGAGCCCTAGCCGGTTTGGCTCAGTGGATGGAACGTTGGCCTGCGGACCTAAGGGTCCCGGGTCCAATTCCGGTCAAGGGCACGTACCTCGGTTACAGGCTCCTCCCTAGCCCGGGCCCTGGTCAGGGCATGTGCAGGAGGCAACAACTGATGTGTTTCTCTCCCATCCATGTTTCTCTCTGTCTTTCCCTCTCTCTTCCACTCTCTCTAGAAATTAATGGAAAATATCCTCATGTGAGGATTAAAAAAAAAAGAAATGAATAAGTTGTAACTTAGCAAGCTGAGAGGGCTGGAAGTGGGGGAAATTGAGAGGCAGTTCTCCAAAGGCTAAGCATTTGTGGTATTAGATGCCTCTGTAAGTAGGGAATAAAGGAGGCGTAGCTAAAATAAGAAGGGTTGGAGGTAAACTATCTTGGAAGATCTCTAGATCTTCCCTTCTGTGTGACCCCAGATGACTAGGTCTCTCCCACTTTGGCAGAAGACTAGAGGGTAAAATAGTAGGTCTCTGGACGGGGGACAGATATAGTTCCGGGCATGAGTAAACCCTATTAAAAATGGAAATTTCCCTGGCTGCGTGGCTCGGTTGGAGCGTTGGCCTTTACACCAAAAGGTTGCAGGTTCGCCTGGTCAGGGTGCATACCTAGGTTGCAGGTTTGATCTCTGGTTGAGGGCATACAGGAGGCAACCACTCAATGTTTCTCTCTCTTTCTCCCCCCTCTCTCTAAAATCAATAAACACACATCTTTGGATGAGGATTTAAAAAAAGAAGAGGGGGGTATTAAGTGAATGCTTATATGCATTGATTACTGAGACTGTCTTCTTTCATATCTCAGCTCCCAGAATACTGGCAACCAGACAGAAAATTGGAAGAGTTTTCTCTGGAGAATCTGTCTAGCCTAAGAGGAATGACCAAAACATTGAGAATAGAAATTTCCCAAAGCAGGTCCTAGAAAAGTCATCGACAGGGAAACTCAGTCTGTAAGCCCCACTCGCGCTCAGGGCTTCCATTCGGTTTTTAGCTCTCCACCCTTATATGTGAGCAGAAAACCAGGAGTCACACACATCTGCGGAAAGCCTCTAATAAGAAAGCAGCCAAAATAACCAGGAAAAAGCAAATAGGAGAAAGTAGGTAGTGCAGAGAAAAGAAAAGTTAAAAAAAATCATTGTAGTCTCAGTGGTTAAGATAAAATTAAGATATTGTCACCATGATATACTATTAAAAAAGAAATGTTCCAGAAAATAGAGTAGACAAAGGGGAAAGAAGTAAGATTCAAAAGCCTGCCAAGAAGGACAACAGCCAAATAATAGGAGTTCCAAAAAGCAGGACCAGAGAAAATGGAGAGGGGGCAGGATCGATAGTGAAACAATCAAGAAGGACCCCCAGAACTAAGTTTCCAAAATGAAAGAACCCACAAACATATGACAGACGCAATGGATAAAATTCTTACCAAGCCCTGTCATTGTGAAATTTTTAAAAAAATCCTCACCTGAGGATATTTTTCCATTGATTTTAGAGAGAGTGGAAGAGACAGACAGAGAAAAACATCGATGTGAGAGAAACACATTGATTGGTTACCTCCTGACCAGGGCCCGGGCCGGGGAGGAGTGTGCAACCGAGTTACATGCCCATTGATCAAACCTGGGATCCTTCAGTCCGCAGGTCGATTCTCTGTCCATTGAACCAAACCAGCTAGGGCCACCATTGTGAAAGTTTAAAACACCAGTACAAGGAGAAGATTTAACAAGCTTCCGAGAGAGAGAGAGAGAGAGAGAGAGAGAGAGGAGAGAGAGAGAGAGAGAGAGGTAACATGCAAACGATCAAGGGCTTTTCAATAGTAATACAGAATTTATAAACAATGGAGCAGCTTTAACTCCATTCTGAAGGAAATGATTTTCAACTTCAAATTCTATTCCCAGCCTGTCACATGAGAGGCGAAATAAGAGATATTTCAGATATGCGGTCTCTCAAGAAATGTTACCTGCAATAGAAAGTTCCTGGAAAGTACGCTCTACCAAAATGCTGGAGCATACCAAGAAAGGAAAGCGGAGGACAGGGAGGAGGGCTGTGCCCCTGACAGAGAGAAGCCCGTCTAGATTGGAGTGAATCGGAATGCTTCAGGAGGACTTCTGAAAGAAGAAATGCGTGCCTCATGTGACAAAATGTTTTGAGAGATTTAGTTAACTGACAGAGTTTGAAGTTGAATTAGAGATTAGTATATTAAAAACCAAGCAAACAAAATACAGCAGCAATTAACCTCTAGGGAAAACAGAAAAGTTGTCCAGGAAAGGGAAAATATGTCATACATTGAATAGTAGACAGTGTTATACTAATCTTTAAAACCTAAAGACAAAGGGTTGAGGGTCACAGAATAGAAAAAGACATATCGGGCAAATACTAATCAAAAGAAGGCTGAGGTAGAAATATAAGGCAACATAGATTTAAAAAATATATATATTTTATTAATTTTTTTTTTACAGAGAGGAAGGGAGAGGGATAGAGAGTTAGAAACATCGATGAGAGAGAAACATCGATCAGCTGCCTCCTGCACACCTCCCCTACTGGGGATGTGCCCGCAACCAAGGCACATGCCCTTGACCGGAATCGAACCTGGGACCCTTGAGTCAGCAGGCTGATGCTCTATCCACTGAGCCAAACCGGTTAGGGCAGGCAACATAGATTTTAAGGCAAAAAGCATTACTAGAAATGAAGAGTGTCACTTAATAATGAAAGGTCCAAATTATTAGGAAGATAAAACAGTTCTAAATTTAGAGGCACCTAATAATATAGTCTCAAAATAAACAGAGCAAAATTTTGCAGAATTACAAAGAGAAAGATAAATCTAGCACTGTAGTGGAGATCTTAACATCTTTCAGCCCGGGCAGCATGGCTCAGTGGTTGAGCTTTGACCTATGAACCAAGAGGTCACGGTTCGATTCCCGTTCAAGGCGTATGCCTGGGTTGAGGGCTTGATCCCCAGTGTTGGGCAGGCAGGAGGCAGCCGATCAATGATTCTCACTCATCATTGATGTTTTAAATACAAACAAACAACAGCAACAAAAACCATCTTTCAGTAACTAACAGACTAAGCAGATGAAAAATCAGTTAGGAAAAAAGAAAAAGAAAAATCAGTTAGGATATACCATAGAAGATTTGAACAACATAATCTTGATTTAGTAAACACCTATAGCGGTTGCACTCAATAATTGAAGAATAACATTTTTTTCAAGCATACATAGAATATTTAGGAAGGTTGACCATGTAAAGGCCATAAATCTGCCTCAAAAACTTCAAAAGAATTTATTCAAAACATTTTCTGATCACAATCATAACTCTATTGATATCAGGCAAAGTTGACTTTCTAATTTCATAATGATAAAAGGGTCCATGTCCCAAAAGATAAAACAGTTCTAAATTTGTATGCACTTAATAATATAGCCACAAAATAGATAAAACAAGATCCACAACTAAAAGGAGAAATAGATTAAACCACAGTCCTTTCGAGAAATCTTGATAAAGCAAAGAGATAAAAAAAATCCATAAAGATATAGATTGGAATGCTTTTAACAGATTTGATTTGACACATATAGAACATTGTATGCAACAATTGCAGTTACATATTCTTCTCAAGAGTGCATGGAACATTTACCAAAATTGACCATGTGCTAGTTTATTAAGCATAGGTCTCATAAATTTCAAATGATTGAAAATTATACAGAGCATGATCTCTGACCACAATAGAATTAAACTAGGGATCAATAACAAAATATAATTTTAAAAGCCCAAATGTTTGAAAATTAGGCAATAGAATTCTAAATAATTCATGTGTCAAAGAAGAAATTAGAATTTTTTGTTGTTTAATCCTCACCCAAGGATATATTTTCCATTGATTTTTTTTTTTTTTTTTTTTTAGAGAGTGGAAGGGAGGGAGGGAGGGAGGGAAACATCCATGTGAGAGAGACACATTGGTTGCCTCCTGTAGGAGTCCTGACCAGGGCCCTGGATTGAACCTGCAACCCAGGTACATGCCCTTGACTGGAAATAGAACTGACATTTTGGTCTGCACACTGCTGCTCTAACCACTGAGCAAACGGTCAGGACAGAAAAAAATTTTAATTATAGATTTTAGAGAGAGAGGAAGGGATTGAGAGAGAGAGAAAGAGAAAGAAACATCAATGTGACAGAGAAATATCAATTGGTTGCTCCCGTACATGCGTGCTCTGACCAGGGATCAAACCTGCAACCTTTTGATGTATGGGACAATGGTCCAATCAGCTGAGCCACCGGCCCAGGGCAAAAATATTTAAAATTAATTTTTAAAAAATGACATCCTAAACTTGTGGCATGATGCTAAACATGAACACATGTATCTGACAGTGGAGCAAAGGTGTAAGGGCCAAGACACGAAGGCATCTTAAGATGGACAAACAAAGCAGGCAACTCATAGAATATAACAGAATTCATTGTAGGGTAATTTACTCACAGGAATGTAGGGTCAGAGCAGACAGAGGACTCAGCAGTTTGTTACAGTACTGTTTTTTATAGTCTAACTCAGGTACTAATGATAAGACAAAGATTGCAGGATGTGCCAGGGGCCATGCCTTCTGGTAATCTTGTGATAGATGAGTGTTTATAATCAATACTATCTCCAGTTCCTATTTATCTTGGTTGTGATGCCATTCCAGCCATTACTAACAAAAATATTTATGGCTACATTTTAAGGAACACAGATAACATCTACTAGGGGCTTTGCTTTGCCTTGCTAAAGACATGAAGGTTCATCAAAGACCACAGCATGAAAACTCTGGGATACAAAAATGGACTTGGTTTTATTCACATCTATATTTATACAACATGCAAACATACTAATAAAACTAATTCTCAGATAGCGGAAGGAAGTAGTAATGAGGCCTCTTAGTGGTGTTTGAGAGATACAAATAGAGATCTTGCATCTATTTGAAATTATTTGGTTGCATTGGCTGTATTATTTTAAAATGTCACACTATTCTGGGACTGATCCATATGGTCATGGTTCTATAAGCATTTTTAAAAAATTATTATTTTTATTGACCTTTGTTGCACAAGACCAAAGAAATACCAAGCACGCTTCCTAGAGAAAGGGAGGGACCCCGTTTATTAATACCAGTGGACTCCAGGAATAATTTCCAAATCAGAGTGAACAAACACCCAGAGGGCTTCACTTTTTATAACCTTCTGGGGTCTTGGTCTTGCAGATATGGTTCCGCCCCCTTTTGTGGGCTTACAGGAAGGCCCCCAGGTGTTGGGGGTCCCCAGGCCATATCTGATGATCTGTCCTGGGGCCAGCGATAATGACCCTCCCCCCCACCCCCCACCAGGGCAGTGCATTGTTCACAGTTTTTATGGCCTGACACGCCTTGCAAGACCAGTTTCCTCCTCACCTTCAGAGAGAGAGGAAGGGAGGGAGAGGGAGAGAAAGCAATACCAATGTGAGACCAAACATCAATTGGCTGCCTCCTGCAAGCCACCTACCAGGGATCAAGCCTACAACCTAGGCATGTGCCTTTGACCAGGGATCGAACCCGCAACCTTTTGGTGCATGGGATGGTGCCCAACCAACTGGGCCACACGAGCCAGGGATATAAGCATTTTTAACTTAGGTGATGATTTGTTTAATGTCTGGTTCTCCCACCGACTGTGAGCTCTGAAGAAGGATGAACTACTTTGTTCTCAGCACTCAACATACTGCTTGGCACATACTATAGAGGCTTAATAAATATTTGTTGAATAATATTAGAAAAAATGTATACAGCACATGTCAGACACTGTGTGTGTATGTTTTCAATCCTCACCTGAGATTATTTTTTTCCATTAATTTTTACAGAGTGTGGAAGGGAGTGGGGGAAGAGAGGGAGGGCTGAGAGAGGAACATTTGTGAGAGAGAGACACATTGATTGGTTTCCTCCTACACACACCCCGACCAGGACTGGGGATCGAACCTGAAACCCAGGTACGTGCCCTTGATCAGGAACCAAACCCATAGACCTTTTGGCGCTCTAAGCACTGATCAACACCGGCCAGGGCAGCCATTGTGTTTTATGTTGACTATTTTATCCGATACAATAACCTTATGAGAAAAATACCACCATTACTCCTATTTAACAGATGAGGAAACAGAGACTCAGAGAAGTGATTTACGTTCACATAGCTGAGCCCAATCTCTTTTTTTTTTTTTTTTAATATATTTTATTGATTTTTCACAGAGAGGAAGGGAGAGGGATAGAGAGTTAGAAACATCGATGAGAGAGAAACATTGATCAGCTGCCTCTTGCACACCCCCTAATGGGGATGTGCCCGCAACCAAGGTACATGCCCTTGACCAGAATCGAACCTGGGACCCTTGAGTCTGCAGGCCGCGCTCTATCCACTGAGCCAAACTGGTTTCGGCTGAGCCCAATCTCTTAAGTCTGCAATTGGTCAGCTTCCCAGGAATGAGCAATTGCCAGAGTGCAAAAGGTCTTGGTGCCATTTTTAATAGTTTGAACATTATCCTCCAAGGTGTTGGCAAGATTTGAAAGTCCTTTGCAGTTTTCTCTCCCTTGTTTTCTACTTCCTGTATTTCCCCTTCTCTCAGCTGCGGGAGACCATTGAACATGAGATTCGAGATATGGGCCTGCAGGTCACACCATTCACCCTCACCAAGGTCATCCAGTTGTATGAAACCAAGAACTCCCGCCACTCCACCATGATCGTGGGCTGTACGGGCAGCGGCAAGACTGCCTCATGGAGAATTCTTCAGTCCTCCTTGTCCTCCCTGTGTCGTGCTGGAGACCCCAACTTCAACATTGTTAGGGTAAGGGTTGGGACTGTGAAGTCACTGGCAGAGTAGCAGGAAGATGGTGGAGGCTGGGGGCAAGGATGCATTGGGTCAGGGAGGGCAGGCCAGGCCAGGAGGCAGTGCCTGGCTCCAAGGAGGCCTGGGAGAGATGAGAGAGAGAAGGGGCAAATACAGATCCCTAGACACAAAGGGAGATCTCAGGATTGTGTCTGCCAGCAGCTCAAAACCCTTTCCTGTGTCATTTTAGGAGTTCCCTTTGAACCCTAAGGCGTTGTCCCTAGGGGAGCTGTATGGGGAATATGACCTTGGCTCTAATGAATGGACAGATGGCATCCTATCCAGTGTCATGCGGTTGGCATGTTCAGGTACCCAAAGGATCATGGGGTTGGGAGAACAGATGCCCAAATTTCCTAGCGGGGTGGACGTTTTGGGGATAGAAAGCTCAGTTTGGGACTAAAGTGCTTGGAGAATGCTGAGGTACAAGGAAGCATCGGCTTGCCTCCGTGAGGGGACGAGTGTGGCGGGCCCTCGGGAGGAAGCTCCGGTTTCCTTATTGACCACCTTCCACCAAGATGAGAAGCCGGACGAGAAGTGGATCCTTTTCGATGGCCCTGTGGACACACTGTGGATCGAGAGCATGAACTCCGTCATGGACGACAACAAAGTGCTGACCCTCATCAACGGCGAGCGCATCTCAATGCCTGAGCAGGTACAGGGGCCCTGACTCCCGAGACCCCGTAGAAGTGGAGGCACGAGGCCAGGCTAAGGGGAAGAGCAGGGGGTCCTAAGAGAAGAGGAAGTTCTATAGGAGAGAGGTGAGGAGGAGGAGGAGGCCTGGATTCAGGGGAGCCTGTGACTGAAGAAAAAATGCCCGTCCACACGGCTGTGGGGAGCCATCGCTGGAAAAGCCGGTGCACTAGGAAGCACTGCGTGGACTGAGCAGCCCTCCTCACGCTCGTTTCCACTGACGGGGCGGGAGGACCTGCGCTGTGCACCGGGGGTGATGAATTCCTGGGCTGTAAAGCCCACCCTTTTCCACCCACTCAAACAATGTGAGCGAGAGAGAGGTTTTTTATAACAATAACTTTGAGAGCTTGTTTGGAGGTTCTATCAGGGGAGCGCAGCTACTCGTATACCCTTGACCGAAGACCGGTCCTCTCCTCTGGGGGGAAGGTGTCCTCTTCGACCGAGCGTGCAGCTTCGCAGCTTCGGGAGGGACGCACATGGATCGGTGAGGGAGGAGGGGGACACCCGCCTAGCCAGCCAGATGAGCCGAATCAACCCTGGCGATCAATGGGGTGACAGATGTCGCAGCCAGATCGCCCTCACATCCTAACAATAACTTTGAATAAGCCTTCTTTCTTTTAACAAGCAAATCACTTGTAAAGCTTAGATCTTTATTCATCCTGCCACAATTGGTACTTGATAGTCATCTGGGGGCATCAGAGTTCTGGGTGGGGAGGAGCGAAAGGCAAGGTTGTGACAAGGTCTATCCTTAGGTGTCTCTCCTGTTTGAAGTGGAGAACTTGGCAGTGGCCTCTCCAGCCACCGTGTCTCGCTGTGGGATGGTGTACACTGACTATGCTGATCTGGGCTGGAAGCCCTACGTGCAGTCCTGGCTGGAGAAGAGGCCAAAGGTATGAGGGGAATTGAGGAGAGGCAAGGTAACCAGCATGGCCTATGGGACGTAAGAATGAATAAAGAGCCCCTTCCTATTCAACTCCAGGCTGAGATAGAGCCCCTTCAACGGATGTTCGAAAAATTTATCAACAAGATTCTGGCCTTCAAGAAGGATAATTGCAATGAAGTGGTGCCTCTACCCGAATACAGTGGAATCATCTCCCTCTGCAAGTTGTACTCGGCCCTGGCCACGCCAGAGAATGGGGTAAGGGGACCAGAGCAGGACCAGGCAGGACAGGCTCATGACTTCCTGGGACAACTGCAGGGAAATAGTGTGTCTGAGAATTTGACCCCCTGGTTTGAGTGGAACAGAGACAACAAAGGAAGGATACACCCACCATGGACACAGTGAGGGGTGTGAGCACACGTGAGTGAGTGTGTGTGTGTGTGTGTGTGTGTGTGTGTGTGTGTACGCATACGCACTGGAAGGCCAAACTAAGATCTTTAAATTGGATATTGTACACGATGGGTCTCACTATAATTTCTTCCTTATGTTTTGGGAACTGAGGGTAGTTCATGTGGTTCCTCATTTCTCTATCCTTTCAAAAAATAAATATTAAGTCTTGGGATACTATTTCTGTTGGAAGGAGCTCCCAACTTAATCTGAGGGGTTTTAGAAATTTCCAGATTAATTGATACATAAGAAAAATTTTGTTCAGTTTAGAATTATGGAGTAAGGACCAAAATTATATTTTCCATTGAGATTAAATCACTGCCCAGAAACGGTTTGTATCATTTTTAAAGACATTGTCAGATAATTAAACTGATAATATAAAGTTACATAATAATTAAGATCTGTAACAGTATATGTCATTCCTGACACAATTAATGTAACTTAAAAAATATATAAAAAAACTATGTGGATGAACTCAAGGTAACATATAGGAAAAGGACAGTAATATAGTATCAGTGACTCCCAGGTGCTGAGGAGGACTGGCCAGGGAGGGGCCTGAGCAGAGGGGGAAGCGAGGAGGGCATTCTAGGTAAAGAGAATGGCCTTCACAAAAACACAGACACAAGAGTCAGTCCCCGCTGGGCAAGGAAGGGTGGGGGTCGTGTTTGCATGCAGACCCT
This sequence comes from Eptesicus fuscus, assembly GCF_027574615.1. Taxonomy (NCBI): domain Eukaryota; kingdom Metazoa; phylum Chordata; class Mammalia; order Chiroptera; family Vespertilionidae; genus Eptesicus; species Eptesicus fuscus. Next base: position 10,879,391 of record NC_072492.1, on the reverse strand, counting down.
GCAGTGCAGCAGGGACCCCAAGAAGAGGATGGTGCGATGTGCTGCATGTTGAGGTGAGATGGAAGGACAGACTGAGGATTCTAGATGGATTATGGTAGACAAGAGAGTCTCAACACAATTTCCCGCCTATATTTTGGGGGTTGAGGATTATTCTAAAGACCAATATTTTGGGTTGGACAACATTCTGTATGTCACATTACTTGCAGTGTTAGGTATTTTATTTTATTTTTAAAACATGTTTTTATTGATTTTTAGAGAGAGAGGAAGGGAGAGGGATAGAGAGATAGAAACATTGATGAGAGAGAAACATTGATCGGCTACCTCTTGCACGCCTCCTACCAGGGATTGAGCCCACAACCGGAGCATGTGCCCAGACCGGGAATTGAACCGGTGAACTCTTGATTCATGGGTCGATGCTCAATAACTGAGCCACAAAAAAAGGGACGTATGTAACTCTCAACAAGAAATTAAAAAAAAAAAACAAACAAACAAAAATAACAGCCACACTGGCCGGGCAGTGTTAGGTATTTTAATTTAGAACTCATCCTTAAGAGCTCCCCACCCATGGGTCTGTGGCTGTTTCACAGTCGGTTAGAGATTATACATTATACGAATGTATAATTATGTTAGAGATTATACATTATACGAATGCCAGGTTAGCTGTCTATTGGCCCTTTTCCCCAAGGAGTTCCGTGGAGTTTGCACAGCCCACACCCACCATACACCCTATCAAAGAGCAGCATCTGCCCGTGCCCTTTGGGTTGGGGGTTGAGAGCATGAGCTCTAAATATGCTATTTCTGCTATTAAGTTGGTACATTTTAATTTTTAATTACACAAGTAACAGTTGAATCTAGTTTTCTTCCTAAAAATTACAATTTTTCATACAGAGCTGAAGTTATTTTTGATCACCTCCACCCTCCCAGTCCCGGTCTACTCCCACCTCCACAAAAGTAACTACTGTAGTGTGTTTATCTGTGTCATTCCAGGTCTTTAAAAATACACATTTAAAAGCACATAGGTATCCATAAAAAACAAGGCATTTAAAAATGCATCATGCTCTATACCACACTTGCAATATGGTCATTAAATCAACAGTATGTTTTTGAGTTCTGTGCAGCGACATGTAGATTGATTTCATTACTTTTCACTGCTATACACTAACCCATGGTAGAACATGGCATTTTACTTTTCTATTCCTCCACTGGTACACAGTTAGGTTATCTCCAATTTTTTGTAATTATAAAGAAGTCACCACAAATGTCCCTGGACCTGCTTCCTTGAGTACCCGTGGGCACTCCATCAGGGTAGGCCTGGAGTGGCTGGGCCCCTGCTGTGTTTTATAATTACTCAGGGCCACTTCTGGGCTACCAGGAGTTTCATGTTTATTTAAATATTTTAGACTTAGGTTTGTCTACACCTATATAGTTTTCCAAACAGATCCAGGGAGGGAGGAAAACTCTAAGCCTTTGTGGTGATTTGCCAAAGTAGATCCCTCCATCCCTTTTAGATTTAGGATATTTCCCCTTTTCTTTTTCCATCCAGGTGAACCCGGCTGATGGTGAAAACTATATCTTCATGGTAGAGTTGACATTTGTGTTCAGCATGATCTGGTCTGTGTGTGCTTCTGTGGATGAGGAAGGCCGCAAGAAGATTGACAGTTACCTCCGAGAGATTGAGGGCTCTTTTCCTAATAAGGTCGGGGCCCCCAAACCAGCTGTTGTATTTTTCCAGAACCTGCCTGTATCCCCGATTCTCACACTCTTCTTGAGTTTCAGCCTGCCAGCCCAGCTCTCTTTCTTTCACCAGTGGTCTGTGAGCGCTTTTGTCTGGGCAGGGGAGAGCTAAAGGAAGACTTGTACCCTGACACACATTCCTTCTTCAGGACACGGTGTATGAGTATTTTGTGGACCCCAAGATGAGGAGTTGGACATCGTTTGAGGATAAGCTCCCTAAGAGTTGGCGCTACCCTGCAAAGTAAGAGACAGGCCTTGAGGGAGGTTCAGACTTGGGGATGGTTCAGACTTGGGGCTGCAGTTGGTGGGAGATGTGGTGAGAGAGCTGGGGCATAGAAGCAAAAGTGAGCTATAGAAAGGAGAGTGTGGACCCAGAGCAGAGATGACTCTTGAGTATAGGAAATGGGATGGAGGGGAAATGGGACAGGATCCTGAGGAGAAGGTCTGATCCCCAGGCCCGACAGGAGGCAGGGTTGGTGATCAGAGAGTAGTGATGCCCGAGGAAGATAAACACAGGGAGGCAGAATAAAGAGAGAATTAGAAAGGAGTGGGCCAGTGATCCCTGAGACACAATTGCTTTTCCTCCCTAGCTCCCCCTTCTATAAGATCATGGTGCCCACTGTCGACACCGTTCGCTACAACCACTTGGTGAGAACCATGGTGGCCAACCAGAATCCCGTCCTGCTGGTGGGTCCCGTGGGGACTGGGAAGACCTCCATTGCCCAGAGTGTTCTGCAGTCCTTGCCCTCCAGCCAGTGGTCAGTGCTCACTGTCAACATGTCCGCACATGTATGTAACAGGTTCCAGGCTGCCCACTTCCCACTCTCTCTCTGCCTTCTGCTCTCTTTTGGGATCCAAGTACTTGATTGACACTCCTCTCTAACCGGCATTTCTCTTGGAGGACCTACGCATTCATTCTGTTCCCTTTTCACCAGACCACATCCAACAATGTGCAGAGCATCATTGAGAGCAGGGTGGAGAAGCGAACCAAGGGTGTCTACGTGCCAGTTGGGGGCAAAAGCATGATCACCTTTATGGATGACCTGAATATGCCAGCTAAGGACATGTTTGGGTCTCAGCCACCCCTGGAACTGCTCCGCCTCTGGATTGACTATGGCTTCTGGTACGATCGTTTGAAGCAGACCGTCAAGTACATTCGAGTAAGCATCTGCGGTATTTGTTCTCTGTTTCCTCCCATGATAGGCTCGGTCCCCCCTCCACTGGGATGTCAGGATAGCATACCATAATCTTAAGTTCCTTTCTACAGGAATATCCTGCCTTTCTCAGGACTGAGATAACTGGCTCCTAAATTATTAGTTCCTATTATTAACTCTCTTCCTTGACTCTGACCAAAGGATACTCTCCTCTAACTTCCACTCCTTTTCCAGGCCTCTTATACCGTGCTTACATGCCAACCTGCTGCCACCCAGAACTGTCTAGGTGCCCAGGGTCTACAGCTCCCCTCTCCAGGCCTTCTCTGTCTCCCTTTGTTGTATAAACACCCCCATGGTGTCAGTTCTCTGCTCCCCACCCAGGATCCAGGCAGCTCCCTTCAGTCCTGGCTCTTCTCCCATGGGATTCTGGGCATCTTGTTTGTTTCTTTTTCCTGAATCAGGGGACAGCAGTCATTCCAGCCTGATTTCCGGGGTGGTCATCACCTGGCATTCAGGGCCAATAAGTAACATATTCATATGTTTCTTTCTTTTTTAAAATTTCTTTATTGATTAAGGTATTACATATGTGTCCTTATCCCCCCATGTGTTTCTGAGAATATATACATGCACACATGTGGATAGATATACACACCTAAAAAAAAGTCTAGAAGATATAATTAAATGTTGGTTTTTAACTTACCTCTATTTTCTAATTTGGGCACATGCATTATAAGACGAAATAAAAACAGATACATCACTTTAATAATTCTAAAACAATGTCCCTAATCCCTTTCTTCGCTTTACCTTTCCCTGCCCCCATTACTCCATGTTTCTTCCTGCTGGTTCTGTCCCTGTCCCTCTTCCCGTTTGTCCTCCGTGTACGCTCTTCCTCCTGGCTCCTTTACATTGTCCCTATTTCTTTGCCTCCTCTCATCCCCTCTTCTCATTTGTCTCTGTCTCATCTTGTCTTTGCTCTCTAGGACATGTTCCTGATGGCTGCCATGGGCCCTCCCGGGGGTGGACGGACTGTCATCTCCTCAAGGCTGCAGAGTCGCTTCAACATCATCAACATGACCTTCCCCACAGTGAGGGCAACTGGGACTAGCAGAGGGGGGAACTGTAGAAGGCAAAGCCATCTGTGTCCTAGAAAATGAGGGGCAGATCAAGGAGGGGGCTTGGGGACCCCTTGAGCAGAGCCGCGTATAGGGGGCTGTAATATATGGAGGGGGGACTGCCACTGTAGAAAACTCCACTTCTCCGCCGGAGAGACACAGGATGAAGGTATAGCTTGCTGGCTCTGGAATGTCAAGACTCATTGTCCCAGTGGGCAGAGAATGCAGGGGGTCCAAAATAGGCTCAGGAAGGTAGATCCTACAAGGCTGAGAGCTAGAGCATTCCCAGGATTAGGGTGCGGCCAATGAGCACTCAGGGGTGCCAAAAATATTCAGTAATCAAGATAAATAACATTTTAATGCAATTTTTTAAAAAGAAGTAAGCCCAAAACTTTATTATGAACAAAATACAAAAATTTTAAATAAATACAAGGTTGGCACAGTACCATGCTGAGCCATATTGGAGCCTGAGGCAAAAATAAAAATCAATAAATACTAATCCCATTTTTATTTAAAATGTTGGTATTTGTTCATCATAGGCATTTTGCATTAATTTTGATTTTTCACATCATTTTTTAAATTCTTCATTTATAGTTGAAATACAATATTATAGTAGTTTCAGATGTACAACCCAGAAATTACTTAACTTACTAAGTGATCATCCTGATAAATCTTGTACCCATCTGACACCATATGTAGTTATTAGAATACTAGAAGCCCAATGCACGAAGATTCGTGCAAGAATGGGCCTTCCTTTCCCTGGCCGCCGGCACTGCCTTTCTGCTCTGGCCCTGCCTTCCCACGCTACCCAGAGGCCCTGAGTGGCTGGGGCGGTGCGGAACGCCCCAGCCACTTGGTGCCTGCACATGCAAATTAACCCACCACCTTTGTTGGGTTAATTTGCATACTCACTCCTGATTGGCTGGTGGGCATCGCGAAGGTACGGTCAATTTGCATCTTTCTCTTTTATTAGTATAGATTGTTGACTATATTCCCTATGCTGTACTTTACATTCCCATAACTATTCTTTTTTTAAAAAAATTTCTTTATTGATTAAGGTATCACATATTTGTTTTCATCCCCCCATTCCCATCCCACACCCCTCCCCACACATGCCCCCACCCCCCTGTTGTCATTAACCGCTGGTTAGGCTCATGTGCTTGCACACAAGTCCTTTGGTTGATCTCTCCCCTTTACTCCCACCCTCCCCTACCCTCCCTCTGAGGCCCGACAGTCCAATCGATGTCTCCTTGTTTCTGGGTCTGTTCTTGTTCATCAGTCTATGTTGTTCATTATTTCCCCTAGATGAGTGAGATCATGTGCTATTAGAAATACACTTATAAGAACCGAAAATGAGACAAGCAATAATGGTTATGCTGACAGGCAAATGAATCAGTCTGTAGTGAGTTTATTTCTGGGCCAACAGTTCTTTTGAGACCCAATTTCAATGTCAAACAGTTCCTTATGTGTACATGTCAGCCATGACATTTCAGTTCTGGATGGTGGACAAATGGTGGTAATGCAGGTCTGACCCTTTCTGGTTTGGTCCTGGGCAACTACAAATTTGTACTTCTAAATTTCTTCTTTTTTCACCCATCCTCCAAGCCCCCTCCCATCTGGCAACTGTCAAAATGTTCTTCATATCTATGAGTCTGTTTCTATTCCACTTGTTCATTTATTTTGATTTTTAGATGCAATTGTTGATAGATATGTATTTATTGCCATTTTATTCATATTTTTAATCTTTTTTTTCTTAAAGAAGACCTTTTAACATTTCATGTAATAATGGTTTGGTGGTGATAAACTGTTTTAACTTTTTCTTATCAGGAAGCTCTTTATTGACCTTCAATTCTAAATTTCTGAGTAGAATAATCTTGGTTGTAGGTCCTTGCTTTTCATCACTTTGAATATTTCTTGCCACTCCCATCTGGCCTGCAAAATTTCTGTTGAGAAATCAGCTGACCATCTTATTGGAAGCTCCCTTGTAGATAACCAACTGCTTTCCTCTTGCTGCTTTTAAGATTTAATTTTTATGCATCTTGGTGGGAGACTCTTTGGGTTCATCTTGTTGGAAACTCTCTGTGCTTCCTGGATTTGTATGTCTATTTCCTTCACCAAGTAAGGGAAGTTTTCTGACGTTATTTTTTTCAAATAGATTTTCAATTTCTTGCTTTTTCTCTTCTCCTTTTGGTACCCCCATGATATGAATATTGGTATGCTTGAAGTCCCAGAGGCTCCTTACACCATCTTCATTTGGATTCTCTTTTCTTTTTTCTGTTCTGATTGGGTATTTTTTGTTTGCTTATATTTCAAATCACTGATTTAGTTGCTGGCATCATCTACTCTGTTGACTGTAAATTATTCTTCATTTCAGTTAGTGTATCCTTTCTTTCTCACTGGTACTTTTAAAATTATTTCTATGTCCCTTTTCATGCTGTTGAAGTTCTAAGTTCCTTGAGCATCCTTATAACCATTGCTTTGAACTATGTATCTGGTAGCTTGCTATCCTCCATTTCATTTCATTCTTTTTCTGGTGATTTATCCCTTTCTTTCATTTGGGACCTGTTTTTTTTTGTTTGTTTGTTTTATTTGTCACTCAATTTTGGCTGCTTTCCTATATTAGGTACAGCTGCTACGACTCCTAGCCTTGGTAGAGTGGCCTTGTGTAGTAGGTGTCCGGTAGGGCCCAGTGATGCAGCCTCTCTAGTCACCCAAGCTGGGCACTCCAGGTGTGCCCCTGCGTGGGCTGTGTGCACTGTCCTGTTGTAGTTGAGCCTTGATTGCTGTTGGCATCACTGGGAGGGATTGAACCCCCAGGCCAATCAGCTGTGAGGACTGGCTGTGATGACCAGCTACAATTACAGTGGAGGAGCTGCTGTGCAAGAGTGAACTCTATGGAGCAGGACTTACTTTAGTAGGGCTTTGGTGCTCACCTTGAGTATGGAGATTGTAGGGTTATAATCTGGTGTGGTCTGAAACTGTCCACCAGGTGCACTGGTTCTGGGGCCTCTTAGAGGCACAAAGTCAGCCACTGCCTGTGTCCTGCCTGGAGCCTCCCACACGAACTAATCTGAAGATGGCTGCTACTTGTATTGTGCTTGGAGGTACCCAGGAGAGGCCAAGCTGTGAACCAAGTCAGGCTTCTGCTAGTGCTGGGCCTGGAGCCACTTAGAAAGAGGTAGGAGGTACACAGAAGCCAGATGCTGCTTGTTTGAGAGATTTTAAGAAAGTCCGAAGCATGAGGCAAGAGGCCAGTTGTATGGGAAAGCCACTGGGAATTGTTTGAGTGGACCTGCAAGTTGGGTGGGCCAGTGTCTCAGGAAATCACTAGAGCAGGGCAAACAGTGTGAGCAAAGTTAATGGAGATTCAGATATGGCTCCTGTCTGTTAGTCCTGTATGTGGGGGGAGAGGAAGGAAGGGGGTCTCAGAAAAGGAATGATGGTCTCTGTCAGCATTTTGTCTGGCAGAAAGCTGCTCCCCTCCAGTTCCTACCCTGATGCCAGACATTTCAGTTCCTCCCCATATGTCCCTGGTTCCTTTCAAGCTGCTGCCCCAGCACTGGAGCTCAAAGGGAGTGAGTCCAAGTAAGTCTGTGCTTGGGCCCTTTAAGAGGAACTGCCTGGAACTCCAGTAGCCTTCCATTTCCCTCAGCCTCAATATCCACTGGTTTTTACAGCCAAAATTATGGGGACTTGTTTTCCTGGCACTGGAACTCTGGGCTGGGGAAGAGGGGGTTGTCAGGTGTGGGTCTGGAACCCTTGCTCCTCAAAGGGGAACCTCCACAGCCAAGACATCCCTCCTGATTTTAAACCACCATACATGATGTGGGAACAGCCTATTCAGTGTCTCTGCTCCTCCTACCAGTCTCGATGTGGCTTCTTCTTTAAATCCCTCGTTGTATGACTTCCATTCAGCTAGATTTCAGGTGGTTCTGAATGATGGTTGTTCTATAGTTTACTTGTATTATTTATGTGGTTGTGGGAGGATTCAAGTACAGCATTTACCTATGCTGCCATTAGGAAGTCCTAATTTTGATTTTTGTTTGTTTGTTAATCCTCACTCGAGGATATTTATTTTTCCATTGATTTTTTTTTAGGAACAGTGGAAGAGAGAGGGAAAGACAGAGAGAAACATCTATGTGAGAGAAACACATCGATTGGTTGCCTTCTGCACAAGCCCCTCCCAGGTCCCAGGCCTGGGAGGAGCCTGCAACCAAGGTACGTGCCCTGGATCAGAATGGAACCCGGGACCCTTTGGCCCAATGCTCTATCCATTGAGCCAAACTGGGTAGGGCATAATTTTGATTTTTTTTAAAAAAATCTATTTTTATTGATTTCATAGAGGAAGGGAGAGGGAGAGAGAGATAGAAACATCATTGATCAGCTGCCTCCTGCATGCCCCCTACTGGGGATGGAACCCACAACCTGGGCATGTGCCCTTGACTGGACTTGAACCTGGGACCTTTCAGTCTGCTGGCTTACACTATCCACTGAGCAAAACAGGCTAGGGCTGATTTTTAAATATTGCATTAAAATGTTATTTCTCTTGATTTCTGAGGAGGTTTTTGTTTTGTTTTATCTTTTGTTTTTTTGTGTGCTTCTTAAATTCTTCCCCAAGACGAGTGCTTCATTCACTTCACCCTGTCCCAGTCCTGGCTAAAAGGCCAGGAACCTGTGAAAGCGAATCAGAGGCCTTTTTCTAGGAGTCTCAGATCATCCGAATATTTGGCACCATGATCAATCAGAAGCTTCAGGACTTTGAGGAGGAGGTGAAGCCCATTGGGAATGTGGTGACTGAGGCCACTTTAGATGTGTACAACACTGTGGTACAACGCTTCCTGCCCACGCCTGCCAAGATCCATTACCTCTTCAACCTTCGAGATATCTCCAAGGTAAAACTCCATCTGACTTGCCCCTTTTGCTTGGCACAGCTTTCTTACAGGTATTCTCTTCTCAAAGTAAGCCTTGGAGCTCAGTAGCATTCGATAGACCCCAAACTACCTGCATCCTCGAATGCTGCATTCTCTGACCTGACCTCTAAAATTTCTGAAGGAAATCTCTTTCCTCCCTCCATCCCATTAGTATGCCTCTTCCCCAGGTATTTCAGGGCATGCTCAGAGCCAACAAGGACTTCCATGACACCAAGTCCAGCATTACACGGCTCTGGATCCATGAATGTTTCAGGTGAGATGTGCGTGTCCCTCCAGATCCAGATTTCAGCAGCCTTGCTCCAAGCCCTGCTTCTAACCCCACCCTGATGCCCCTTTTCCTAGGGTCAGTCTCCTTATTCCTAGATCTCACCCCAACTCCCTCCCAACAGAGTCTTCTCTGACCGATTGGTTGACACGGCAGACACAGAAGCTTTTGTGGCTATCTTAAGTGACAAACTCGGCTCCTTCTTTGACCTCACATTTCATAATCTTTGTCCCAACAAACGTTCTCCTATCTTTGGTGAGCTGGGAGCTGTGCTACCATAGGCTGGAGACTCTGGAGATGGGAAAGAATGGGGGTTGGGCATGGAGACCTGATGCTTAGAGCTCTTCGGGGAAGTGTGGGGAAGACCAGGCATTTGAGACTCTGACCCCCTCTTCCCATGACCCAGGGGACTTCATGAGGGAGCCCAAGGTGTATGAAGACCTAACCGATCTGACAGTACTGAAGACAGCCATGGAGACGGCTCTAAATGAGTACAATCTGTCACCTGCTGTCGTGCCAATGCACCTGGTGCTCTTCCGAGAGGCTATTGAACACAGTGAGCATGTCCTATTCCCATCTCCTTCCCCGGCATCCCAATTTATGTGATATTTCCAAGGAAATAAGGATTCCTTCTCAGGTCTCTTCCAGAAGTTACCTTTCTTCCTGGCTCCAGATGCCCTTTGTGGCAATGGGTGGGGCTTTTTCTTAACAGTGGTGTCTAACAGACACGGTAGAGGTTAAAAGTTGAATTGCCACCAGGGCTTCGGATACTAACCTCTTTCCACACCTCTTGGTCCCTCTATTTCAGTTTCAGGTATCCCAGTCCCTAGTCTAGGGCCTGGAGGTCCCCTGAGGTTGCTCAGCCAACTCATTGCCCTTATCCCCCACCTCCCTACCCCCAGTCACAAGGATTGTGCGGGTCATTGGACAGCCTCGGGGCAACATGCTCTTGGTGGGCATTGGGGGCAGTGGGCGCCAGAGTCTGGCCCGCTTGGCCTCATCCATCTGTGAGTACATCACCTTCCAGATTGAAGTCAGCAAACATTACCGGAAGCAGGAGTTCCGAGAAGGTATGGCTGGGTGTCTGAAACAGGGGAGGGTTTGGGGCTAGGAGTGAAAGACCAGATGCCTGACTTTCTGCAATGACAAGAGAGAGGAGGGATGGAAGCCAGATAGTGAGCTGTGCCAGGCCCATGTGGAGTATAGAATGATTAGTGTATGTGTTGAAGGCTGGGGTAAGATACCTAAATCTTAGAAGAGGAATAAGAGATGGGCGGGTGAACCTGAAGAGTGTCTGTTCCCTTTTCCTTTTCTCATCTGGCCCAGATATCAAGCGTCTATACAGCCAAACTGGGGTAGAACTCAAAGCTACATCCTTCCTTTTCGTGGATACCCAAATTGCTGACGAGTCATTCCTAGAGGACATTAACAACATCCTCAGCTCAGGCGAGGTCCCAAATCTCTACAAGACTGATGAATTTGAAGAAGTATGATTCCTTCCATGCCCTCAACTTATTGATTCTTTGACCTTCCTGACTAACCTGAAGAAGCCCAGATCCCAGAATATGCTACTGTGCCCCCCCCCCCCCCGCCCCTCTGTCTACACCTCCCCCCCCCTCCCCCCTTAGCTTGAAAAGCTGTTTCTCTTCGGTCATCTTCCCTCTAGGGACTCTATTGGGTGGAGCTGCTTTAAAACCTACACCCTGTCAGCTCAGCCTCACCTGCTGCCCCCTCTGGTTCTGCCATTGAAACTGCAGCCCTCAGCTTAGCCAGCGTGGCTCAGTGATTGAACATGAACCTATGAACCTGGAGGTCACGGTTCGATTCCTGGACAGAGCACATGCCCAGGTTGCAGGCTCTATCCCCAATGTGGGGCATGCAGGAAGCAGCCAATCAATGATTTTCTCTCATTATTGATGTCTCTCTCCCTCTCCCTCTCCCTTCCTATCTGAAATCAATTAAAACAAAACAAACAAAAACAACAACAAAAACACTGCAGCCCTCTGACGCTATGTGGCTTCTGTGCAGATCCAGACACACATCATAGAGCAGGCCCGGGCAGAACACGTGCCAGAGTCCTCGGACAGCCTCTTTGCCTACCTCATTGAGCGAGTGCGCAACAACCTGCACATTGTCCTCTGCCTCAGCCCTGTGGGCGACCCCTTCAGGTGACTCCTGTTCTATAGCTTCCTCCCTCCCTCCTGTGAGAGCCCAGCACTCTTCCTCCCGCTTTGGCCTCCCCTGCCTTCTGGGAGGGAGTCCCATGAAGAGTGCCAGTCTCTACACCCTGCATGCCCCCTCTCCTTTCCATAGATCTGGCCTTTTTTCGGGAAGTTCCTGCTACTTACATAGAAGTTGTCCTCTCCCTCTTGGTGTGACGAGATTGTGTGTGTTTATTGTGGGGGGAGGGGGTAAGAGAGTGATTTTTTGTTTTTAAATTTTCAATTGTGATGAAACCTGCATAACATAAAATTTAACATCTTAGCCATTTTTAAGTGTACAGCTCAGTAGTGTTAAGCATATTCACATTGTGGTACAACAGATCTCTAAAATTTCTCATCTTGCAAAATAAAACTCCACACCCACTGAATAACTTCCCATTTCTTCCATTCCCCCATCTCCTGGCAACCACCATCCTACTTTCTGTTTCTATATATCTCATATAAGTAGAATCACAGAGTCTTTTTGTGACTTGCTTAGTTCACTTAGTGTAATGTCCTCAAGGTTCATCCATGTTGTAGCAGGTATCAGAATCTCTTTCCTTTTTAAGGTTGGATAATATTCCATTGTATATACAGATCACATTTTCTTTGTCCATTCTTGGTATGACTAGATTTTTAAGAGCATTAGAAAGTAGGATGAAGACAGAGCTTGTACGGAGAGGCAGTGTGGGTTGCCATTTTGTTTATTTTTTTATAGTTATGGTAGATGGTGTATTTACCATGTACCAGGCACTGTATTTTACGTGTCACCTCACTGAATCTCCTAACAACCCTAGTTGGTATGCTTTGTTATTCCCATTTTAGAGATTAGAAAGCTGACATTCAAAAGATTAGTTCCTTGCCCAACATGCACACCTACCAGTAAAAATGTGGAATCCGGCTTTTCTGGCCTCAGAACCTGTTTCTAAATACTTCACTGAACTAGTTCTGAGGGGAGAAGAATCTGGACAAGGAGATACAGGAGCACTCAGGTTCCTAGAAAGTAGGTGGACCTGGGACAAAGCCGGTAGCTGGAGGCTGACTCTGCAGGTGGACTTAGCTGCCTCTCACAACCCCTCGCCAGGAACTGGATCCGCCAGTACCCAGCCTTGGTGAACTGCACGACGATCAACTGGTTCTCAGAGTGGCCCCGTGAAGCCCTGCTAGAAGTGGCTGAGAAGTACCTCATGGGAGTAGATCTGGGAACTCAGGAGAATGTGAGACCCTCCTTCCCATCTCTCTCCACACCCCCTGGGCTCTCTTCCATTTCATTCTCCATCTGCCATCACTCTCTGTCCTAATCCTTTCTCCTTTGGCCTCAGATCCACAGGAAGGTGGCCCAGATCTTCGTCACCATGCACTGGTCAGTGGCTCAGTATTCCCAGAAGATGCTGTTGGAACTGCGAAGATACAACTATGTCACACCCACCAACTACCTGGAACTTGTGTCTGGATATAAGAAGTATGAAGAAGAGTAGGGGACATAGAGGGCAGGGAGCTTGGGGTCTTTTGAGGGCAATTGCTGAAATGTTGTAATGGAAAATGTCTGGGAGCTGGCCAAGGGGACTGGCTCAGGGACCTGGGCACTGATGTGGAATAGGTGAGAGGCAAGGGGTCTTAAGTTTGCCCAGGAAATTAATGAAGGAGAGATGGGTCTTCCAGGGGTGTGGCTGTCTCTAGAGCCCTCTTCACACACTCTTTGTCCTTATTTTCTGGAATGATGTTTCTTTTTCCAACCACAATACAATGGTGACACTGCCGTGTATACCCATAATATATACACCCAGTCCTCTCCTCTCTGCCTTTAATATCTTCTAGACTTTCCACCATTCCTAAAAATTATATATTTATTTATTAAGGTGTATTGAATATTCTTATGTGCATAACACAACAATTTGTTTTGAAGGATATAAGAGAAATGTAAAAAACCCCTCATTTATTGGATTCAGTATTTTAATCAAGGTGAAGAAAATGCCATTTAATAATAATGATAGTCAACATTTAGTCATTAATTAAATATGTATTGTTGAGCATCTACTATGTGCCAGGCATTATTCTAGATACTTACAACATCCCAGCTTCAAAATCAAGTCCTTGCCTTCCCTGGGTCATAGGCTTATATTGCGTTTACTATCTGCTGGTTACCACGCTAAGCCTTTATATGCATTTTCTTATTTAACCCAGAAAACAATCCTGCATAGACAGTTTTTATGGCTTGGACAATGTGAAAACATTTTTTAATGAGGTGCCAACATTTAAAACTCGGGAGCCTTAGAAAAATCCAGATTTCCAACTTTTCTCTGAAAATCAGAAATTTTGGCAATATTGAGCCCACATTCATTCCCAGGCTAGAGACAAAAGATGGCCACCCTCTTGGGACAGGTTTGTTTTCTAGTTCACGGCAGCCCCCCTGCCTGCCGCACACTGGGGGGCAGTGGCAGATTCCCGGCAGGGAAATGGTGTGGTGAAAACGGTGACCAGCAAGCTGAGAGGTAGAACAGATCAGAGTGATGAGAGTGGAAGCATGAAGACCAGTTGGGAAGCCGTTAGCTATGATCCAGGAAGGAAAGAATAAAAACCTGACCAGAGTGTGGTGGCAACAGAAAGGACGGCAGGGAGCTGAGACACGCTGGGAAGTGAGACTACCTAGGGAACCCCCCTTCTGGGAGTCCAGCCTCTCCACGCACCTTGCTCGCCTTTGTCCCCCACCCCCACCCCCCCAGGCTGCTGGCAGAGAAGCGGCAGGAGCTGCTGGACCAGGCCAATAAGCTGCGGACAGGATTGTTTAAGATCGATGAGACGAGGGAAAAGGTGGAAATGATGTCTGTGGAGCTGGAGGATGCCAAGAAAAAGGTGGCTGAGTTCCAGAAACAGTGCGAGGAGTACCTGGTCATCATTGTGCAGCAGAAGCGGGAAGCGGATGAGCAACAGAAGGTGGGGCACCAGCAGTATCCTGCCCCCTCCAAGCCCTCTCCTACAGTGCTCTGCAGGCAGAGGCTTCCGGTCTCCCTCAGTCACTCTGTCAGGATGCATGTTCCATTCCTCAAAGCTGTTCTAGCATTATCTTCCGTGTTACCACCAACATTGTCACCCCCACCTCTGCCCAAACCCCTCATCCTCTTTTCCTTCCTAGGCCGTCACAGCCCATAGTGAGAAGATTGCAATTGAGGAAGTCAAGTGCCAGGCGCTGGCTGACAATGCCCAGAAGGATCTTGAAGAGGCATTGCCGGCGCTGGAAGAGGCCATGCGGGTATTAGGGGGAGAAGACCCAGGAAAGAGCCTCAAAGCCCCTGGGGGAGTGGGAAGAAGAGCTGGGCTCTGTCCTCATAAAGGACCGGTCTTGCTGCCTGAGTTGACTTTGGCCCTGCTCCCTAAGCGAATCCTTTTCCCCAGGCTTTGGAGTCTCTGAACAAGAAGGATATAGGAGAGATCAAGTCTTATGGACGGCCCCCCGCCCAAGTGGAGATAGTGATGCAGGCAGTCATGATTCTTCGAGGCAACGAGCCCACTTGGGCAGAGTCCAAGAGGCAGCTAGGTAAGCTAGAGAACCGGGAGATAATGAACACCAGTTCACTCAACATTCATTATGAATCAGCTGCTGTGTGCCAGGCACTCGGAGGGACAGAGATGAATGAGGCGTTGTACTGACCCTCAAGAGCATAGTCTGGTGGAAAAGAAAAGACATAAATATCAGTTAAGATTCTTTGGTTGTAAGTAACAGAAAACAACTCATCTTAAATTAAGCAAAAAGAAAAAAATAAATTATTATAAAGATACAGGAATATATCACAAAATCCAGGGGCAGGAATGGCTTCCCCTCCACCTCCCCAAAGGGCAAGAATCAAAAAATGAAAAACAAAGACTTGCTGTTTCATTCTTGTGGTTTTCTCTGCTTTGAGTTCTGTTACAAGGCACATTTGGCTCTTAAATGTCTTGGTAGAATATAGCCTGCAAGCTTGAAAGAGTGATGGTTCAGGTGAGATTGTTCATGGTAAGTGATGGGAAATGAGGCTGGGAAGATTGCGGAGGGTCCTGGGCCTGTGAGGTTCTAGAGGAGGGAGCAAGGTCAGCAGAAGGAACGTGGGCTGAAGTCAGTTATTCTGGCCTCGGGCCCTGAGCTGAGGGAAAACATGGCGATGCCCAAGCAGTGGAGATGCACCCCGGACAGTGAGGGTGGGATTAGGCCTCTGGCTGATGTCCTGATGTGCATCCCACAGGGGAACAGAACTTCATCAAATCACTGATCAACTTTGATAAGGACAATATCTCAGATAAGGTTCTGAAGAAGATCGGGGCCTACTGCGCCCAGCCCGACTTCCAGCCTGACATTATTGGCCGCGTCTCACTTGCTGCCAAGTCCCTCTGCATGTGGGTACGGGCCATGGAGGTAAGCAGGAGTGGGGTGAGGTGGAGTGGGGAGCAGGGAAGCAGGCCTGGGAAGAGGGGGATGCACACAGGAGAAAGCTGGGGGAATGGAAGACCCAGGTGGGAAGGAAGGGACCACTGGTGGGTTAGTGGGTGGGTGGGCTACCCCACCGCCTGGCCGTCTCCCTGCAGATGTACGGGCGGCTGTATCGGGTGGTGGAGCCCAAGCGGATCCGCATGAATGCTGCCCTGGCTCAGCTTCAGGAGAAGCAAGCAGCGCTGGCGGAGGCCCAGGAGAAGCTGCGGGAGGTGAGCCTCATGCCAGTCTTTGCTGCTGTGGTCCCTCTCCTGATTTCAGGGATGCTTCATTACCATTCATCTCTCCCCATCTCATTCTTTCCCCCTCTCCCTTCCTGTCTGCCTCCCACTCTGTGCCCTTTTAGATGGGCTGCCTCTGGCTAAGAAAGCTAAGCCGACTGCAGAAGGTTACAAAGGCACGGAGGGCACTGTCCTTTGAGGAGTCCTTGCAAAAACTGACTTGGGAGTTGCCTGTCTCTGTCATGGCCTTGAACATGGGCCCTGAGATATTAACTGATGAAATCTGTGTGGCAAATTGGTCTTTGCTGGGAAGGGGGATGCGGACTAGGGCAAGAGTGTCGGCATCACTGCTGTGGACCGGAAGACTGTGGACTGAGGGTGTCTGAGCGAGTACGTGGGAGGGACAGTGTTGTCCCAGAGGTAGAGGCGCTTAGTGTGAACAGTTTAGACAACCCAGCAGGTGATTTCCTGTAAGGTATGTGCACAAATAATTCTCAAACAAGGCAGAAGGTAGAGTGCTAGTGTCAAGAGTTCAAAATTCTTCTAGCCTATCATTTAATTTTTCTATCATTGATTTAATAGGCAATACAATCACATGGTTTAAAATTCAAAATGTATAAAAGAGTATCCAATAAGAAGTCTCCCTCCCACCTTCTGCTCTCTATCTACCAGCTCCCTTCCCTAGAAAGCAACCAATGTTACAAATTCCTGTTTATCCATCCAGGGGTGTTCTATGCTTATATAAACAAATATATATTTTTAATCCTTTACATTATATATACTGTTCTGCACCTTCCTTTTTTATTTGTCTATACATTGAAGATTGTTCCATATTGATACATAAAGAGTTTCTGCTTTCTTTTTACCACTGCATGATATTCCAGTGGATGGCTATACATCATTTACTTAACCATTTCCTTTTTGATGGACATGTTCATTGATTCCAATTTCTTGATCTACACTTGTCCTCAAACTTTGTTGATGCTATCTTGAACTATATAGAAGTTTTCAAATTTCATGTAACCGAAGCTGGTCATACTGTTTCAAAATGTTTTAACCAAAACCAACTATGGAAATAGCCAAGTCCGGGTCCAACCTCCTCAAATCGGGTGAGTAGCCCAAGGGTTAGCGAGATTAAGCGACTTGCTCATAACTGACAGACCTGGGCTACAACGTGCATTTCCGGACTCCAAGGCCATTGCTACCACAGTCACCCCAGTCTTTTCCTGTTGCAGCATCTTTGCTATTGGGAGTGAAGCTGCCCTGGAAGCTGGGCAGACGGACTTCTGTCTGCACATGCTCCTCCACTGCCCCATTCCTGCTGCCACTGTCACCTCCCAACCTCACATGAAACCTTCCCTCTTTTACTCTCTTTTTCAAACATGAGTAATCACAGGCGTGGCAATCTATTTGGAAAGGTTTCTCACCTCTGGATGAATCATATCCTGGGCCAAATAATTAGGGATTGTTTCCTTTATATGTAAAAAATGGCCTCTGGGGTCAGCTGCCAGCAATATCATTCATTAGACAAATATTTATCCTAATGTGAGGCCTCTTGAGAGCCCCTACTTGATAAGAGTAAACAGACGGGGGGCCAGAATTTCTCCTTTGTTACTCTGACATAGGCTTTGACATGTAAGAGCCAAATGCACATGCTCAGTATCAGGCACCCGTACCCACCCACTGCAGAGAGCACTGTGCTGATGCTGGGCTCCCCCACGGGCCGAGTACGTACAAACCTTTGGTCCTCAGTGACTCTCAGAGCCTGGAAATCGGCATTTTGAAATATTTCTTGTCAGAGCCGGCCAGAGGTGGGAAGCCTGTACATAGGCTCTAGGGCCAGAGGGCTGATGTGCATGTCAATCCAAATCTTGAGTAAGCAGTTTTAACCATTACTCACTTGTTTGGGGCCCTGAAAATGTATGTTCCATGGGCCCGAGTCTGACATGCAGCAAGCGTTAGGAACCACTGGCCTAGAAATTGCCCTAGAAGGCTCTGAAATGGGTCTAGACAGAATCTTAATCTACTTCAAGGTAATTGTATACTCAAGGTTGAAAATTCACTTTCTTTCCTATTTCCCATTCCAAGTTATGTCACATTTCAACATAGTATATGGGAGGTTATGCAGTAAGATTACATGATAGCATTAAAATGCTACAATAACAATAGTACACAAAAATCCCACCAATTTGAATATAACCCTCAGGGAGAAATTAGATTTCAGAGATTAAATCTTTGTAAACTAAAGTCCAAGTAAATTAAAATCTGAAATCAAATTATCTTGATTTTATGAATTAAAAATCAAGAAGCCAACATTCTTAAGTTAAAGTCCCCAACCCATCCTCCCCAATTTCTTATTCCGCTCAGTCTCCACAAGAGGGATTCTCAGGATCAGCGTCTCGGGCTCCTTACAGGATGATCCGGTCTGTCACTCACTGGAAACCACGTGGTGCCTGCAGGGCTTCAGAGGCTACACTCGGTCAAATTCAAGCCTCTCGTGAGCATTGCTTGAATTCAAGGAGTGAGTTAGGCACTCATGGCTTCCACATAAAATTATGTCCCAGGAAACCAGTCATTATTGCCCCAAAGACCAGAGTGGAAACTCAGCGGTGTTTTTAGGAATGAGGAATGCATGGAGAAAATCTTGGTTTTAGCTTCACCAGAATGTCCGTTATCTGGAAACCGTGACCCGTGAACGTAACTAAACTGGGAGAAACTTCCAACAAGAGATTCATGTAAGAGAGATAATGCAGTCACTAAGCATTTCCTGTACTGGGCGGTGTTGGAAATCCACATGTGTATATCTTCGTTTTTGGAGGGGGTGGTTATTGTGGTAAAATACACATAAAATTTACCATTGTGACCATTGTAAAGTGTACAAGCCAGTGGCATGAACTACGTTCACCATATTGTGCAGCCGTCACCATTATCTTGTTCCAGAACTTTTCATCACTCCAGATGGTAACCCTGTGTATATCCTTTCAATTTCAGTTCCCCCTTGAGCTCGGGGTCCCCGCTCTGTGTTGTGATCAGGTCTGCTCAGTCCTGTGCCACAGTGGCTAATATTGCTGCTTTCTTTGTGGAATTGCTGAGGTCTTTGAAAACTGCCTTTCGGACGGTTTCACCTTGTCCCCATACTTATTCTACCTGGAATCTTACCATCAGCAGATTCCGGAACTGAAGTTGCTTTTGATGCTGCTGCAGCCCGTGCCCTGGAGCCTTGTGGGGAACCAGTCCTCGGCCATTTGTGTGCCCAGGGATGGCTTTGCTCCTTTTTGAATCCCCTAAGTTGTTCAGGGATGTTCCCTTAAGTTGTAGGTAATACCTGCATGCCTACTACCCTACCTGTATCACCTGAAATCGCAGCCAAAACAATATTCCCAGCCCATCTGCCTGTAGACAAGCCACACGGATTCCAAGCTAGTCCCATCATCACTGCCTCCTTAGCCTGGAGTAGAAGTTGAATAGCAGGACTGCTGATCTAGTGCTGTCTACCTGGGCCTGGCAATAACCACTTAAAGCTGGAACCGGTAGTACCCACAAAACCTAATGCCTTGCCAGTTAAAAAGCCTCAGATCTAATATTCTCTTTTTCACAACGGGTTTGCCACCAGAACATAGGTGTCGGCAACACCACAACTAAAAGCCAAAATGGGAAAGGACAAGCCTCCTATCAGCATCGTCGTCATTGGACGCGTAGGTTCCAACAAGTCCACACTATTGGCCCTCTGATCTACACGCGTGCGTGCTGGGATTGACAAAAGAACCATTGAAAAATTTGAGAAGGAGACTGCTCAGATGGGGAAGGGCTCCTTCAAGTATGCCTGGGTCTTGGATAAACTGAAAGCTGAACATGAATGTGTGTCACCGCTAATATCTCCCGGTGGAAATTCGAGACCAGCAAGTTTTATGTGACCATCATTGATGTCCCAGGTCACAGAGTCTATATCAAAAGCCATTGCTTTTTAACTGGCAAGGCCTCAGGTTTTGTGTGTACTACAGGTCCTAGCTTTAAATGGCTACGGGCACATCGCAGGCTGACGGGGCTGTCCTGATTGTTGCTGCCGGTGTTGGCGAATTTGAAGCAGGCATCTCCAAGAATGGGCAGAGCCGTGAGCATGCCCTTCTGGCTTACACACTGGGTGTGAAGCAGCTGATTGTTGGTGTTAACAAAATGAATTCCACTGAGCCACCCTATGGCCAGAAGAGATATGAGGAAATTGTTCAAGAAGTCAGCACCTACATTAAGAAAATTGGCTACAACCCTGACACAGTAGCATTTGTGCCAATTTCTGGTTGGAATGGCGACAACATGCTGGAGCCAAGTGCTAACATGCTTGGCTCAAGGGATGGAAAGTTGCCCATAAAGATGGCAGTGCCAGTGGAACCACACTGCTTGAAGCTCTGGGTTGCATCCTGCCAGCAACTGGTCCAGCTGACAAGCCCCTGCAGCTGCCCCTCCAGGATGTCTACAGAATTGGTGGCCTGGTCCTGTCCCTGTGGGCCGAGTGGAGACTGGTGCTCTCAAGCCCGGTGACTTTGCTCCAGTCAGTGTTACAACTGAAGGGAAGCCTGTTGAAATGCACCATGAAGCTTTGAGTGAAGCTCTTCCTGGGGACAATGTGGGCTTCAATGTCAAGAACATGTCTGTCTCCCAGGTCAGTTTGGCTCAATGGATAGAATGTCAGCCTGCGGACTGAAGGGTCCCAGGTTTGATTCCGGTCAGGGGCACATGCCCCGGTTGCAGGCTCGCTCTCCAGTGGGGGATCGTGCAGGAGGCAGCCGATCAATGATTCTCTCTCATCATTGATGTTTCTATCTATCCCTCTCCCTTCCTCTCTAAAATCAATAAAAATATTTTTAAAAAATTTTAAAAAGAACTTAACATACCCCTTAGCATATAACAAAAAACTTGTCTGTCAAAGATACTCATTGGGGGCAATGTGGCTGGTGACAGCAATAATAACCCACTAATGGAAGCAGCTGGCTTCACAGCTGAGTTGATTACCCTGCACCATCCAGGCCAAATCAGTGCTGGATCCACACCGTGCTGGATTGTTGAGCTGAAGGAGAAGATTGATCGTCATTCTGGGAAAAAGCTGGAAGGTGGCCCGAAGATTTGGAAATCTGGTGATGCTGCCATTGTTGGTATGGCTCCTGGCAAGCCAGGTGTGTTGAGAGCTTCTCTGACCCTCTGGGCCGTTTGCTGTTCGTGACATGACAGACCGTTGTTGTGGGTGTCGTCAAAGCGTGGACAAGAGGGCAGCTGGAGCTGGCAGTCACCAAGTCTGCCCAGAAAGCTAAACGAATATTTCCCCCAACACCTGCCACCCCCGTCTTCCTCAGTGGTGGAAGAGAGGCCTCAGAACTGTGTGTCTCAACTGGCCATTTAAGTTTAATAGTAAAAGACTGATTAATGATTAATGCATCGTAAAACTTTCAGAAAGGAGAATGTTTTGTGGACCATTTGGTTTTTATGTGTGTGTGGCAGTTTTTAGGTTATTAGTTTTTAAAATCAGTACTTTTAAATGGAAACAACTTGACCAAAAAATCAGTCACAGAATTTTGAGACCCATTAAAACAAAGTTTAATGAGAAAAAAAATTGATATTCTGTCCATCAGTGCTAAAAACAATCTAACCCCACTTTAACCTAGTTGGCAGTATTAGTGTTGTAGCTATAGCAGCCTTTATCCTGAGACCACCGCTATACCTCGTTAAGGCCATTCTTGAAGCCCACATCTTTCTTTTGCCACTATTTTAAACAGTCGTGCTTCTGTAGACACAGCCATTCACCTATGGACAAAGACAGTCATCTGCCAAGGTCAGAATAATTCAGGATCGGCTTAAAGCCTTTCACCCAGGCAATAGCAGTTAAAAGTCAACCACACAAGTGTAAAAACCTACAGGCCTAACATGAACCTCTACAAATCACCCAAGTCAAAACACCTGTCCATACCTCAAAGACTCTCATGAAACCCTGAGCCCCACCCAAAGTTTTATTTTTTATTTTTTATTGATTTCAGAGAGGAAGGAAGAGGGAGAGAGATATAGAAACATCCACGATGAGAGAGAATCATGGATCAGCTGCCTCCTGCAAGTCCCCCACTGGGGATCAAGCCCACAACCCCGGGCATGTGCCCTTGACCGGAATCGAATCTGGGACCTTTCAATTTGCAGGCTGACGCTCTATCCACTGAGCCACACAGGCTAGGGCCCACCCAAAGCATCTTAATAGGTTTTCTGGTCTGCAAATATACTCTTGATTGGGTCCAAGAATTAGCAGCCTTCTTCTATGCCTGGGTTTTAAACAAGTTAAGAAATAAGAAGTCCAAAATACTACTTTTAAAGACTAAGCTGGAGACCGTGGCTGACAGCTGTGGGCGAGTTGGCCCCACTAGTAGTGACCCTGTACTCAGACAGATTTTCTGGGTCTCGGGCGTTGTGGGCGGGCAGAGGGGAACTTGTGCTCACTCTTAAAAGGAAAGGGCCTGCGCTCCATTGAGCAATCCCAGTTGATTCTTTCCAATCTTACCAATCAGATCAGTTACACCCCTCCCCTGGAGAAAGGCTGTGTAAAGACCTGCAAAGGAACCACCAAGATGAAAAATTATAACAAAACATGAATCTGAAGAAAAACTAAATTTAGAGATTATTTGGGTTATAGAGAAGAACTTCAAAAGCAAACCTAAGGAAGAAATGACATCCACAAAACAAAAATGAGAAGAGAAAGAGTTCAAACAGAGAAAAAGAAAGATATGGTGGCCTTAGCTGGTCTGGCTCAGTGGGTAGAGCGTTGACCTGCAGACTGAAGGGTCCCAGGTTCGATTCCGGTCAAGGGCATGTACCTTGGTTGCGGGCACATCCCCGGTGGGGGGTGTGCAGGAGGCAGCTGATCGATGTTTCTCTCTCATCGATGTTTCTAACTCTCTATCCCTCTCCCTTCCTCTCTGTAAAAAAATCAATAAAATATTAAAAAAAAAGAAAGATATGGTGGAATTTTAAAATGATTAAAGTATGACATTCATTCCATAGAAGGGTGGGAAGATAGAGTCAAGGAATATAAAACAAAAATAAAGAGTCTGAAACATAAGAGAGAGATTACAGACACAATCCAACCAATTAGGATTTCTGAAAGAGAAAATGTGCAATCAGCGGGAACAGGAAAATATTTAACAACCAATTCAACATGCACAGTGACCTATCTTGATTGGGTCCAAGAATTAGCAGCCAATGTGCCTTAGCCATAAGCAGCTCACCAGCCACCAGTTCACACTGGGCACCAGCCCAGGTCATATGTCAATGCTGTTTATGGTGTTTGATCTTTATAATCAACCTAATGACAAAGCACAGAAGACTGTGGGTTCTGAGTGGGAATGCTGTTAACTTCGACAATGTAAAAACAAAAGCACAGTTAAAATAGTTGGGAGGTGAATGCCGGTGGTGGGCTGAGGGAAAGGTCAGGCAATGCTTTCGCAGATATTATAAAACGAGGTTTCGATATGTTATTTAAAGTTAAAGGGTAACCAGTAGAACTAAAACTATTAGGAATAAAGAGAAAAGGGTGGTGAGGTGTAGGCATAAGAGATTAAATCGTCATTTATCATAGCATAAAGTCAATATAAAGAGTCCAAAATGGATAATCCAGGAAACAACAGTGTAGAATACACTTTATATGGAGATAATGCCCCTGGAAGTTTATCCAAGCAATATGTCGAATTGGATATCTTGAGAAGAGAGTGGGCGGATGGAGAGCAGGGTTGGGAGGCAGACTTCTCATGACCTTATGTCTTTTAAATTTTTAAGTTGCTTATTCACAAAGTAAATAAAATTAAAATAAAAAATAAATTGCATCAACATGTGCTTATGCCCCTACAAGGACATTCATTGCAGCATTAATAGTAGAAAATGTTGGCAAGACACAAATGCCTATCAGTAAAAAACTTGTTGTATAGAATAATGGTTCAATCATACACAAGATTATTTTGCAGCTTTTAACAAGTATTCCTGGCTGGCATGGCTCAGTGGTTGAGCGTCGACATGTGAACCAGGAGGTCACGGTTCGATTCCCGGTCAGGGCATGCCCAGGTTGCGGGCTTCATCCCCAGTGTGGGGCATGCAGGAGGCATGATTCTCTCTCATCATTGATGTTTCTATCTCTCTCTCCCTTCCTCTCTGGTCAATAATATTTTTAAAACAACCAACCAACCAAACAACAACAAAAAAACAATTATTATTCGCCGGTCAGACACACATACCAGGCCTGGAAGAGGTTGGGTCCGTCCTCTACTTCAGACTTAAGTGATGTATTTCAGCCTCAGGAGAGCCCAGAGGGTGGTGGTGAATGGAGGGAGGCTCTCTAGCAGGTAAAGCTCTTCCCAGGTCCCTGTCTCTGGCGTGGGACCTTGGACCTGGGTCTTGTCCTTGAATGGACTCCTCTTCCTCTCTCCAACAATCCCTGAGTTCATTTCTAGCTTTTTCTTTTTCTCTCAAGATCACGTCTTGGGTATGGCTCCTGGAATGGAGTGGCAATCATTTTTGTGTGCTCCGATCCTCTCTTGCCAACATATCTGTCTCATTTATTATGCTACAAGAGGTCTGTCTCCTACCCAGCTTTGAATTTCATTACTAAGTAATTTCTGGGCTTAAGGAAAGAGTGGTGGAGGGAAGGAAAACTCATCACATATATTTTATCTTTTTTTTCTTCTTACAACAACCCTATAGGGTAGGTGTTATAATTCTTATTTTGCACAGGAGAAAACCAAGACTTGAAGAGATCAGTTTACCCAAGGTCATGCAGCCACAAAATAGCAGATTGGTGATTTGAATCCAGAACAATCTGGCCTCAAGCCCCGTGTTTGATTCCTATCTCTGATTACTCCCAGGTGGCTGAGAAACTGGATATGCTGAAGAAACAGTACGATGAGAAGCTGGCACAAAAAGAGGACCTTCGCATGAAGTCTAAGGAGATGGAGCTGAAGCTGGAGCGAGCTGGGATGTTGGTGTCTGGGTTGGCTGGCGAGAAGGCCCGATGGGAGGAGACAGTAAAGGTGAGATCAAATGTACCACCTGGCTCTCCTTCCTCCCTGCCCACTAGTTCCAAGAGCTCCCATCCCCTTTGGGTTAAGGGACAGTCAGGGAAGATAGGGACAGCTGGGTGTAGGGACATCCAAAAATAGGACATGGGAGTTCTTCCCCTCCCTTTCCTCACATTGGTGAGAGGAGTGAAAGGAAAGATTTTCTGTACCATTAGGGATCTGCTTCCATGTTTAGGCAGAGCTACAAATCACACACGAGGACCCTTTATACAGCACATTGACTGGAGAGAAACGGGGCGCATCTTGTCTCTCTACCTTCAGTGAGCTCCTGGTTTCATGAAAGTGTTAGGCCTTATCACCAGAATGTAAACAGAATTGCTGTCAAAGATGGGGAACTGAAAAGTAATTAGAACCAGGCTAGGGTTCTCAGGGCACAAAGGTTTAGGAGAGGGAAATAATCTCTCTAATCCAGATAGTGTTCAGAGGAGAGTGCCTTCAAAGCATTCCAGTCTCTCCCAGTGCTGGGGCCCTGACAGGCTTACTCCTCCCCTGCTGTCCTCCAGGGCTTGGAAGAGGACCTGGGCTACTTGGTGGGTGACTGTCTCCTGGCAGCTGCCTTCCTGTCCTACATGGGACCCTTCCTGACCAACTACCGGGATGAGATTGTCAACCAGATCTGGATCAGGAAGGTGAGACTCAGGCATGATGAGAGATCTTGGGCTCTGAGACCAGGGCCTTTGGGAGTAATAAGAGATATCAGAAAAGGGCAGGATTGCTGAGCTCAGATCTCCAGAGTGAAATTTGGGGCTCTTCCCTACACAGATTTGGGAGCTTCAGGTTCCTTGCTCACCTCGCTTCACCTTTGATGATTTCTTGTCCAATCCTACCAAAGTTCGGGACTGGAACATCCAAGGGTTGCCCTCGGATGCCTTCTCCACTGAGAATGGCATCATCGTCACCCGTGGCAACAGGTAAGGATGCTGCTGGGAGCATGAGGAGGAGTAAGCGCAGAGCCTGTTTTCTGACAGATGCTTCTTCCTTCAGGTGGGCACTGATGATTGATCCTCAGGCCCAGGCCTTGAAGTGGATCAAGAACATGGAAGGAAGCCAGGTATAAGGCTGGGGAGCTGGTTTTATCCCCTTAGGAGAGCTTCCCATGCCTGTCTCTTCCTGAGTCCTACCCTTGGGCCGTTTTTTCCTATGAATCCCTCAGTGTTTCTTCCATCTTTTTTCTTGCTCTCTAGGGCCTTCAGATCATTGACCTGCAGATGAGCGATTACCTTCGGGTCCTAGAAAACGCCATCCAGTTTGGATACCCAGTGCTGCTCCAGAACGTGCAGGAATATCTGGACCCCACACTCAACCCCGTGCTCAACAAATCTGTAGCTCGAATTGGTCAGGGCCCAGACTTATTGTGTGGTTGGACTGTGGGACAAATCCCAAGGACCAGCCAAGTAGGACACTGGGGAGGAAAGGGCTGGCTCTTTGGCTGTGTCCTTTATTTACTAGTATCTGTCCCTCTATTCAGAGAGCCCTGGGCTGGGGCCATTAGGGCAGGCTGAGTCACTGCCACTGGATGCTGGTAGGGGAAAGAATGGGTCAGCCCACACCTGGTCACATGGGGTCCTTGCCCTTGACCCTCTTGTGGGTACAGGTGGTCGGTTGCTGATTCGCATTGGAGATAAGGAGGTAGAATACAATCCCAATTTTCGTTTCTACATCACCACCAAGCTCTCCAACCCCCACTACAGCCCAGAGACATCAGCCAAGACCACCATTGTCAACTTTGCAGTCAAAGAACAGGTGGGCGGGGCTGATGCTTAGATTGAACTAGGGTGAAGCAGGCAGGGCTGTAGAGTCCGGCAGGATCAAGAAAAAGGCTAAGATTGTGTCGGGCAGGTATAAGGGGCTTGGGAGGTGTAAAGGGGTGAAAGGGGTGAAGGTCACTGGAGTGACATTCTCACCATGAGTCCTGGTGTGCTTCCAGGGCCTGGAGGCCCAACTACTGGGCATTGTGGTCCGGAAGGAGCGTCCCGAGTTGGAGGAGCAGAAGGATTCGCTCGTCATCAATATCGCTGCTGGCAAGAAAAAGCTCAAGGAGCTGGAGGATGAGATCCTTCGGTGAGACCTTGCCTCCACCCTCCACTGGTCCACTCACTGGCACAACTGGCACGCAGGGGGCTGATGGAGTCCCTGCCCCCTCCGTCCATGTGCCTCCTGACTTCCCTCCAGGCTGCTGAATGAGGCCACAGGCTCCCTGCTAGATGATGTCCAGCTGGTGAACACCCTTCAGACCTCCAAGTTAACTGCCACGGAGGTGACTGAGCAGCTGGAGACCAGTGAAACCACGGAGATCAACATTGACTTGGCCCGTGAGGTGAGCTCCTGTGCCCTCCAGCCCAGCCCCCACCAGCATCAAGATGCAATTCTAATAATCTTGGCTTGAGGAACCTTCCATCCCTGAGCTCCTGCCACCTGCCATGTCCCTGTGTGGCCCCTGACTCTGGCCCCTCTGCAGGCTTACCGTCCATGTGCCCAGCGGGCATCAGTCCTGTTCTTCGTGCTCAATGACATGGGCCGCATCGACCCCATGTACCAATTCTCGCTGGATGCCTACATCAGCCTCTTTATCCTCAGCATTGATAAGAGCCATCGCAGCAACAAGCTGGAGGACCGCATTGACTACCTGAATGAATACCACACCTATGCTGTCTACAGGTCTGAGGCTCCTCCCTACATGCCCTAGGCAGGAGGCCAAGTGACCGGCTCAAACGTTGACCCTTCCTGCTAGTTCTGCCTCGGTGCTTTCTCAGGCCATCATATTGGCCCCCTGCTCTCCTCCTCATACACCTTCATGGTCCAACCATCACCTGTGGGCTGACTGCTCACAGTGTTACATCTTTAGCTCTCCCTGAGTGTTGGACTCCTGTGTACAACTGTCTACTATACCAGCACTTCTCAAATAGTAATGTGCTGAGAAAGCACAGGGAATCTTGTTAAATACAGATTAAGACTTAGTAAGTTGGGGTCCTGTATGTCTAATGCTTCTGGTCTATGGGTCACACTCTGAGTAACAAGGTACTTGACTTCTTACATAGACACCCCACAGACCCCTCAAGTTCAGCTTGTTTCAGGTCAAACTCATTATCTACCCTTTTCAAGGTCCTCACCCCTAACTGGCACCAACATTCACTTCCCAGTCACCCCACCCAGAAAGTGGAAGTGAAAGTTCTCCTTGACTCTCTCCTCTCACATCAGTCACCAGGCTTTGCTCGCAAATCTTTCTGCAAACTGTTCCCTCCCAGTTCTCCCCATGGCTACAACTGCACTTTAGTTCAGACCTTCATGATCTTTCTTTCTGAATCGTACAGCCATCTCCTAACAGGGCATCCTGCATCTAGCTTTGCCTCTCTCCAATCTGTCCTCTTGTAGTCGCCCATGAGAGCCTTCCAAACACAAATCTGACCTGACCAGGCCACTCCTGGCTTACCTGGTGGAGCCTTTCATGACCTGTCCTCCACCTGCCTGCTCCGCTTCACCTTTCCCCACTTTCCACTAGATGCCCGAGCAATGCTGACTGCCTTCCATGTCTGCTTCCCCCAGCCCCCTTGTCTACATTTGCTTCTGCTCTGAGCTCTCCCTGGAGTCCTCCCCTCTCTTCCTCTGCTGCACCCCAGGGCACCTTCCCCAAGATACTTCCCCTGTGTCCACCAGGCATGGTGGGTGCCCCTATCCTGTGACCTCTTAATGGCACTGTCACCCAGTATAGAACGCATCACGTCCTTGCACAATCAGTGGCCTCTCTCACCCACCTGCCCTTTTCACACTACCTGATTTCCTCCAGGATGTGTGTGTGTGTGTGTGTGTGTGTGTGTGTGTGTGTTTAATCTTCACCCCAAGATATTTTTGCCATTGACTTTTTAGAGAAAGTGGAAGGGACTGAGGAAGGGAGAGGGAGAGAAGGAAACATTGAAGTGAGAGAGACACATCGGTTGGTTGCCTTCCAAATGCGTCCCAACTGAGGTCGGGACCTCACCCACAACCCAGGTACATGCCCTTGACAGGAAATCGAACTCGAGACCCTTCAGTCTGCTGGCCAACACTCTAACCATTGAGCAACACCTGACAGGGCAATGTTGGCTTTTTTTTTTTAATAGAAGCAAATGATTGTTCTTACCAGTGAACTCTGGGAAAATCATGTGCTCTCTTACTCAGGTCCCCGAGTGCTTGGCTGTTTATAGGAGGTTTGAATTAGATGCCGATGAGGGTCCTTTTGTGTAAGACTCTGATTGTATGATGTTCGCTCAGTAGGTGTTCATATTGAGTGTCCTGCCTCCTCCACCCTCCCTGTCCCCTTCTCCCAGGTACACCTGCCGCACCCTTTTTGAGCGCCACAAGCTACTATTCAGTTTTCAGATGTGTGCCAAAATCCTGGAGACTTCTGGCAAGCTCAACATGGATGAGTACAACTTCTTTCTACGTGGGGGTGTGGTGAGTTGGATAGAGGGCACATCCGAGTGCGGAGTGGTCAAGGTTGGGGATGGTGGCAAGTCTGAAGAAGCCTCCAGACCCAGAGGGTAAGGCCCAAGGCTCCAGCGAGGGAGCTGCAGAGAGCCGCCAGGAGCAGGGTCACGGCAAGGTCCTTCGGGCTATGGCAGTGACTTGCCATGCACCCCCTTGCTCACATTACAGGTGGGACTTGGGGGCCCCTCTTACCTGTGACCCACGGGTTGGTATGATCTTGCAACTCTTTCATTGCCTCTCAAGCCATTCCTCCCCCAGCCTGCAGCATGGCCACCTGACACAGTTTTCCTTTCGATTACCTCAACCCTATCCCTCACCCTTCCCCCTGTGTTGCATTTACTTGGCAAAACTGCCACTCTGGTTAGATCCAGCTCCACTGTCCCTGTGTGGCCCATGCAGCTGAACCTTAAATGGGCCCTGAAACTGACAGACACCGATACCACATTTCCCTGGGCTAGTCAGGCGCTCATCCTCTGGACATAATCTCCAAACACTCCCCCACCCCTGATCTCTCAACACAGTGACAAGATTCTTTCAAAATGGATGCTCATTACTGATGTCATCTCCCACTGTCCAGCTCCTCAAACCATCCACTCCAGCTTCGCAGGCCGCCTTGCTGTCTGTGACAAGCATGTCCCACTTAGGGCCTTTTGTTATTCCTTTTCCCAGAAAACTACACCCTCAGGTGTACATACACATTTGCCCTCTTTCTCACCTTCTCCAATTTGGTTCAAATCTCACCTTATGAAGACCTCCTTGACTTTCTCATTTAATGCTTCAGACTACCCCCCAGGACTTCAATCTTCTTTATCTTCCTCAACTTGATCTATGTTTTCTTTTTTTTCTAAATATATCTTTATTAATTTCAGAGAGGAAGGGAGAGGGAAAGAGAGATAGAAACATCAATGATGAGAGAGAATCATTGATTGGCTGCCTCCTGCACGTCCCCTACTGGAGATCAAGCCCACAACCTAGGCATGTGCCCTTGACTAGAATCGAACCTGGGACCCTTCAGTCCGAAGGCTGATGCTCTATCCACTGAGCCAAACCAGCTAGGGCAGGGTCTATGTTTTCATGGCTCTGGAAAAATCTTTGATATACTAGATAATTTACTTACTTATGTTTTGGTTCATTATCTGCCCTCCCACATTGGAAGAAAACCTCCTTACAGGCAGAGATATTTGTCCTTTTTGTAAGTGATGTATCCCACATGCTTAAAAAACTTACAGTTGATGAATAAGAAATATTTGTTAAAGAGAGTGAATAAATGAATGAAGTAACAGTTTGAGCTTCTCCAAAGGGTGAGGCTACCAGTTGATAATATGAAGTGAGAGGCAACCACCAGAGGGCGCAAGCTCCCTAAATTTGAACTGTGATCTCTGCACAGTGTCTGAGAGACTTAAACCCCCACATTTATTTCCCTAATAAAGGTGGATTTGCCAAAACTGGTTTGGCTCAGTGGATAGAGCGTCAGCCTGCGGACTCAAGGGTCCCAGGTTCCATTC
Organism: Eptesicus fuscus; assembly: GCF_027574615.1. Lineage (NCBI taxonomy): Eukaryota > Metazoa > Chordata > Mammalia > Chiroptera > Vespertilionidae > Eptesicus > Eptesicus fuscus. Next base: position 10,848,247 of record NC_072492.1, on the reverse strand, counting down.
CGGTCAAGGGCATGTACCTTGGTTGCGGGCACATCCCCACTAGGGGGTGTGCAGGAGGCAGCTGATCGATGTTTCTCTCTCATTGATGTTTCTAACTCTCTATCCCTCTCTCTTCTTCTCTGTAAAAAATCAATAAAATATATTTTAAAAAGAAATAAAGGTGGATTCCAATCCATCTTGGATTCCTGTATTCTTTTTTTTTTTCATTCTGTTTCATGCAAGACTCATCTTTGATTTTCCATGTTTGTTTTTTTTTTTAAAAAAAAGGTAACTCTTTTTGGGAGGTGCTCCTGGTCAATCCCTTCTCCTGTCTCCTTCCCCCCAGGTTCTGGATCGGGAGGGCCAAATGGATAACCCATGTACTAGTTGGCTCGCGGATGCCTACTGGGATAACATCACGGAGCTGGACAAACTAACCAACTTTCATGGACTCATGAACTCCTTTGAACAGTATCCTCGTGACTGGCACCAGTGGTATACCAATTCCACCCCGGAGAAGGCTATGCTGCCAGGTGCCCAGGCATTTGAGCCTCCCCACTCCTGCCTTTCTCCTTCCCTCCATTCAGCCCATGTGTGTGCCCTGCCCTTTATTCTCTATCCCTCCCTCAAGTTCCCCTCAGCCAGCTGCCTCCTGGCAGAGCATTCCCGCAGGTGCCTCTTTGTTTAGTTCCCTGCCCTTCCAGACTCTCCCTGCAACAACTCAACTCGTCCCCAGGTGAGTGGGAGAATGCCTGCAATGAAATGCAACGGATGCTGATTGTTCGCTCCCTTCGCCAGGACCGCGTGGCATTCTGTGTTACTTCTTTCATTGTCTCCAACCTTGGCTCCCGCTTCATTGAACCGCCTGTGCTAAACATGAAGTTGGTCAGTGGCTTGGTTTCCTTGCCCACATCATCCCTGGTCCTCCCTCTCCCCACTCCAGTCGACCACATGCATTTCTTCAATCTCTCTCCCCCACTCATGTTACATGGCCTTCTGCTGAGGCCATACCCTGTGCTCCTGGCAGGTGATGGAAGATTCAACCCCACGCACCCCACTGGTGTTCATCCTGTCCCCTGGTGTGGACCCCACCAGTGCCCTGCTCCAGCTGGCAGAGCACACAGGCATGGCTCAGCGTTTCCATTCCCTGTCCCTGGGCCAGGGCCAGGCCCCCATTGCTGCTCGGCTCCTCCGAGAGGGCATGTATCAGGGTCAGTGGCATTCTTGTTCTTCTACCCCCATCATTGGCCCTGGTCCTACTCACCAGAGCAGGGGTCCTCAAACCTTTTAAACAGGGGGCCAGTTCACTGTCCCTCAGACCGTTGGAGGGCCGGACTATAGTTTAAAAAAAAACTATGAACAAATTCCTATGCACACTGCACATATCTTGTTTTGAAGTAAAAAAACAAAACGGCAAAAATACCCGCATGTGGCCCACGGGCCGTAGTTTGAGGACGCCTGCACCAGAGCCTCCAGCCTCGATCACACTACCATAACCACAGCTCCCACTTTTCCAGAAGGTCCCCGGAATGGCAGACCTGAGCATTTTGACACCCCTCCCCACACACATACAATGAGATGGACAGTGGGGCAGATGGGGCTTAGGAAGTGGGTCCCACTGAATCCAGTGCCTCCTTGCAGGACACTGGGTGTTCCTGGCCAACTGCCACCTGTCACTGTCGTGGATGCCTAATCTGGACAAACTGATAGAACGACTGCAGGTGGAGGATCCTCACCCTTCCTTCCGCCTCTGGCTCAGCTCGAGTCCCCACCCCGACTTCCCTATCTCAATCTTACAGGCCAGCATCAAGATGACCACAGAACCTCCAAAGGTATGGCGGCTGTAGATAGCTGGCATCAACTATTCCATCTGGTCTGCCTTTCCTTCTGCTAGCATCAGAGAGAGGGCTTACCCTCAACAACAACACATTTTTATTCTACTGTCCTGTAAAAAATTTTGTGCTAAACTCTTAGAACATAATAGTAATATCTGATTTTCTTGATTGTTGTGCCAGGCATTGTTCTAATTGATTTACATTTATTAATTCATTAAATAGTAGTACACACACACACACCTTATCAGGCAAGTGCTATTAACCCATTTTACAGGTAGGAAAACAAGGCACTGAAGAGTAAATAAGTAGTCCACAGAAACTTCCTGTCTCCCAAAATGTCCATACATTCTCTTCCTAATGTCACATTTGCTGGGCTCCCAGCCCTTTTCTCCTTCCTTCTCTCCAATTCTATTGAAACTTTTATCTCCAATATTACAAGGTCACCATTGAATGCAATCATACTGATCCTTTAAAATCTGACCAAGTTGTCTGTACCTGACTTATTTTTGTTCTGTCTGTTACTTTTTGTTCTATATCCTATACATGAGTGGAATAATATAGTTCTTGTCCTTTTCTGTCTGACTTATTTCACTTAGCATAATACTCTCAAGGTTCATCCATATTGTCTCAAATGGCAATATTTCATTTTTAAAAAAATATATTTTATTGACTTTTTACAGAGAGGAAAGGAGAGGGACAGAGAGCTAGAAACATCGATGAGAGAGAAACATCAACCAGCTGCCTCCCGCACACCCCCCACCGGGGATGTGCCCGCAACCAATGTACATGCCCTTGACTGGAATCGAACCCGGGACCCCTCAGTCTGCAGGCCGACGCTCTATCCACTGAGCCAAACTGGTCTTGGCAATATTTCATTTTTTAATTGAAAAAAATCTGATCACGTTGGTACATCCCACCCATTTACCCCCTGCTTAAACTATTTTAGTAGCTTTTCATTGATTTTAGTCAAGACAAAAACCCGTATTAACATGGCCTGTGGAGTGGCTTGGAGGGGAGGGTCCATCTGGCTTTGCCCAGGAGTGCTTTCTGTGAAAGGTTGACCCTCCCTGCGATATTCAAACTGATCTACCAAATCTTCAGTAGAGGAAGGACATTCAGGGTTTACTTGGTGCAAACGGATTTCTTTTGGAAGCTGACAAAGAAGCCAGTATTTTTAAGTTTTTAAAATTTATATATATATATATATATATATATATATATATATATATATATGTATGTATATGTATATACACACACACACACACCAGCAGCCCGTTTGCACGAAGATTCGTGCAATAGACCTTCATTCACCTGGCTGCCTGCACCAGTTTTCTGCCAGCACCGGGGACCCAGGCCTTGGCTGTGGCCACCGCCTTCTGCCTTCTTTCAGGGTCGGGGCTTGGCCCCGGGCGGTGGCCTTGGGCTCTGCTGCACCCCAGCATCCTTGCTAAGGATCTTAGGAGCCGACCCCCGGTGGTTGCCTGCGATCTGTGCAGGCTCCCTGCTGGTGCCCAAGGCCGGGAAAGCCTCTGCCCGAGGCTTTCCTGGCCTTGGGCTCGGCTGCACCCAACGTCCCTGCGACGGTTTCCTGGTGGGTGTGGCTGGTGGGCCTAGCAAAGGTACGGTCAATTTGCATATTACTCTATTATTAGGTAGGATATCTATATATATCTATATCTATATCTATCTATCTATCTATATATATATATATATATATATATATATATATATATATTAATTTAGAAAGGAAGAGATAGAAACATCAATGATGAGAGAATCATTGAACGGGCTGCCTCCTGCATGCCCTCTACTGGGGATTGAGCTACAACCTGGGCATGTGCCCTTGACCGGAATTGAACCTGAGACCCTTCGGTCTGCAGGCCGACACTGCTCTATCCACTGAGCCAAAACAGGTAGGGCATAGCCAGTATTTTTAAATATTTTATTTGAAAAAAAATTTTTTAAATATATTCTTATGACTTCAGAGATGAAGGAGGGAGGAGAGAGAGATATCAATAATGAGAAAGATGGGGATCGAGCCTGCAACCCAGGCATGTGCCCTGACTGGGAATCGAACTGTGACCTCCTGGTTCATAGGGCCATGCTCAACCACTGAGCCACAGTGGCAGGGCTATGCACCTATGTCTTATTCAAGAAATCTTTGCTCACTCCAAGGTTATAAAGGTACTCTCTTATACTTGTCTTGAAAACAGTTTTATAATTTGACTTTTACATATAGGTTTTTAGTTACTTCAAATCTATTTTGTGAGTGTGGAATAAGGTAAAGATCCAATATTTTTCCACATGGATAACCAATTCTCCCAGTACTATTATTGAAAAGCCCACAATTACCCTTCTGATCTGTAATGTGTCTGCTCAGCCTTAGATCATGTTTCTCTGTATATATATTTTTTCTGGGTCCTTTATTTTGTTACTTGATCAAGCTGTTTATATTGGGGTCGCTATACACTGTCCAAGTTGTTTATATTGGGATCACTATACACTGTCTTAATTACCATATAACTCTATAATAATTCTTGGTAGCTGGTAAGGTAAGTCTCCTTACCTTATTTTTCTTTAGGCTACTCTCCAACATAAATTTTGGAATTAGCTTGTCAAGTTCCACAAAAAAATCCCATTGACTAATTTGGAAGAAATTGACATCGGTAGGATATTGAGCCTCCCAATCCATGAGAATAGTATGTCTCTCCATTTATTCTTTAATTCAATGTTTTATCATTTTCTCTATAAAGATGTGTACATTTTTATTAGATTTATTCATACCTTACATATTTTGATATAAATGACATTTTAAAATCATATTTCCTTCTTACTTCCAATATTTTTACTTCAGTTTTCTCACTCATCCATTCTGTCCATCATAGAGTCTTCTTAAGACACTGTTTCAACATATCAATGTTCTACTCAAGACAGCAAATGTCTCCATGACGCCTGGTGAATCAAGTCCAGATGACTCAAACTGTCATTCTTATTGTACCTCCATCTGTTAATGTTGCCCTTCTTACCCAACCTGAGCACTTACACTTGACTTCAGTTAGACTCATTTTCTCACTTATTCTCCCCTTTGTGCCTTTTCCCGTCAGTTCTTTTCTTTCTTTCTTTCTTTCTTTCTTTCTTTCTTTCTTTCTTTCTTTCTTTCTTTCTTTCTTTCTTTCTTTCTTTCTTAAGGGGTGTTTGTTTGTTTTTTAAATTGATTTCAGAGAGGAAGGGAGAGAGAGAGAGAGAGAGAGAGAGAGAGAGAGAGAGAGACCGACACCAATGATATGAGAGAATCACTGATCGGTTGTCTCCTGCACACCCTCCACTAGGGATCAAGCCTGCAACCTGGGCATGTGCCCTTGACCAGAATCGAACCTGAGCCCCTTCAGTCCAAAGGCTGACGCTGCTCTATCCACTAAGCCAAACCAGCAAGGGCTTCTCTTCAGTTCTTTCCATCTCCTGGAAACCAAGGCTTTCCACTCAGCCTGGTCCTATCCTTCCCAGTTGTAAGACTTAGCCCAAATCCCAACTTATTCATGAAGCCTGATAAATCCAAGCACATAGAATGTTCCTCTTTGATGATATACTATGGCCCTTTTAATCTACACTGAATCTTTACACCTAATATCGTGTACATTTTTGTTCACTACTAGTTGTATGTATATCTTTGTCTTTGTTCCTATTTTCTGGTACTTACAAATTGAGTGGCCTATCCATCATTGAGAACATGGTGGCTGAGAGGTTCAAAAGTGGGAGAACAAGCAGGTAGGGCTGCCACTAGCCCATACGGTGCCTTACGCGAATTAGAGAGAGGTACCAGCCCTGTGAATGAGTGCACATGTTGGCATGCAGACAGCCTCCACCCAGCCCTTCAGCCAGGGCCCTTGTGCAGTGAGCACCTCCACAGCTGTACATGGTGGTGCTAGTGGCAGAGCTGAGCATGATGATGTCATCCCTTCTCTGTACTTCATTGTCCCCAGGGCCTAAAGGCCAACATGACCCGTCTTTACCAACTGATGACAGAACCACAGTTTTCCCGCTGCTCCAAACCTGCCAAGTATAAGAAGCTGCTGTTTGCACTCTGCTTCTTCCACTCTGTGTTACTCGAACGTAAAAAGTTCCTGCAGCTTGGCTGGAACATTATTTATGGCTTCAATGACTCCGACTTTGAGGTTTGTTCTAACCAGGGGTCCCTTATCCCAGCCCTATCTTCCTATCCTTTTGGCCCCATGGCTCCCCTGTAGGAAAATCCACTTACAAAACATCTGTGTTAAAGCTCCATTGGAAAATTTTTTTTTTAAAAAAGGAGCCCCACTGGAAGAGTTCCTACAATAACTGTGTGTGTGGGGTTTGGGCTGGGACCACGCACAGGTGTCAGAGAATTTGCTGAGCCTCTATCTGGATGAGTATGAGGAGACACCCTGGGATGCGCTCAAGTACCTCATTTCCGGCATCAACTATGGTGGGCACGTCACGGATGACTGGGACCGGCGCCTGCTCACCACCTACATCAATGACTATTTCTGTGAACAGGCTCTATCAATCCCCTCCTACCGGTGAGGGGGTGGAGACCAGAGGACACAGAGACACCAGGTGGCAGAGGGTAGGGGAAGTGTTTGAGGAGAGAATATGAGATTGGAAGAAGGCAGAGTGTGTAGGATTGGGAGGAAGAGCAAGAACAGAGAGTTGGGCAAATGGGACATACGTAGGGACTGGGATCCTGGCCTGGCATTGAAGCCCCGGAGTGCTCACAATATGATAATTATGCTGTGGCTCTGCAGGTTGTCAGTATTGGAGACTTATTTCATCCCCAAAGATGGGAGCCTGGCCTCTTACAAGGAGTACATCAGCATGTTGCCTGGCATGGACCCCCCTGAGGCCTTTGGCCAGCACCCCAATGCAGATGTGGCCTCCCAGATCACTGAGGCACGGACTCTTTTTGAGACTCTGCTTTCCCTGCAACCCCAGATTACACCCTCCAGGGTTGGAGGCCAGAGCCGAGAAGAGAAGGTAAGAACAGACAGACGCCTGGGGAGGGAAAGCCATCAGAAAGAGAGGGCTGCACTCAGAGCTCCTGCCTCACCAGGTCCTTGAGTTGGCCGCTGATGTGAAACAGAAGATCCCTGAAATGATCGACTATGAGGGGACCCGGAAACTGCTGGCTCTGGACCCCTCCCCTCTCAATGTGGTCCTTCTGCAGGAGATCCAGAGATACAACAAGCTTATGGAGACGATGCTGTAAGAGGGAGAGGGCTCTGCAGACTGTGGGGAGGGGAAAAGAAGAAAAACCTTCACCTCCTGCCTAGAATGAGTCTTGCAGGCCCATCCCATCTTTAACCCTCCACCCTATCTGTTCAGGTTATCACTGACAGACCTGGAAAAGGGCATCCAGGGTCTCATCGTCATGTCTACAAGCCTGGAAGAGATTTTCAATTGTATCTTTGATGCCCACGTCCCTCCACTCTGGGGAAAGGCAAGATTACACCACTGTTGATCCTACTCCAACAGTGAGCTCTCTCCTCCCTGTGCCCTCAACCTCCTCGTTCTTGGTAGGCATATAGCAAAATGCAATAAGCCTGGGTTTTGGAGCCAGGAGGTTCCAGTTGAAATCTGGCTCTGCCATTCACTGACTGACTCTGCATGAGATATTAACTTAGAATCTTACTCAGGGCAAGTTATTAACTTCTTCAAGGATGTTTCAAGGATTCCCAGTACTGTGCATAGCACTTAGTAGGTGCTTCAATAATGGTGACTGGCTACTATTACTGTTGCTATTGTTGTTAATAGTTGTCATTTTTTGTTTCTTTTCTGGGGGTTGGCTTTTGGAGTGCTTTACCCAACTGAAGTTGGGGAGCAGGGGCTGGCATCACACGTTCTTCTCATATCTGCTCCGAGGGCTCATTAAGGACTTGAACGCATGAGTAAGTGAATGAATGAACACATACTGTTGCCTCCTCCAGGCATATCCCTCACAGAAGCCACTGGCTGCATGGACCCGGGACTTGGCCTTGCGTGTGGAACAGTTTGAGCTGTGGGCTAGTCGTGCCCGGCCTCCTGTGATCTTCTGGCTGTCTGGCTTCACCTTCCCCACTGGCTTCCTCACTGCTGTACTGCAGTCTTCAGCTCGCCAAAACAACGTGAGCCACGTGGAAAGTGTTACAGGGATTGGATGCTGGGGACATGTATTTACTTTTCGGGGGGCCTCCCTTACTCTCACCTTCAATCCCAGATTTCAGTGGACTGCCTCTCTTGGGAGTTTATCGTTTCCACAGTGGATGACAGCAACCTAGTGTATCCACCCAAGGTAGGAGCCAGATGTGCTTGGGGCTCTGAGCAAAGGTGGGAACGGCGGAGGAGGGTGCTGGAAGCAAAGGTGGGAAACGACTGGCTGAGTAGGGAGGAGAGAGGTGGCAGGTCAGGGGTGCTGGCAATCAGTGGTTTCAACTTCCCATAACCTGCCCCCATGTCTCCCCAGGATGGTGTCTGGGTTCGAGGCCTGTACCTGGAAGGTGCTGGCTGGGACCGGAAGAGCTCCTGCTTGGTGGAGGCAGAGCCCATGCAGCTTGTCTGCCTCATGCCCACGATCCACTTCCGGCCTACAGAGAGTAGAAAGAAGAGCGCCAAGGGTGGGACACTCCTTCAGACCTGCCTACCCCACCCCTAGTTTGTAGCCTAACCCATCCTCTGCTGCAGCCTCCTGCTCTGTTTTCCCAGAGGCCCCGGGTCTGATTCCTTCTCTTTTCCCTCAGGTATGTACTCCTGTCCTTGCTACTACTATACCATCCGGGCAGGCAACTCAGACAGAGCCTCCTTTGTCATCGGGATCGACCTCCGGTGTGGCACCATGACGTCTGATCACTGGATCAAGAGGGGCACTGCTCTGCTCATGAACTTGGACAACTGAGAAGGCCGCCTCTTCTCCCCGCTAGAGGGGATCGGGGACTCTTAAGAACCCAAGCTGACAACACACCTCAGGCCGAGGCTGGACCGCCCTCAAGTCTGGACCTTGGTTGACTTGGTTGTGCGATGGGCCCTGGAGATACCTAGTGTGCTAGGCATCAAGGCGGAAGAACTGTATTGGCGTTCAGTGCAGTAAAACACCCGTGTCTACGAGTCTTAAGTTTCTCAGTGGGATGTTGGGGTTTGAGGAGGAAACCTTATAGGGACCTGGGAGCTCCAGCGAGCGGCTACTGGACGGGGAAAGCAGCAAGGGAAGTGGGAGGCCTTGAGACAGAGGCGTGGCCTCGAATGAATGGGCAGAGCAGTGGGGCCTAAAGAAGGTGTGGCTAAGTCTAAGTGCTGGACTGAATCGGGGGCGGGATTTACTTCGGAAAGGTGCGTGATCCAAATGGAATAGGGGTTTGACAGACGGGGATCGGGGCTGGACCCCGCACGTTGTACCCCGAAGCCTGCAATCCACGTTTGGCATATTTTTCGGCACTTGCGCTGAGGCGAAAGGGACCGGCAAAAGGCGGGGCGGAGCCCGAGAAGGGGGTACTTGGGCGCGAGGAGGGGCGGGACCATGAGTAGGGGGCGGGGTTGGGGGCGGGGTTTGTGTTGGAAAATCCAACTGCGCCACGGGGAGGAGCGGCCCCCCCAGCCCCGACCTGGGAGAGGGGGGGCCGCTCGACCCCCTGGGAGACCTTGGGGAATCTGAACACCTGGGACACCTAGGATCAGGTAACCGGGAGCCGCGAGGGCGTCTGGAAAGAGGGAAACCATCTCCTCTCAGGGGGGCGGGACGCCTGAGTCGCAGGCAGAGTAGAGCTAGGGATGGACATCTGGGTCTCAGCAAAGGCATTGGGAAGAAGACTGGGGCGCAAGACACCCGGGTGCCCTAGAAAAGAGCAGGGCGGTGCGGGGAGAGCCGAGAGGCAGATGGCTTGGTTCCGGATGTTGTGAGGGGCCGGGAAGGACGCGCGGTCCCTCTGGGGCTGGGATTCCCCTTCTTGAAAATGGGGCGGGGCGGGCCGCGGGGGTCCCTAACTACAGGTCAGAGTTGGCAGACAGGTCAGTGAGATGGCCTTGGAGGTCGGACGTGGTTAGGCAGGGTTGAGTCTCCGATCCCGGGGCCACTTCGAGTCTCTCCCCAGTACTTTTCACGAATGGGTGGTTATATCTTCAACCCTGACCCTCACACCAGGAGCTCCGATTGCCTCCATGCTGTGGCCTCCGCCTCATCGCCGCCGCCCCTCACCTCCCTTCACTCGGCCTCATCCCGCTGATCTGTCATCCCTGGTCCTGCCTCGCTCTGCCCTTTCGCGTTCCTAACCCTCGCGGGGCTCGGGCCGTTCTTCGTGCTTGACCTTCCCGACGTAGCCACGAGATGGCGAGGGCGAGACGCGTTGCCCGAGCTGCGGGGAGTGAGGTGGGAACAGGGCCTTGAAAGCAGCCGAAGCCCCCCTCCCTGGCCGGAGGGAAAGGTGGGCTGAGGTGCTCTTTGGGTTTCCTGTCATCTCCGCCCCGGCTCGGGACTCGGTCTCCGCCTCCCGGGGCTGGGTAAATACCGAGGAGGGGGCACGCGGGCTGGTTACCGAGCAACTCCGATTCGCTGCCAGTCGCTGTGGTTTGTGGCTGTGTCTTGGGGTGGGAGTTGGCGAGCATGGGGGACTGGGAGGCTGGGAAAGGTCGCGGGCAGGGTGCTCGATTCTCGGGACAGCCAGACTTTGGGAGGAAGGAGGGGAGGCAGCGAATTGGCACTAAAATGGATCCGGCGGGTGTCAGGTGGGAGGGGGGGACCCTGCTCCCTTCACCCCGCCGGGTTGCTTACCCTGTTGCCAGAGTAACTGGAGAGCTAGACTGCGGAGCCAGATTCCCGAACTCTCGAGTCGGCCCAATCCGCTCCAGCGGACGTCCCTGACGTCAGAGCCCGGGCAGCCAATGAGGAGGCGCTGTACAGCGACAGGAAGAGGGAGAGGGGCGGGGCAGAGGTGGGGGAGAGGCTGGGGCAGCTGCGGGGGACCTGCACGTGCACTCCCACACGCTCGCGCCACGGCCCCTCCCTCCGCCGCACGCGTCGGAACCCGCCCCCCCGCGCCTGCGCCACGGGCCCGCGCTCGCCACCCCCAGGCCCCCTTGAGACTGTTTGCTGGGTGTGCAGGGCTGGGCCCCTCGGCGCCTCCCGACCCAGACGTGTGGGTCCACCTGCTCTCTTCCTCGAGGTCTCGAGCCAGTAATGCCCAGTCTTGGGTGGGATCGGCCGGCTACCTGTTTCCCACCAACCTCCCAGCTGGCACCCCACTCTCCCAGGTGGTGGGCAGGGCGGAGCTGTGGTTTCCGGCCCCACAAGCTCCGCCGCTGCCTTCCCGGACTTTGGCTTTGGTTGCCTCCCCAGGAGGAACCGAACGGGTGCCAGCGCCCCTGGCCGAGGCTTCAGTCGCTCAGGCCCAGCTGCTGTTGGTTGGTGGCGGGGGAGGGCCCTGCGGGGAAGCCCCGGACGGCCCTGGTGACTTCCCGGGCCATCACGTCCTTTCTTCGCTTGGATTCTTCGATATGCACCAAAATCCTTCCCTTCTTCACTCGTCTCGGTGCTCTTTGCACCTCCCTCACCTCCTTCCGAGCCGTTTGTGCCCGTTTCCACTCGCCCTTCCCGGCTTCTCCCAGTAGTTATATAACTCTTCCTCTTGCCGTGTCCTGGTTTCAACTCCACAGACTCCGCCCTGGAACAGCGCGGGGAGGGGCAGGAGAGTGGGGGACCCAGACAGATTCCGGCTGGCGGCCCGCAGAGGCACCGGGCTCTCCCTGATGGGAGACAGAACCCCGCGGGATCCGGTGCCCCCGCCCCATACCTCCCACCTCCCACCCGAGAGCTCGCTCAGGAGAGAGAAGGCACAGTATCTCTGAGAGGCGTGTCGGGACTCCGGGACTCCGTCAGAAATGTGGGTTGGGAGGTCAGGGCCGGAGGCGGAGAGGTGGAGCCGAGAGGCCCGAGTCCCTGGGGTTGGAGCCGTGCTGAGGGTAAAAGAGATAAAAGCAGGAGCAGGATGCTAGGGTCCAGCTTCCACCTTCCTCCCCTTTTTGGGTTCCCAGAATTCCTAAAGCTATTTTCCAAAAAGCTTAGCCAGCGGCCCCTCTCCACCTCTAGGTGTCAAAGGTCTGTGTTAGAGACGGCCTGGGATGATGTCACCAGTGCACGTGCCCCGGAATTGTTGCCAGGCAATGAGGCCTCCTCCCCTATCCATTCCGGCCCCCCACCTCTGCCCCAATTTCAGATCCAGCCCCGTGCCATCTTTTCCCCCTTTCCCTTCCCTGGGCCTTAGCATCCAGCAGGTGGGAAACCCTGGCCTGGAGTTTTGTAAGGGGGAGGGCACGGGCGTGGTGTGGTGCAAAGACCCTTTGCTGGGCTCAGAGAACTCTCGGTCACTTTTCCCTAGATTGGCACAGGCGAGCTTTCCCTCCCAGCCCCCTCCTCTCCTGGAAGAGCCTCCAGATGTCTTTTTACTCTCCCATCTCCTGCATTGCCTAGTCCTCTGGCTCCGTGTTCATTTTGTGTTGAAGTGAGAGTAGTGGCAGGACAGCTACCCCCCAGGAGTAGAGCTGTGTGTGGTATGGAGGATTCACCTGACACCAGCTCATCTCTGACCTTAATCAATGGCACCCCCACCTCCACCCTCAACAGTGAGGAGAAGGGCCAAGAAATAGTACTAGATTGAAAGGTCAGTGTGTTTATCATGTGTAGGTGGGTGGGTCTTTCTCTTAAGGGAGGACTCCGTTGATAGCTATGGCTGCCCTTGTCTATTAAGTCCTGGGGTTGGTTACAGTATTGGAAAAATTGGTTCCTCTTTTTATATACCTTATATACCCTGAAGCTTGGGCTGTCAGATCAGACTTCATTCCATAGGAACTTGGAAAGGTCACAACATCTCTGAGCTTCATATTCTTAATCTGGAAGATTTAAATATCAATAGAGTACCTTCCTTCTAGGCAGTTGGGAGAATGAAAAATGAGATAATTTATGCATAGCATTAGCACAGTGCCTGGCACAAAATGAACACTGAACGAATGCTTGTTATGAAATTGCTAAGTGGTGTGAGTTACTATTTTTATTATTAAAGTTGGTAGGCCTGCTTTAAACTGGCCAGTACCTTAGGAGTTCTTCAGGGAGAAGTGGAGAGTTTGTGTTAATTTGGTGGTGGTGGTGGTGGTGGTGGTGGGGAGGGGACTGGGGATTAGCTTCCACCGCTTTGTGCACTTTATTTGATGAAGGCTTTAGTCAGATTTGTTTTGCTTTCTTTAGGTTTATTTTTCCTCCTCTTGGAGAAGAAACAGCTAAGACTATTCCTCTGGCTGTGAAAATAAAATAATTGTATTGTGGTTCTAGACTTTTAAGCAAGACCCCAGTCCCCTCCCTATGTTGTTCTCTGGAGCCTTTCGATTTGCAGAGGAACTCCACAGTTTCCTTTCGGGGACAGGACTAGGCTGAGGGGTGTGTAAAATGTTGGGGTGGGTGAGTGGAGAGAGACTAGTGCTGGGGGCTGGAGGGGGGGCGGGCAGTTAAAGGAAGAGACCGGAAGGGAGGAGGGAGCCTGCTGGTGGGGAGGGAGGGAAGGGAGGAGGAGGTGGAGGAGGAGGAGGAGGAGGAGGAGGACGAGGAGGAGGAGGAGGAGGAGGAGGAGGAGGAGGAGGGAGGGAGGGGGTTGGGGAGAGCCTGCTACAGTTCTTTGTTTGACTCCGGGACTCAGGGACGGGGAGGAGGAGGGAGGGAGGCAGAGGCTGCTAGCGCTGGGGCAGGCCCAGGAGGCAGAGGAGGGACCATCTCCCCCGCCCCCCAGCCCCCACTCCCCCCCTGCTGCTCCCCCCTCCCTACCCGGACTCCGGGGGCACCGCCGGGGGACAGACACCCAGCAGGTAACCCAGGCCTGACTTGCCCTCTCCTCTCGGATTTTCCTTCACTCCTTCCCGGATGACCCCTTTCCCCGGTTCCGTCTCCTCGTTTTCCCCGGCCATGCCTCTTTTTCCTCGGCCCTCCTTGTTCCGTCTCCCCGACTTGGGCTTGTCGCCCGCTGGCCGCGCCGCGGTCTCGTGCAGCCCGACTCCCTTCCCCTCGTCCGACAGTCTGTGCGCCCCAGGTCTGCCCGGGGCACCTTTTGGGGCTCTGTCTCACTGCTCCTCCGGGCTTTGCTTTCCTTCGGACCTGTCCCCTGGGGCTCTAAAGGAAGGAGGGGGGTCCCTGTCTTTTTCTTGCTCCCCCAATTCCCCGCCCCCCAACTCTGGCCCCCCTTTTCCTTCTAGCAGTCTCTAGGGGTGGGGAGAGAACCGGAATTTGGGGGGCCTTTTGTGGGGGCAAAGGCTGTGTGTCGCTTGGGTGAGGGGCTGTGAGTGTGTGTGCGGGTTGAGGGGCTGGTTGGCAACCCGGCTGCCTCTGTTGTCCCTTTAAATGGTCCTCACATTTCTGGGGACTCGTGGTGGGGAGGGGGTGGCGGGCTGCTTGCCTGGGGGGGGGGGGTAGGGGCCTGGGTTAGTCCACACAATCAGGGGTGGTAATGATTTAAAGGGACAGTCTTGGTGTGGCCGCTGCCACCCTGTGCCAGCAGGAAGGGGAGCTGGGGCGCAGGCAGGCCGTGTCTGGAGAGGCTTGGCTGAAGAGCAGGGCATTTGAGGCTGAGTCTGTTGTGGGGCCTGTCAGGCCTGGGACTGCTGTGGCTGGGAAAGTGCAAGGAGGGGTGACAGCTTGCCCTGGGGGGCATTCATCCTGGGCTTTCTCCAAGACCCACTTTTGGGTTCATGGACTCCTGGGCCAAGAGTCATTGAGTCCAAACTACAGAGCCTGTCGGTCACCAGGTTAGGGCCATGGGCGGGTCTGCAGGTCAGCAGCCTGGCTTGGGCACATTGGAGCTGGTCCTTCAGCTTCCCCTTTTGTTGTTTGGCTCTGTGCACTAGAAAGCCCCAGCCCCTCCCCCAGCTCCCTCTCCCAGTCCACATAACCCCCCCCCCCCCCAAACACACCCACCCCAGCTGTTGGACAGATGAATTACAGCCTCCGGCTTCGGGCCAGGGCTGGTGAGGGATTAAAGCTCTGGGGCTGGCCCTTTAAATGGCTGTTGGCCCCTCCCCCACTCTGGTGTCCAGACACCCCATACACCCACCACTGACCCCCTTGGCTGCCCCTTACTCCTCCTCTTAGTTTGTCCTAAGGCCTGGCACTCCTTTTTCTCCAGACTAGAGCCTCCCCAGTGTCCCCTTCCCCTCTAAAATAATCACATACACAATAGTACAGACCTCTGTCTGTCTGTCTGTCTTTTTCCCCTTCTCTCTCCCTGGTTCCATATTCTGAGTGACCCTGTCCTGGAGGTTTCCAGCCTCAAGCTCCCTTCTCCAGCAGAAGCAACCTGCCAGCCTGGCCTCCCTAGACTGCAGCTGACCACTGCCCTGGTCCAGTGAGGGGCCTTGTTTGGGTCAGAAATAGCACCTCCCTGGGGGCAGTGTCATCAGCAGCCCAGGCAGCTTGCAGCACATTGCATCATGGAGGCTGGGGGCTGGAGGCCTGAGTCTCTGGGGCAGGGGAAGAATGGGGGCTGGAAGGCCAGGGAATGGAGAGACTGGACTGAGAGCCCAAGTATCTGGGGAGCCTAAGAATCTGGGTCCTTAACGTCAGAGAACTGTGGCTAAGGGAACAGAAAACAGATCCCTGAGGAGTGAGTTTGAGGTGAAGGGAGACTTAGGTCTGATCCCTGGATGGACACCTGGTTCTTGGCCTTAGACGTATGCAAAAAGATATGCTAAAAGACGTAGCTTGTCTCAGAGTTAGGAGAAGAGGGAGTAGGCCTCTATCACCTTCCTGGGCCACACAGAAGAGGAAGGAGGTGATGGGGAAACAGGATATGGCCTTGAGGGGTGGGATAGAAGAGAGGCTTGCAGCAGAGGCCACTTCCAGACCCAGGACCAGTGTCACAGTCCTTGCTAAGGAGGAAGGCTTCTCCCTGCTGGGCCTGTTCATCTAGTCTGGCCACCTGTGCTGCTCAGGAGACCTGCCTGTACCCGCCTGGGGGAAGAAGAGGGGGCAGAGTCCAGAGGGTGGGGTTGACTGGTGTCTTGATAAGGTTAGGGAGGAGGCAGAGCTGAAGGGAGAGGATCGGCTTGCCTGGGGCCAGGATTGAAGGTGACTAGGATGCAGATGTCAAGGGTAGCTGGGCCTACTCTGGGCTAGGGACTCTCAGCAGGAGGGTGCACTCAGAAGAGAGATCTTGGGTTGGATAACCACTTATGCAGATACTATAGCATGCTCCCTTTACCCCCAGTCCAGAATGCTTCCTAAAGGGGAAGGCTGGAGGACCACTTTGGCTATGGCATTTCTGGTTGCCATGGGAAACAGATTCTCCCATCCCATCTGATCACCAGAGCCAGGTTTCTCCTCAATAAGGGCACAGATAGCATAGGGAAATTCTCCAGACTGGGAGAACCCATCTTTAACTGGCTTTTTCTCTTTTAGGTTCCCCCAGGCACCATGCCATCCCCATAGTACCACCCACCTCACCCACTGTGGTCTGCTGCACCCCACTTTTGGGGCACTGATTCCAATGAGACAGGGCACACCAAACTCCATCTGGTAAGTCCTACCCCTGAGTACTACACCCCACCTTATTCCAGTGGTCGGATCTGCACCACATGCTTGAAGAATAGTGGCATGATCTGGATCAGCGGTCCCCAACCCGTGGTCCACGGGTGGTCCATGAGGTCCGAAAGATTGGCGACCGCTGATCTGGATCATGCCCACTCCTCTGAGCATCCCCTCACCATGGTGCTCGAGTGGTTCAGCCTTCCTAGTTTATGGAGCTCCCCTCTGTTGCCTGTGAATGGTTCAGCCCTATACTTCACTAGTCTCTCCATTACCACCAAAAAGTCCTCCCCCTAGTGCTACAACTCAGTTGCTTATTGAATTGCATTAAGCTAGGGTTGCAAGCTGGAAAGTAGAGGTGAGATACACTGGAAGGATTTTTTCTTGGGAGGGGGAGGACAGGGCTTTGCCCCTCTAAGAGTTGTGGGTTTGGAGAGATACTGGAGACCATTGCTATGATAATCTGCTCCTGCTGTGGCAGTCTTGGCCTCTCACCTTTCCTTCCAGATCCCCTTCTGTTCTGTTCTCTCCCCACTGCACTATAGCATTTGCCCCCACTCACACACACCCTAACTTTTACTCCTCTGCCGCTTGCTTCTCTCCTTCTGCCAGTTCTTAGCCTGAGGTCCTGATCCATCTGCCGTTCCTCTGTAGGAGAGAAGATAGTTACCTATGGCAGGGACTGAAGTTCTGTGAATGGGCTTTGCTCTTCCCCATTACTCGCTGAATTGTTGAGTGGGACTGTTTGTTTTCTGTATCTCTGGCAAGGTGGTTTGCACATTGGTGTACCTCAAGTGGCGTTGTGTTGAAAGAATGTGTTAACCGAATGAGCGTCATGGCCAGGAAAGCTATGGCTTCTGAGATCTGTTGCACAGCCACCTCCCCACACCTTCTGTAGAGGACATGAGGCATTTGGGATGGTAATCTGGGATAGAGCTGAGGGGCAGGCTGACCCAGGAAATGGCCTGTGAGGATACAACCAACAGAGGGAGAATAGGACAGAGGCATTATAGGAGGGTGGTAAGAATGAGGCTCTTGAAAGAAGCCCAGCTCTTCCACTCTCTTGCAGAATGACCTGGACCAAGTTACCTAACCTTCCTGAGCCTCAATTTCCTCATCTGAAAAATGCGGTAATAAAAGTAACTCCTACATCAGATTTTGGGGAAGACTTTTAAAAATGTATAGAAAGGGATTAACACAGTGCCTAGCATGTAATAAATATTCAGTAAATGCTAGCAATTATTACCATAATGGGAGCCCCAGGGAGCTGGAGGATAAGCAAGGATATTGAGGAATAGGACAGAACTTGATAGAAGGCAGACGGCCACCCCGATACTTGTCAAACAGAAGGATCACTGATCCTGCAAGATGTTAGGATTCAGGGTAGTGAGGTGAGGAGTCAACAGGGTCAGTCTGCTCCAGTGTTTCCCTAACTGTCAGGAACATGAGGCAAACACAGAAGGGTATGTGCAGAGACACGTGACCAGGAAAGTGATGCAGAGGCAGACCCAGACAAAAGACCGAGCCAGGAGCCAGGCAGACACACAGACAGAGACAGCTGCGGAGTCATGTAGACAGGCATAATGACAGGAACGCATCAGACACAGGCTCTGAAGACAAGATGAACAGATATGCAGGTGCACAGAGACGCACACCGGGACCCACACGGAGCCGACCTTGCTAGACAGACTGGTGAACACAGCGGTCCAGTCAGAGGCAGACACAAGGCTCGCAGTGACACACAGCGGGCCGGGGCCGGCACTGTCACTCCTTGGTGGGGGGCGGGGAGGGGCCAGCAGCGGGGGAAGGCTGGAGAAGGGAATCCCGAGCGGGCGGCCTGCCCGGGTGGCTGAGTCACAGCGGAGCCCCAGCCGGCGGCCCTCTCCTCCGCCTCCCCTCCCCCTCCCCCAGGTAAGAAGCGAGCCTGAAACCCCTCGCTTCCACCGGGCAGAATGAGGCCTTGGCTGGGAGCGGGGTGCGGCGGGGTTCCGGGACGGGCACCCCCCGCGCGCGTGCAGCGTGTCTGCTGACTGCCTGCTCGGTACAGCCCCATTTGCGGGGTCTGTCTTCGGCAGCACGTGAGTCTGTGTGCGCCCCTCGGGCCCCTGACGCCGCGTCCCGCACGGCTGGAGCGGTGCGTGGAGGGGCTTCTCGGGATTCAAGGCCGGAGAGAGTTAAGTGGGTGTGATTGATTGAGTGGGTTTCTCTCGGGGTTCTAGGGGGAGGGGGTCGGTTAAAGTCCCCAAGTCCGGAGCCCGGATGGAGGGGGCGGAGCTAGGCTTAGCCGGGAGTGCCCGGATGGAGAGGGCGTGGCGTCGGCTGGAGAGGAATTAACCCTTTGTGAGCTGCTGACTCCCGGGACTGTGGGTCCGGCGGGAGAGGCTGGAATGTCTGCCTACGAGCGCACGCTATTCCCAGCCTGGCTTTGGCCGCGTGCGTCTGCCTCTCATCTGTTGTCGAGGGTTCTCGGTGTCTTTGTGGCTGTCCGCTCGCCTTGGTTAGTACGGACCCTGGGAGTCGGGGAGGGCTGTTCCTGCCCCCAAGCGAGAGTGGAGGTGAGAGTGGACCGCGAGCCGGCTGCCGGCGCCTGAGGAACAGGTGTGCGCGCGGCGTCGGGGCTGCCGGGCGCAGGGAGGGGCCATCGTGGGGGAAGACGAGAGGGGAAATTCCGCGGGACCCGTGGTGAGCGGTGTGTGGGCTGAGTTGTGTCTGCCAATGACTGTGTGTCTGTGTTTTCAGGGAGGCGGGGGCTGAGTCAGTGGGAACAGGGGAAGGTTTTCAGGGTGACTCACGGTCCCCCACCTCAAGCCTGAATCAGACCCCGAGGGAGGGCTTTGTAGGGGAGGCGGATGGGGAGTCAGGCGTCTGGGTCCCGGGTGGGGACAAGGATCCACGGTGTGCTTAGTATACAGGAAGTTTTTGCCCTCCCGTGAGGGCTGTTGTGTTGTGAGTTCCGGCAGACGGGCGGGGTGGGGGTGGGGAGGGTAAAGGTGGGAGGGGGCTGAGGGACTGGACTCCCTGATTTAGGGAAAGCTGAGTCAGTTCCCCGTGGGAAAGGGGAAGTGGTAGAGGGGAAGTGTCATCATCGCAGAAGGGGAAGCGGCATTTCCTGGCAACTTGGTAGCGCCCTGGGCACCACTTCCCAAGCGGGGACCTGCGCCTCCTATCTGGACCCCTGGTTCTCCGCTTTCCCTTGTCTGGGCCATGGATCCCTCGACAGGGAGGGAGGGGCAGCCGGCCAGGGCTGTACTTGACCACAGTGAAGGCAGTACTTGTCCCAGAGCTTGGTAACTGAGCGGAAGGCAGTGCGGTGAAGTGAGTGAGTTCTGGCAGAAGCTCCACGTGAATTGCAGAGAGGGTCCGCAGAGCCCAAGCGCCCGCCAGGGCTTGGCGAGGAGTGGCACGCTGGGACCTGTAGGGTCCAAGCGCTTGCATGCAAACAGACGACCTTGCCCTGTGGAGGGAGGACTGTTTTAACCAGAAACCCACTTGCCCTTGTGGGCTGGGTGGAAATTTCCCCACAGCGCAGACTCTACTAGCGAAGGTGAACTTTCCAGCCGCCCCCAGCCCCTCGTTGCTTTTTCTCCCCCGGCTTCCTGCCCGGCTCGAGCTCCAGCTGGAGCGCTGGCCCCGCCCCCGCTGCTTTGTACTCGACACTCGCAGCTCTTTGTACTCTAGACTCTCAATGGACCGATCCTAGGAACGGAGCCGGCTCCCTACCTGAGGGAACGCAGGGTAGGAGAGAAGGAGGCGCGGGGACCGAGATCCTAGGGTCTGAGAGGCGAGAAGGAAGAACTGAGGCTAAAGGGAAGATGCCCAGGAAAGGGTAGCACTGCGTTCTTTGTGGGTCGAACCAGCACGGACGGGAAGGGATGCGGGGGGGCGGGGGGGAAACAGGGGGGGGGGGACCCGGCGTGAAGGAGGAAGTGAAACTGGTTCTGGGTTCTTTAAGGGAGTGGGTGGTGAGAGTGGGACAAGGGTGATGTCACCGCCGGTCGGGCCCCGCCCTCCTCCCTCCCAAAGGACCCCCCCAGTACACTTACACACGCCGCTTCCGCTGCGCAAGTAGCCACGTCACGGGCAACCCCCGAAATCCCCCCTCCCTTGGGGGGCGGGGGCCACGTGGGCCGTGGGGAACCGCGTGGCCCCGGCGGGGAAGGGCATAGAGGATACCGGAGCCACGCGAGAGGTGCCACTGGGGACCGTGGTGCGTGACTTTTCAGAAGTTCGGTTTGGTTTTGGGGGGTCGGTTGGTATTGAAGACAGCCAAGAGAAGTGGAGAATCTGAAGGTACTGGGTTTGAGGCTGGGAGCTTGACGGTGGTTTGGGAAGGGGTCAGGCGTGGGGAATGGAGCGCTCAGTTCGCGGCGCGGGCGGGTTTGAGCGCCGTAGAAGTCGCCGTGACGCGCCGAGCAGTTCCAGGGGCACTGGGAGTGGGGAGGTCAGGCACT